>NC_081446.1:4752644-4868853 GCF_007210705.1 Tigriopus californicus
CTCTCTCTCTCTCTCTCTCTCTCTCTCTCTCTCTCTCTCTCTTTCTTCGACGTTTCGTTTCGTCGAGAAACTGGCCTCCATTAAACGATTGTTCCTAAAAGAGCTCTGTCATGGGTGAGGGGATCTGTACCAAATAGCTTTATCTTGGCGCACGCCAGACAGGCTTTGGGGGATGTCCGGATTGTAGTGCTCGGTGATAGCACGTAATTCCTAATCGAGTCCCACCCACAGAAACAGGACGAGGCAATAATGAATAATTGATACCCAAATGATGCCATGCTGTTGGTTGGTGGATTAGCTGGTTGGCAAGGTCGCCCTCAAGGTTTGAGCCTGTGAATCGTGAAGTCTCGCCGCTTGTTAAGGGGCGTGAAAGAAACAGATCCCATTGGAAGCCAGAGTCATCGACCCGAGTCATATTTGATCCTTCGGGTATAAGACCAACCTACTTCCATTGGATCGATTTGATCATTCTTTGGTCTCAAATTCTAATCGGGATTTGGGACCACGTGGTCTCCCATTGCATGCCATTGTCTAATTTGAGATTCTCTCTACACGAACAATATGACAATGTGGCTTTTCTCTCGGCGAGAACCTTTGGCATGACCGTCAAACTGAGGATTAGGTCTGTGATTGGGTTCTTACCTGCTGGAACAATTTGGAACAAGCAGGCCTTGCGTTGGCGGCCTACTTCGTTGTTGGCAAAGCACAAAATGGTTCCATAATCCCTTTTGGTCATTGGGGAGAATGTGAGGATGGAGCGCGTGCCATTGGACATAAAGTTGTCCAGATCGAATTCTTCATCCCCGGAGTTGTTGAAACGCCAATGAAAGGTGAGATCCTTGGGGAAGGCATTCACGTCGCACACCAGGTTCATATTTTCCATGGCAGCCACACCAAACATATTGGGCTCGCTGTGCGAACACACCGGGGAGTCTGGAAAGAACAATACCATATGCTATATGCTATATATTAGGAAAGAGAATCTTCAGACCGTTTTGTCTCACTTCCCTTCGTTTCTTTTCCCCCTTTTCTCTTTTGATTTGGCCCATTTTGAATATGGGAATGGCTAAAATCTGATATCAATTGGATCAAATATCATGACGGGGACAGATCTTTCTCACTTCACACGATCCAATCATGTGCGTGGGGTTCAAGTGGAAATGCAGATTGTTCCCATCTTTTCCATTTGAGAACCATTCTCTAGTTGGAAAATATCCAATAAATTTCCAATTTCTTTTGTGCTGAAAAAATTCTGGAGCGAAAAAATCTCGCAAGCAATTTCGAGGTTCAAGTGCAATCTGAAGTACAACTTCTCTTCTTTTGCAATGCACTTGGAGACCACCCGTTCCCTAAAACCGCAACGGTTTCTTGTGTCCCACTTTCAATGGAGACCAAGATCATTATTTGGAATTAAAAGGCTTTGGCAGTATCCCAAACAAAATGAATTATGCAGAATATCCGATTTTGTTTTCACAAAAGTGTGACTGTTGCTTACCTTACGATCTTACGTTCATTTTGAGAAATTTTGGTTGAAATTAGAGCTCAATCGGGAAACAAATTCAAATTATTTTTATCAGCGTTATACTATGTATGTAATACAACATGTAATTGTAAATAAAGGAAGGTCTGACAGGACGGAAACATCAAGTGCAGTACAAAGTTAGGGCGGATAAAAAACCAATATAACTGGTAACGGACACCGCTGTTTTAAAGACCCAAGGGATCGTGAGTACTGGGTTTCTTCTTGATTCCCAAGGTGAACGACTCTAAAACCAACCTCGGCATTCAATCAATTAGTGAACAGCCTAATGCAACTTGTAAGGTTTGTACTAGCGCTGGGGTGAGTCCGGCAAAAGTCGGACTCGTCCTTTGATTTTTTGACTTTTTGCCGGGCACGAGTCTTTTACTAGAGCCAGGTCTGGCAAAAAGACTCGTCTTGCGAAATTCTAGGGAAAAAGGAGTTGTTGTTTTGTCTTCGCAAGTCCTTTCTAAAGAACTCGAGTCCGGCCAATTTCTTCAAAATCGAGTAAAAGACTCGAGTGCATTGGGACTCGAGCCTGGACACGCCTCAGCAGTAAATTCTACTAACAAGCAAGTGAAAACATGCATCGATTAAAGCCCAAACAACCTAGACATGAATGGTTGACGAATGACATTTATTCAGAATTCTAGTAAAGAAAAGCGGATATGACAGCAAAATAAGCTATTCCATCAAAGTGAAAAAAACCTTACAAGTTTCAACGACCATAGCTTAAAATCACTCTGAATTTATCAACATTAAGAAGAAAGCTTTAAAATTCTTTAAAAGACGTCAATGTTTCAGACTCGATTTTTTTCTTCCCTTTTTACTCACATTTCACATTTAGCCCAACCTTGTTTGAGCTGGCCTGTCCTTCGACGTTTTTGGCACGACATGTGTAGAATCCGGAATGAATTCGTCGCACTTTCTGAAGGACCAGAGTTCGGTTAGCGATAATGATGCCTCCATCCAGATCTTGGTGCAAGACATTCTCCTAAGAGTGAGCGGAGACGTTAGGATGCATTTGTACTTCAATGGTACACCAAGATATTGCAATCGTATTAGGTCACCAAATATGCCCTATCCTATGTATGGAGACCAATACCTGTATCAGATTCGGCCTCACTTAACGGTGCTCAGAATCTCGTTCGGGATTCCCCGTGATAAATGGATGTTGGTCCGTACCAGTAGAGTAAGGTGGAATATATGGACTTACATTTAAATACCATGTGATTTTGTCGATGGCAGGCCGGGCTTGAACTTGACATTCAAAATAGACATCGTCACCTTCTTTGATAGTGGAAAGATCCAGATTGCTTCCATGAGTCAAGGAGAGCATCGGAGGATCTGGAACAGAAGAAGCGAGCATGAACCAGGGAGCTTCGGAGAGTCGGAGTACCCATGGCGGCTTGTCAATAGGATCCGACGAAATAATGATGATGCACTCGACTCTATCAGTCAATGGAAAGAAGAACCATTAAGATAACTCCCAAATAGTGGATGGATCTTCTTTTTTTTGTATCATGCCACCCAATAGCAGAGCGACTGGTTTACCACGTAAAACTATTGGATATGAAGTAGCTCGCAAAGGATTTCGATACGAGACGCTCCATCTGGAAATATGAAGACCCCCGAGTTCTTGTCTGGATAAGAATGCATACACCAGAAGCTATCAACCTGTTATGTACATATGAACATACAGATAGATGGAGAGAGAGAGAGAGAGAGATCCGTCAAGAATTGAGAAGATCCTGCACAACCATTTCTCAACCCTACCGGATGTGGGATGTGGGTTTCAAAATTGAAAAGAAACTACAAATAGCGAGAGTACTTTTTGGGGGGAAGAAACCTCTGGTTCGCCCTATCTTTAGACAATGAACCCACGGATCCCTTAATTAACGGCAAGCCGTGAGTGAGTGAGAACGCTCGATAGCATTTGCTATTCTATCAGGGTCTAAAACGAGGCCATCGATCTTGACTAAGGTAGCTGCGGAATCATCTTCGGCCCCCAAAGGGATCGACCTTTTTTATATCGCCTAGGAAACCATCAACATACACACATCCATACATGTATATACACTGTACACTGAACTGTTAACTATGGTACAGTAGTAGAATACGATGGGTTGTTGTTGATCCGAGATCCAAGTTCTCAGGGTTTCACGCATCATTACTTCAAACCTCTTCCTCTTCCACAACCAATCCGTGGTGAAGTGGTTCAGAAATACAATGGGTAACACTTTTCCTCACTTATGCAAATATGAGCTGCTACGCTCTGCTTTTCAGAAGAGTCTTATCGAAGCCTTTTTCTCTGATTGAACATGGTATATTCAGAATCAAATATAAAATACAACAAGTGCAAATAGGCTTGTGGTATCTCGATAAATAGAGCTCAGGGGTCAGTTGTTTTTTTTTAATGTGGTTTCTGGACAATGAAAGAGGAAAAAATGGCAGGTTTCGAAAATATTGCAAATTGCGAAGTCAGACGTGACAATGCCCAAGGACTCCTAGAATATAGAGGGCAACAATAATTGTCATTTTTCCAATTGAGTTTTGCCACGACATTGTGTGGCAAGGAATGCGGATTCTGGTTTCCCAGTCAGTCAAATTCTCGAATCTGACGTTATTTGATGGCCCAGCTCAGTACAATGAAGCAAACCGAATGCAAGAGCCTAACCCTATTCTCATAGACCATATGTTTTTGCTGCTGGATTGAATGGACCTCAAAATTTGAATTCATATTGATAATAACATAGATCAGGTCCCACTAAACCTGAAGGCTTCACAATGAAATTGCTCGAGATCATCCTCAGCGTTTCTGTCCATATTATCAGAGGTTCTTACAAGAAATAAAAGGGATACCATAGTGGCATTTTCCGATTCTTTTCTCGTGACTTCCTTTTCTATTTCCCGCTTTTGTTTTCGACTGCAGAATTTTCTAACCCACATACATCCAAGCGCTTAGTATCTTTTGACCTTGTGCCTTTTGAAAGGGGTCATTGTCAAATTTTCTGTGCACAATATGCATTAAGTAAATGACTTCGTCCGAGAAAAGTGCGATGTTTGTGAAAATTATTATCCGAACACCATAGAATACAGTCGTGTTCAAGCTCTGATTTTGAATATGCTGAGTATCTGAAAATTAGCCAACCAAAAAGGTACCTTTTCAGTATAACTTTGATTACAACGTATCCTCATTGTTGGCCTACATAGCGAGATCAGACAGAACAAATAAAATATTTGCCAATCGTGGGAATGTTCGAATCATTCCGTTGGCTGGTTGACTGGGAAACAAATCCGTCATCTTGTCTTTGTCTAGTGCCAGGTTCATCACAAGATGGGTATCAAAATGCCGAGTTGTAGTGGAACAATTCGTGGAACCATCCTGTCGTACTCTTAGACTTAAGCTAAAAGATTCAAGATCCTAGATATGCTAATCTTCACTCCACAGTGAACAGGTGTATCCCAAAAAATTACACGGCCTTCATGGACGCCTCCCTTGGCTCAATTGGTCCCACTTTTCCAAGAAGGTGCGGGTTTTGTAGCCGGATACAATGAAGTACTTGACCTGGCTTTGTAGTGATACCAATACAACGAGGCCCTTATTAGGCCACCTAATGGACTATGAATATTCAACAATACAATGGGTAAGATCTGTTCCAGCATTGCAAGCATTCTGCAGCAGGAAAACGTCTTTATTTGTATATGTTTAGGAGGAAAATGAGCAAATTGGTTTAGTATTTGGTAGATTGCCGACAATACCGACTACGTACTCTTGGAACTTCACACAATAATGATATGTCTAGTGCTAACCATGTAGATGGGGAAGATGGCTTCAAAAGTAGTCTGCAAAATCGACAGCGTGGTCAATGGAAAGAGATCTGAATGCTGATAAAGCTGCCTAATGGACCAGTTTTTTCTCACTTGTCTCATCTCGTCTAGACGCCATTATTTCGGTCCACACCCACCCATACGGCTCATCAATGCAGGTCTTTTTATCGGAATGGACTAGGAAATCAAAGACCCTCTGGTTGGTTGGATGGCTTGCTTGGTTGCATAAATGAATAATCTGCTATTCCTGGGATTGACATGAGTACACAAGTCGTAAAAATAAAGACCTCCATGATTCATTGAGCATGAATCGTGTCTGGAAGCATCACCACTCACTTGTCTTTGTACAACGGTGTTTCGATATGATTTTATGACTAGAAGGAAAAATCTTTGGGTCTATGTTTATCTATCCTATGGACCTGTTTCTTACGAGGACAAGTGATCCCAGGTAAAAAGATGAGACATGAACATCAGATGAAATCGCTTTAGCCCTGTCAATCAGATCCTGAAGTGAGCTGCAAAATTTATTGTTGCTCCAAAAAAGCAATGGACTCTGACTGGAACGGAGAAATGCAGCGGATCCACTTCAGACCTCTCTAAGTTCAATAAAGTGAAGAAGGCGAAAGTGGAAATGGCTAGGCCAAGCCCAGTTTCAAGCCCCCTCCCCCCACTCCCGAAAAAAGAGAGGATTGAAGGACTCTGACCTCAAGGACAAAGGCCGCGACAAGAAACTAGCCATTTAATTACGAGTTAAGCCGTGGGATGGGTCTGGCTTCTCCAAAACATGAAATAAACTTTACGAGATATGAGATATGGCTCTTGGGAGGAACAAGAAAAACCCATTTCCAACTAGCATTCGCCAGTTTTGGAACTGCCAGCTTGGAACGCGCGGATAGGCCTGGGTTTTCATCAGGGTCGCCAATTTGTCATCATTTGCTGAGAGGTAACAATCGAAGGGAAAAGAATCGGTTGACGTTGGGGGGGGAAGATATATTATTGCCTATATCTAGTAGAACTCGCAGGGAAAGAATCGTGCATTTCCTGTACAATTTTCAAAGCCACTTCATTCAATATTCACTTCTTTTAACAACATATCTATAAGTACACAGTTCCAATTTGTGCAGAGCATCGTTTAATTGGCAGATTTCAAGGGGAGCATCATTGTAAGCGCTCTCGCTCAGGACAGTAAATTGCAGTTTTTATGTCACTTTTCAGCCCAGCTTTGCACTATGATCGTTCAGCCTGGCCCTTCAGTTGCTTGTGGAACCATGGAACGCCCCCTAGCCATTGGGTTTGCTTGCTTTTATGAACGTACAATAGAGATAATGTTGAACTTTCATTCACTTCCGAAGCGAGACCGTGTCTGAAAAAAACCCAAAGGTCTCTGTCTCAATCCCAAAGGATGGACTTGGTTGGGACTTTAGCCTGTCTTACAGGCTTTATTGTGGAGAGTAGGTTCGAATCCCTCTTGGGCGTGGGTAACAAATGGGACAATTTTTTGCATGCGTTCCAGGCCCAACCTAGATAAGTGGCAATATTTGAGCTCAAAAGCAGACCTTTGGGGTAGGACTGCGAGCAACTTGGGCTTGCGTGGAACAGAGGAGCATTGGAACTCAAGCGCCATCTCAATTGGAACCTCTTGGGAAGGAAATTTGTGACAGGGAACCCGCTTCTCATACAGAAGACCTTCGTTTACATCCTCGAAAAGAAAGTGATCTCATTTTTTTTTCGAGAAACCAGAGGGGCTCCATGATTATCAATTCGAAAGCCACATCACGGATAAACTCGCCTTTAAGAGCAGACAATAGTCTAAGAAGGGAAATCATGTCAAGGACACGGCATTCAGTGAATCAGAGATGCTTGCTTAATTGCACCCTGAGCTGAGACAAATGCCCCAATTTCATTTAAATAATAGGCAACAATTTGGCATGAGCATAACCACCATTTTAGCGCCCTAGGGAGTGGTGGCCCTTTGAAAAAATTCCCCGAGTGCCAAAGAACGTGAAGCACATAGATGAATATGACATTGTGAGTATGCATAACACTACGAAATACGGCATGGGCGTGGGTCTCCTCAAAGTCAATCAGTGTGATAAGGGGCTTTAGTTAGCTTCATTCATTTGAACAAAGTCCACGTCCCTTGGGGAACATCCAAAAAGAACCAGTTGTGAGCACACCATGCTACCCTCCGATGTTTGAAATCATAACTAATTTGAGAGAACACGTCCAGGGGCTCTCAAACATATTGGTTCAAATACTGATATTACTATCTTGGTGGGACAAAAGCAACCGAAAAAGCAAAGCTTAGTGTGAGTTCTATGGGGGA
Organism: Tigriopus californicus; assembly: GCF_007210705.1. NCBI lineage: Eukaryota > Metazoa > Arthropoda > Copepoda > Harpacticoida > Harpacticidae > Tigriopus > Tigriopus californicus. The sequence continues at coordinate 4,760,321 of NC_081446.1, forward strand.
TGACGTTACAACATCTAATCTAAATCAAGGCTGATTACCCTCATAAGGGTGTGTCATAATTAGGCGAGATGAAATGTGCCAACGCCCACAATAAATGTGCTTATCTGATAATTTTTCCTAAATCTTGCCGCAGAGAGCGAATAGCGCATCATTGTCTTGGTTCCAGAAGGTGCTGACTTTGGAACATGGATTCTTTCAAGTGGAATTTAAGGTACTGGAAAAAATGCTGAGAGGGATGGAAACTACGCGTATATCTATCTGGCTCGGATGCGTTGTCGAACCCAGGTGTCAAGGATAACTGTCTAGAAGTGTCCAGCAATTCATTCAAAGTGATCCAGAGTAACTTTGAAACTTTTCCTTTTTTCCACTTCTTTTCCCTCCACCAGCCACCGGGTAACACAATAAGAGCTATGGGAATAGAAATCCTGCTCAAAACAGCCAATACATGGTCAAGTTCCAGTCACACGAGGGCCAAGGATCTCTGCTCGGACTTGGTGGGCTTTTAATCCTTTAAGACCACTTTCCCGTGAACCATGGCACACAAGTACAGGGACCATCCTAGTAGTACGCCCAACACATTGGAGTCGAAACGTTCCAAAAGACAGGAAAAGTGGAGCAAAGAAAAATACAAAGGGGAACAGAGGAAGAGAAAAGCGAACTGGATCTTGACTCTCTGAAGTGAAAAAAGAACATATGAGGAGGGACATCAGGTGGTCAGGAAGGATATCTATATATCTATAATACACGAGATCCTCTAAAGGCTGCAGGCAGCCGTGATGTAACCACTAGAAGGTCATGTTTCAATGCGTTGACTCAGAAAGTTTTACTTAGTCCAAGGAAAATATCTAGACTCTTTGGGGCATCCTGGATAACTTGAACTCATCAAGAGATTAACAGTCTTGTTGCTCAATGCACAAAGGCCAGAGTTATCCACGTGATTCATTCAGATCACATGGCAAGAAAGTTGCACCAACGATGAAGTACTGTACGTACACCGAGGATGTTGTCTGGTCAGTAGCTTGAGCATTAGGACAATACTTGATGTTGGTGAGTGCTCGGTGAGGATCAAGGAACTTCTATGTACTTGTTCGTCAACTCAATGCTTTTGCTTGACCTTGGGTTTACTTTTGGCAAACATAGTCCAGATGTCTAGATGGATAGGCCAACAAGGTTCACTTCTTATTGTTAATATCAGATACAGCACCTTTTTCCCGTTAACCGAACAATGAAAAAAACCGTGGGAAACCCTAATAGTTTCAGAATAAGATTGATCAAACCATTGGTCACCAATGCCTCATTTGATAAGAGATATAGACCTGCAAGTGCGTCATAAACCTATGTGATGAATAAAACATTATCTGAAACAAGCAAAATGTCTTAGTGGAAAAAATCAGTCAAAACTGTCGAATTCTTCCTTTCCCTATTTCTGTCAAAAGACAACAAACCATTACTTAGCATGGAAATTCAACAACTGTTAATAAACCCTTTGTAATAATACACGCTGTCCGTGATTCAAAAAGACAAGTTAAACTGTTTTTGAGCCTCCGTTACAGTACATAATGGATTGTTTGTCTCGCTCTCTCTTCACAACTCCGTACTTTTATTCCCTCTTCAGATCAAGAGTTCTATCCCAGGAAGCAAGAAAGGGGTCAATTGTAATTCTGTCCAACACTTCCCCTCCGATAACAGAGCCAATAAAGAATGCATTGCGACGGTTCGTGCATGAGTGGGATGGTACTTACAGTGGATTTCCAATATGAGGGAGTCTTCAATGGTTGAATCTTTCAGGCCAGGATTGTCGACCAGACATCGGAGCTCCTTGCCATGATCCGATATTAGTGGAATGTACGAGATCACCGACACATTGGCATTCAAAGGCTGAACATGCCAACGAGGAAAGACCAAGGCCAATCACGAGTCCATAAAGAAAAAGGGTCGTGGAAGCGAAGACACGAAGACGCAAAGAACAAGGCACGGGGGGAGAAAGAGCGAGAGGGGCAACCACCACCACCACCAGGAGAATAACCGAGAATAGAATAGAATGTGACAAGATTGGGTTAGTATGTAGCTGGTTGTCATTGGTCCACTGTTCACTACGTGAGCTACATAAGTTCGATCTCAAAACTTCCCAAGGCGAGCAAAGAACAAACAACGAGACAATACGAAATTGCCACACCAAAGTTTTCCAGTTCAAAAACTGCCACATATTGAGCCAAGTGGACCATCACAATCCAAAAAGGGAAGATATCCTTTTTACGTAGGAGTCATGATTAGGAAAGGAACAGGATTGGTGGATCCTCCATAAAAGAAGGAACTTGTCCGAATGCAAGTATGGAGATTGGACACATGAAATTTGTCATTGGAGAACATGAACGAAGTTACTCGGGAAAAAGTTATTAGTTGTCAGCAATGATAGGTAGGAATGATCCATTCTCTCATCCTATCCGGATTATTTGCATCTTTTACAGCCTTGAGGGGATCAACCAGTTGCGTTTGATCCACGTTGCATCCCAAATTGATTTCGGAACACTTCAAAAACAGTTTCGCGCACAGCGAGCTTTGCAGAAGTAGAGCCCTTGGGAGATCCTTGAAATGACTTTCCTATTGTTTCGAGGGAAAAAACTGTCCTCATCGTACTTGTACTTTTTCCAACTTCAGGTTGGTCGTTCCATCCCTTATTGGAACGTCAATTTCTCGTTTACTCAACAGGGGAGGGCGTTTTATATAGGTTTTGGGTCAAAAAATTGGGTGACATTGAGTAAATGACCCATTGACAAGCTGTCTGCTATCCTTTCCCCCCTTCCAAAGAATGCAGACCGACAAAAACCAGATGAGTTCAAAATTTATCCGAACCCTTCACTTCCGTGTCTAACCATTGCAATGTGCAAAACCCCCTTGACCAAAATGTTGGGCAAGACAGGTTAGCCGAGGAGATTGGATGCAGTACAATGGTTGGTTACCAACGAACCTGGTGGATCAGATTGGATTGGCGGAAGACCTGCGTTGTGGTACTTGTTCCCTTGGTTCCTCCTGGAAACGACAAAGTGGTTTTTGCCACCATTTCCTGGGTATGGTTGCTCAATGGTGCGTTGGTGGTGGTAGTGGTCGTGGAAGTGGACGAAGATGAGATGGCAGCTTGGTTTAGAGGCTCCGAGTCCAACAACCATTTAAAGCGTGTTCGAGGCGTGGATCCGCTGGACGAGCATTGGAAATTGACCTCTTTCCCAGCCATCAGATGGCGATCCTTTCGTTGGATCCACACTGCAGTGGGTGGAACTGAAAGAAACGACGAAACACATATTCTTTAGATAGACAAAAAGGCTGACAAATGCTTATGGAACGGTACATGTTTCAAATGATGAATTCAGAATTAGAACATAGGAGCAAAAGGAAGGGAGATGGAAGGAACAGCTTTGCCAACCCGTGTTCAATTGCAAATCCTGAAATGGATGGAGCGTTATGTAAATTATGTGGAACGGGAATATGTGATCAAAAGGGTGGAGCTTTAAGGGCGGAGCTTTGTTTATTGACAACACCCATGTCGCCCACGATAAGGCCATTTATATTTAGCTCGTTGTACTAGGACCCAACAAGGTTTAGTAGCGGTGTCAAAAGCCCTTGAAATTTCAGCTGGAAAACAAGTATTTGAGAATATGTTCTTCAACATGTTAAAAGACAACTCAAATACAGAAGGATAGATGATCTACTTGGTAAGAGACTCGCAAGTAAAAAAAAACCATGGCAAGCCTTGACTTGAAATATCATGTGGATCCCTACAAGCGCTCGACACGACAAGTCTCATTGAGAATGAACATAAAGTCTTGAAGAAGAAGGAAGAGGAGTGTAAGGTATTACAAAATGGAGCCCGAAAGTTAAAAGAGTAATTCCAAGCGGAAGTAAGAACCTTGGACTTAAAGAGCACGGCACTCCAAAACAACTCCAACAAGTTCACAATGATGAAGAGCCTTTCAGGCTTTGGAGACCAAGTTCATTCAACTCGTCCCGACTCCAACCACAGTCTTTAGTCTTCAGCCTTCTGGTTTGTTTCCTCTTGTCCGTGTTCATCAATCGCCACAATTGTTTGGCACTGTACGTCTTTGAAATTATGGCTCATGTCGGGATCACGTGTTTGGCACTGTTTTATCGCCCAAAAGCCCCTTGAATTATTCATGCCAATGATGTTCTACTTTTTGCTTCCCCCGATCCTCCTTCCTTTTCTCAGGATCAGGATCTGGTCGTTCCATTGTTCAGCTTGCTTGGAACGTAAAATGAAAAGATTTCATCTTCCTTCTCCGTGATGTTGATGATACCCTCATTATGGTCTTCCCACCAGAGCTACGTACATAAAAGCAGTAGTATTTGTTGAGGATAGAACCCTCCTGGAGTGTCACGGGAAATATCAGTGTTTGCCTTGTCTTTATCATCTCGCCTCATAAGCGATGGAAATGGCCAACAGACCAGTAGAGAAAGTACTGTAAGTAACAAAACCGGAGAGGAAGAAGAGGGGAGGGGGCTCTGAACACGCTATGAAAATATGAAAGTGCATCGTCCAATCCTTTAGCTGAACTGACGTCATGGGTTATAGATGAGGTATTAAGCCTCGTCATTTCTTGTCTCTACGGAGATTTCTCTCCGGTCACGTCGGTAAATCCTCTTTTTACCCTTCTCTTTTTACAGCCTTCACGTGGCTTAAAGGCCAGGGTAATAGAACGACAATGTGCACTCAAGTAATCGCCCATTGACTGCCCAAGCCAAGAAAAGGATGAACGAGGATGGACATCGGTCTCGTGAAGAACATTAATCAAACCCGGAAACAGACACACCTCCAAAAGCCCATCTCTATTTCCACTCGTTAGATATGTCTGGCGTGCCCACGTAGGGGTTATTCATACATAAAAAACCGTGTACATACGAGTAATTTCATGAGGCCTTGGGGCGTGGCATATCAATATCACAGGGGCAACAGGGGTAAAAGCAAGGAGGTAAACCCGGTATATTTGTTTAGGCCTTCAAATTATGGGTTTTTGTTGATTTGGAGCATTAGGGAGGGTTTGTTACGTAGACTTTGGTTTTCCGATTGGTTCAACGTTAGCCATGAATGGAACAGATTTGGCTTGGGAAGGGCCCTTTACTTGAAATGGCATCTCTTGTGGTAACTTTTTCTCCATTTTCACTCCTTCAATCTCTCAAGCCCAGAGGGGTATATCAGTTCTGAACCACGGCTGAGGCTGGGGAGAATGCAAATCAAGAGCTTACACGGGTCATTTCCTTGGATATCACTCTCATCTCATTTTTTCCCAATTATTCCCCTTAATTATACGAACAAGCTACCCGGAACAGTGGTCCACGAGCTATACTTTGCAATAGCTAGAGCGACTCGAAGGTCCAAACAAGGCCAAGTGCAAGGCCAAGGAACAATAATGCTCCTCTCTTCCTCTCCCACAAATAGATACGGGAAAGTGCCCACAGCGAGCGGGCTTTGGACAAATGAACATTATCATTAGTAAATAGGCTCCTCTTCTCCCGTTGAATAACAGCCATGGCTAGAAGACCTGGACCATTGTTCACAGGGTCAACCATTCAAACTGAGCGTCACTGTCTACCACAGTCCGTTTGTCTGGGTCTCTGCGTGTGTGTGCGTGGGTGTGTTTGTATGTGAGAAAAAGAAAAAGAGAGAAAGAGAAAGAAAGACAGAAAGCGAAAGATACAGAGGCATACCACTGTGGGCCCAGAGTCAAAAAGGATTCCCATTGTTTTCAGGTCGGGAGAAAGAGTACATCCAAACTGGGACTGGAGATAAATCAAGCCCGGGGAAGTGTTTTCCTTTTTTTGTTATGCGTGGAAAATCGTATCTTTGCATCCGACCTTTGGCCATAACTTTTAACGTTTCTGTGAATAACTTCGGTAAGGCTTCACGTATTTGTGTTATTTGTGTAGCTGAAAAGCATAACCAAATGTGGGAAACCCGTCTTCAAAGTACATACATTGAATGTAACCCGACCACTTGAATACAATAAATGAACCCGCTTTGTACTCATACGTACTTGTACATTGCATGTACGATGCATATGGAAAGGCACCGGACATTTTCCTCCATTGGCTGGGATTCATTTTTGTTTCAGGGAGCCTATTTCTCCCAATGACTTAATTGGGACCCCTTTCTGATCCTCTTAGCAAGACTAAGACCAATTATAGGGAGTTTCTTGACAACTTACGATTCATAACAATAGCCACTGAGCGTCTGACTGGTCTTGAGATATTGTTGTTGCTAGCCTCGCAAGTCAGGAGAGCTCCATCATCGATCCGTTTCAAATCGGACAAGGTGATCGTAGAGGTCACGGTGGATCCTGAAGATATCTCTGACGCTCCTAAGATGATCAACCCACTTCGATACCATTGAATTTCAGGCTTGGGACTCCCTAGAAAAAGAGAAGATCATGTGATTCATTAATGAGCAATAGATGAGAGGCCCTTTCCGTGGTCGCGTGCCATCGCATGTGAACATTTTGATGAGGCCACTACGTACAACCCATCGACCTCACTTCTTTGCTCGTCTACTTCATTATCAGGAGCAACGTGTTGTTCAAGAGAGATGTCTCAGAGGCAATGAACCTCGACACTCGAAGGAAGAAGAATTTGGGTACTGGTGGAAAGTAGAATGTGTGCATAAGACTCTATCAAAACAGGTCTTTCATCTGGATACTTCTCCTCTGTCTCTCTTTCACCAACCCAGTCACTTGCTCACTCTCATGCGTAGAGAGGGACCAGTGCTACAACAAATACCACTACTTTTACTAATACGGCCAAACCATGTGCACATTGACTCATCCCTACAGGGTAAAAGGAGGGAGAGATCCCTTTCACAAACATGTGATAGATTTTCTTCTATTTTCTCTTCTCATTCCTTGGGATGAGAGAGAGAGAGAAAGAGAAAGAGAGAGAGAGAGAGAGCTCCGTTTCCTCAAAAAGCTTTACTTTTAAGTCTGGTTGGAAACATTCTGACGAGCAATCTCCTTCTTGGTGCGGAAGGATCGAGCCTCCTCGTTCTACGTTTTCCGAGAAGTGAGATTTCATTATGCTTGAGGGTGACTTAAGCGAAAATTAAATTGCCATGCTTCGTCTATGGGAAGCGGGAGATGCGAAGAATTGTTCTAAAGTTCAATTGAAGAGGGGTGCCAAGACCATCCCTTCAGCCGAAATTAGTGGTGGGGTTGTCACTTTAGGAGCTCTAGTCACTTATCAAAGTGTGCAGTAATGTCACCCCGCAATCGGTTTGCTCTCTCGGGATGTCATCTCTGTAATGGGTTCGAAAGTGTCACCCTCCATGATAATTTAGCGCTCCTACTGCTCCCTCAATTGGGTCGAAACTTTGACAACTTATTCATCAGACAAGACAAGGCTCGCTCTCCTCATTGTCCTTATTTTCATATGATTATACTTTTGATACATCACATCTTTGCGTCCGTGGGGAGGGCTAAAAATAAATGATATCAGCGATGTTCCCAAAGTTGAAAAGCTCATTCATTTTGGGAAGGTACATCATAATTTCCAAATATGAAAATGGAAAAATTAGCATTGAAACGTCCACGAACGACTTCTCATCCATTTCAGCACCAGGAATGGTCGTAAAAACAGGAATTCAGACGACCAAATTTATGGGTTGCATTGCAATGAGAGAAGTGCACAAGCACCCACTCACACACCCATTGCACATGTTTTTTAAGCTTGGAATCTCGGACTATTAGCAAGAAAGAACTATTTGACATAAGGGAACCATAGCCATTCCATGTCGGCCTATTTTCGCCACAATGTTGGTAGGAATTTTCTAATGCATAAATCTATCTATCCCTGTGGGAAGTCCCACTCATCCCCCATCCGAGTGCATTGAGCTTTTCACACTTGATCCGAACTAAAAATTACCCCAATTTTTTCTTTCATTCCATGGGCCATTATCAAAATCTGAAGCCCAAGGGAAATAAGTTTATTGTTAGTGGCGTATTTATATCATATTTTGAACCACACTTTTAAGTATTTCAAGCTACCTTGTCTGTATTTTTCCAAGTTTTTTTGTGTCTTTTGAGCATTTTGCTTTAGTATTGCAAAGAATAGATTACAAGAAATATTCTGCTGATGGTTTAATACAGAATTAATTTGTCGCGACAAAAGTGATGCAATAAGCACTCCTCTGAATCGCTTCAACAAAGAAACAATACATTCAATCTTCTTTCAAGCTTACGACAATGTGTCCAAAGAACCAAAGAAAACGTGGAAACAAGAAAAGCATGGTCCTAAATTCTAGTCATGTACTTTGAAGAACTGTCGATAGTTGAATATGTCTCCTACAGCAAATTGGATCCTGGGAGTCCCCTGATTTCAAGCGATAATCAAATAAATGACCAAATTTTCAAGCTATGTTTCGGTTTTGAACAAGCGTGTTTGGCTTCTGCCTTTCTCTGACGAATGACTAGTGACTACGGAATGACTGGGTAGTTCGGGGTTGCCCCACGACGAAATGCACTCAAGCATAACTCAAGCCAGGGACGAGAAAACTCGGAAACCCACCTCGCAAATGGAACTTGATCCACGTGGAACAGGAGCCGTTTTTATCTCTGTCTCCCCCTTTCTTCTGACGTATCCCAACACTCCCTCCGACTTTGTGTACTGATGATGGAGAGAAAAACGACCACCACCCAAGGCAGTGTCTCTGGCGTGGCTTCTCTTTCTCCCTCTGCATTTCCAGCTCTACCGGCGGTTCCAAGCCCCCGGTTCCCACTTCCTGCTATCAACAGGGCATGATGCCATCTTAGCCAGAAGCACCATTCACGGCTAAACTATGATAAATAGTATGCTGAAGTTTTTGTTCTCCCATATTTTTCTTTCGGCTTTAGAAAACAGTTGTTGATATCACTTCCTCGTACGCACAGAAGACTGTAGCACTTTCAGCGCAATGGCAACCACTAGGCGTGGTACAGAAGGGATAGCACGCTAAGTTGTAACAGGATCTGACAGCCAGCAGACTACTATATGGACAAGCAACAAGCACTAGTGCACCTAAGAGATTTGACATCTTGAATCATGATTTAGAGGGCCTAACGAGGAAATTGAAACGAATCGCCGAAATCAACACAAAGAGCTCTGGCCTCTTAGACCAAGGAATGAAGACCACCGGTGGCTCCAATCCTGGAGAGTTTATGGTAAGTGAGCGTCTATCGGCCACCCAAGAGAAGTGAGGAATGATATCTAGGCTCCCAAGGACCACCGCCACCACCACCACCACCACTACCACCACTACCATCATCATTGTTCTCCGAGAGAGCAAAGGGAAGTTGGAGGAAAAAAAGTTTGTCCGACTTTCTGATGAATCTGCAGAACTGAATTTTCCTAGAGTACACTCGATTCTACCCCTGACAAGAGCAGAACGAAAAAGTTTCGAGAAAACTTGCGATATGAATCACGGGGATTAACACTTCATTCATACGGATAAACACATCTGAATGGCAAAATACCATTCATAATACGTAATACGAAAATGAGGCATGGTGTGTTCTAACGTATTGGGAAGGGCAAAAGACCAGAACCCGTATGAAGTGGGTCAGGGGGATCAAAAAAAGTGGGCCAAAATGTCATTACAAACATTCAGTCAGAGGGGAAACTGCGAAAAACGGAAGGGGAACCGAGGTAGGTATCCCCGAAAGGATTTTAATGGCGACAACAAATTTAAATAAAAGGGAGAGCGTGAGGCTGCTTCAAAATCAAAGGGATTCAAAAGGATCAACTATCAGCCGGAAGAGTTAGTTACGAACCTCTTATGCAAGGCATGCCGAGGGAAGCAAAAGGAAGCAAAAAATCCCTACCAGAATGGGCTGGAGGAAGGAATAGTTTCACTCTCGAAGAATGGGTACGATCTATTTAAAAAAAACATGACTGCTAGGAGAAAATTTTCACTTTTTTCACGAACCTATCTTACAAAGTCGTTTTCACAACAATTTTTGAGTCCATAGATGAACTCGGTCAAAAACGTTTTTTTCTTCTAATTTTTTCCAGTTACTAATGTTTAAACACTTGTATGCGTTGACATTTTCGCTTTTGTCCAAAATGTAAAGCAAAAAGTTAGAAGAAGCAATTGTTGGGGACCAGACAACTTTGGGGCTTTTATCTCAATAATGAAAAATGTAAACGCGATTACAGGAAAACAAAGAATATTGCGAATGAAAAGTGACCTACTTTGGTTGCTATAAAGTGTTTGTGCACACGCCGATTACGTATCAAGGCTGAGATGTGGTGTGGCTGAGGATAATATCAGCTTGTTAAGAAGGCCTCCTTCTCCCTCAAAAACCACATTAGGACTTTTCCCACACACAAACATCCATAACAGAAAGGCTATTCGTGGTTTTGACACCTTGTCGGTAAGATTATGGATTATGCGTGCACTTGGATAATACAAGAAGTCAACCTTTGGACTTGCATTGCGTAGGCTAAAATCCTGCCTTCAAAATACGAGAGACCATTTGAAGTCGGCATGAATCGTTTTTTTTCTCGAGAAGAAAAATCGCTCTGTTGATGGCATTTGAAACCTAGATATACGTATGTGCCTATTAGACGGAAGTCCCTGTCCCCAAAAGTTGTCCTAGATTAGGTAGTCCGTGGATGGAGTCAGCGAGCCATAAACCCCTTTGCCTGACGGTAGAATTTGGATTCAAAAGTCATCCACTTATACCCCCCATTTTTAGGATTGGAACGAGGACGGTGCAGAACTCTAATCAGATTTGCTCTTCTCGAAGCTCAACTAATAAAAAATATCAAGAACTGGAGATCCCGATTACTTTTCCTAGAGAACCAGGTAGACTTTAGGGATAAGTTGAGGGACTAATGTGGACTTACCTCCTCTGACTTCACAGGCAACTGGAATCGAGGCCTCCTCGACATATGGACCAATGTAGGACTCTGCCTCATGACCCGTTTCATCCACAATGACTGGAACCTTCGGTGGAACTGAAATGAATTGAAGATTACGAAATCAGCCTTTATTCCGGTACTTGCACCAACGCCTGCTTGAGTGCTCTAGGTAGGGCACGATCATTAGTTGGTAGTGGTGGGTGACAGCGGTTCGATCCACATTCATGATTGGAACCTTGCCAAAACCTGAGTCAGTGCCGTAAGTGCAGCTACTCACGGAACCACGGAGTCATCAGGGGACCAAGGGCACAAATATATACTGTACGTACAGTTTGTATTATGTACAATTGTAACTCGTGTACAAAGAAAAAAGCGGAACGGCCTAATTCTCATTCATATTGTCCATAAATTGGACTTTGATGAGGCTTCTTGCCACAATATCATTCTGATTGAGGTTGAACAAAGAACCTTCGTAGTGTCTCGAGCAAGTCTCCATCCAGTGTTCTACTTGTACCCTACAACAGTGCCTACTATACTCACGTTGGCACACAAGTCCTGTTTATTTCCTCCCCATTACTACCTCCCTTGGGTCCTCTATGTAAGTACGTACGCTACGATCCCAGCTGTCGTCAAACGTTGCCTTCACCTAGACAAGGTTTCCTTTCCGAACTAGGTTGTTGGGTTTCAGGTGGTGATCTGCTTGGGGTTGTCCTTCCAAAAACTTGAACAGCCGTTGCGTCTTCCATCTTAATTACAAGTCTGTGAAATGACTTATATAGTTCAATGCCGCACGACAGAGTCAAGTCATATTAGTCGCTTATGAGCGACTATAAGTCAGTCGCTTATAGAAGGATCTAACTGACGCTCTGACGAGAAAAATTGGATTTTCTTGGACTTGGCCAACCATGACAAGAAAGAACTGGTGTCCCTGAGAGCAAAGGGAACAAGGGTAACAAGCTCTAATGACTTGAGAGCTAGTCTAGTTGGTAAAGTGATCTTTCGCCTCCTTCATCTAGCTCATCTTTGTCAAGCCAGACAAATCAGTTGGTCAGACAAGCGGTGCTAAGATGAATCAGATCTCTTTTTCAAGCATCTTCAACTTGTTCTCTTCCTTTTTCCTCTATTGCAATATAGTACATATCACATGGCGCATTTTCCGTGGAATTCAAGTGCTTTCGGTGGTGAGAAATCACATCATCCCGTTAAGAGTTGAGCACCTCCACTCCATAGGGATTGGAAGTTGTCTCTCTTTCAAAACAATGCCCCCCTCTGAGCGGGCTGACACCTTCGGGTGACCCTCCTGGTGGGTCTTCTTCATTGCCCAATTGCTCAGAGTTGAGGAAGAGCTTGGGAAGAGTCAGAAGGTCAAGCTTGAAGCATAACTTGTGGCCTTTCATACGTAAGACGAGGCACGCACAATGCATTTGGCCAGGCGGTCCGTGGAAAGGCCGGCCGAAAGCGAGTGGTCGTCGGCGTAGCAGCGATTTCTTCTCAACTTTTCCCGAAAAATAATCTTATCAGTGGGGTTTTGGACAAAAGAGAAGCACGAACTTGGTGCTTGCCAAGCTTGGTAAACAGAGCAATAGAGAGTAAGCTGAGAACAGATCGAAAGAAGCTCCTCGGATGAGGGGGCATCTTTTGTGTTGTTGCAAGGGCACTGGTTTTGAGCTTTTTCGCAGAAAGATATCTTCTCACCTCCATGTTTGAGTAGGATCAACCAATGTTGCTTGGGTTTTGGTAATAAAGTGCAATGGCTAAGGTTGTGTTGTCAATTGAACTTGCTCGTGTCCAAGATCCTTAAAGGATAAATGGACGAAAAGAAATGATTTCAGACAGACTAAAAAAGCTGCCAGGGAAGAGAGGAATTTGCTGTGGCTTAAGAGGATCCAAAATGATATTGCGGCACATGGAGACAATATAACTATAAATTAGATCATGGTTGCCAGGCCTGCAGTTGGAATCTGTTGCCCAAGAAATGAGGACATAAGAAAATTACTTCCATGCTTTCGTCGAGGAATGAATGGAAGCCAATTTGAAGATTCATTTCGGCATCACCTTTGGACTCGCCCATGCCAAAAAAGGAAGTCGTACCTCGATAATAGGCGAGACCAATCTCCAATATAGGAAGTACCAAAGTGAGCCCTCAAATGGTAATAAGAGGACGAAGAAAAACTTTTTTTTTGTTTCGCCTTTACGTCTTTAAAAGTTAAGCGCAGAATTTCAAGTAAGTGTAGTACTCAAAAAAAGTGGAGCTTGGTTCGAACAGGGACTAGATAGGTCTTCTTGTCTGGCGAGCTTCCTTTTGCCGTGCAAAACTTGAAGGCGAGCAAAGTCTTAGGACTGAATCTGATGCGATTTCAGTCTCATTAATTTTGAATGAAAAAACTTGCCGTGACACGACCGACTGAATTTGTTAAGTCCACGGGGTGAACTACGAACCAGTCACGTGGGAAAGATAAATCACTTTTCGAAAGTACGAGATGGTTGCGCACTTTGATTGGCAGAAAACGGCCTTTTCAATCATTAAACAGTGGTTCATTTTCACATCATATCATTGGACCAATAAACCCATGGAATCTACTTTTGGCCGACCTAGATATGATCCAAAACGATCCAGTTACTGATCGGCAATCAAACCCAAATTACGTACTTGATGCGAACCTACCAGCGTTTTTGAAGTCTTTAAATGCCTCCAATGGGACAATTTGATCCGGACACTTACCAACCACAGTCAAATTGGCCATCGAGTTCCGTGTGGGAGCGGCATGGAAGTCCACTCGACACCGATAAAGGCCGCGATCCTGAGTGGAAATCCCTCGGATCGTCAACACACTCGTCCCCACGGGCAATCGGTCCTCGATTGGCCGCCGCTTATCGCCTGGATTTCGCGTCAGGAGACCATTGTTATCCCATTGGTCCACAGGTCTAGAGAGGTAGAAATTGGCACGATTGCCTAGCACGTGCGCATCTGCCCAGTGCTGAGCCTGGTTGGGGGCCCGACCTCGGAGATCATAGCTGTAAGAGAACACAGATGAGAAAAGTTTAATATTTTGAGATATGAAAAAGATTGCTAGAAATGCATTGGTTGACTACTCATTCCCTTCGAGGGCGATTACTATGATAACTTTCCGTGAAACATTTCCAATTCCTGCAAATAGTCATGGTTCCATTTTCCTTGGGCATGATTGCTAATCGCACAAATGGATTTGGGGGCCGACATTTGAACAACCAAACTGAGGCCTTAGAAAGTGAAAGGGCTGGTCGAATTTCTCAGGAAACGACACTCAACTCATAGGGACTTTGAATGTGGGATAAGTCCTTGGAAATGAAATTTCAGCCCCGACCATTTGCATGCTGGAGAGAAATTAGTCCCCACTTGATTAATGAGGGATGACAGTCCCAAAAGGGGGAAATGAAGAAGGAAACATGATTTTTTCTCATTCTTCTTCTTCTTCTTCTTCGTCTCCTCCTCGCCACTCGAGCCTCAATGACCCGACCAACGGTTGGGTCCTAAACCACCGAGGGTAACCGAATATCTCGGGAATAGGCGTTTCAGAGAGGCCATCTCATGTTCTCCGAGCCAGCCCAGACCTCAAGACGATCCGAACCCAGTTGAGGGAAAACGCATTCATCCTCTAATCAAGGCTACCAGACAAAAATAGTCCAGATCTAAGGTCTTTCTCCTACGTGATGTCACACATGAGTATGGTCAATGGAGTGCAAAGAAATTGCATCCAACTCGGGAAGACTTGGGAAGGAGGCAAAGGAGTGTTTGAAGTCCCCTCTCAGAGTAGTCACAGTTTGACTTCCATTTCGGCACGTGGATGGTGGAAGAGGGGAAACTCAAAGTTTCCCTGTGTTAAGTTCAAGTGATTTTTTTCTAAGTCCTTTGGAAGTGGGTCGAACTTAAATGGAATGGCTTATCAATGCACCCCACTCCATCCTGGAACCAGACTTAGTTGAAGGCGAGTTTGACGATGGTTGGGCCATTGGTCGTCGGGCTTTTTCACCATTTCAAAGGACATCATCAGCCTGGTGGAAAGAAACATGCTCTTTCATTGAAGATGGAAATGTCATGGAAATATGGCGCTACCAGCCTATTGTACTATGATGGTGGCCTTCGTTTTCGTCGCTTTTCGGCCTTCTGCATCTTTGTTCCTTGAGATTAAAGTATCCTCACAATCGCTTGGGCTTTAACTTTGTGTTCCCCAAGCCATTATGAATCCTCTTGCTCCTTCTCCTGCTCCTCAAAGGGTTGGGTGGTTGGTTGGCTTTCTGGCTGGCTCCAATCAAAAACATCTCACATCCCGCTGTGTGAATCTCCATTAAGAAGGAAGACCGTTGCCCAGTTGCCCCTTTGAACCGGGACATTAGTACGTGCCTCACCCTTGAATGGCAAGTGCTT
Organism: Tigriopus californicus; assembly: GCF_007210705.1. NCBI lineage: Eukaryota > Metazoa > Arthropoda > Copepoda > Harpacticoida > Harpacticidae > Tigriopus > Tigriopus californicus. The sequence continues at coordinate 4,775,622 of NC_081446.1, forward strand.
GTTGAGGCCTTCTCTGCCAAGGATTCCCATCGACCTTCTCCCTTTCCTCTTCTTTTCCCAGTTTGATCTTTGAGGCATGAACTTAGAGGACATGACATCCATTTTGGCGGGGTTAAAAAAAGTTCAAACACAACCAACCAAGACTCTTCATCGCCTTCTCCATTCCTTCTTGGAGATTAGACGAGGATTGACATTTGGCCTTGGTAAGGCGTTGTACTGTCCTTTATTGGTGGTTTGGGTTGGGGGGGGGGCTTTAAATCTTGGTTTTTGTTGAAGTTGGAAAGCAATTCAGCTGGTAAAGATGAAATGCCATCCTTCACGAATAGAGCGTTTCGGAAACACAACAATAGCTTCAAGATTAAAGGTTGAGTGGTGAACTGTTCTAAGATCTGAGCTAAGATCTAAGTTTCGAAAAATGATTTACGGTCAGAAGTACCTTTGTTCAGGAAAGGGAAGTTGAGAGAATGAGTTCAAAGCATCTTATAGCCCAACTTGATTGTGTCCGCCCGTAGAAAAACTAAGCCAGACAGTGTCCTCCCCTCTGAAAGCGGCTCTTTTAGTCTCCGTCATCACATCTAAGTACAAGTTCAAAGATGAAGCTAAGTACAATGCAGGACGACCACTGAAAGTCCTTGAAACCAATTCGCCAAAGAAGAATCAATGAGGCAAGTTTGGCCAGAAATGCAGATTGACAGATGTTGGTGGAAATCTATCAGAGTCTTTATCTCATTGAGGTGTCGAGGCTTCCCGAGCAAAAAAAGGGTTTCAAAGCCGCCGTGCCTTTGGCACACCCACCAACCCATTTTGTCCAAGATCCTTCCAGCTGAATGGGTTGGCCCGACTGCCTCACCGAACTGAGTGTGTAAAGCCGAGCCTCTGCCAATAATGTCTGCCTCATTTGTTTTACGATTCTTTTACTTCTTCTCTGGTCTTTACATCACACACTGACAGACTGGCCAACAAATAGTGGGGAAGAGATCTTGAGAATACAGCCACAATGGATTCAATTGCACCGATATTGCGAGCCTCGAGCCATTTGTGGGTGAATAGTCAGGGACTTGGTGGACGATGATAGTCTCGCATGTGGAATATTCAAGCCTGGGTTTTTTCTTTGACCACCAATAAGCTGGCGGAAGTTTCCGGTTTTCGCTTTCAGTCTACAATCTACATGCACATGGATTAATGCTACCAGACTCATCCGGCTTCAAGGATATTTCCAATCGCCTCAAATAAAATTCCGAGCGCACAGTGCAGCGTTACATCCAGTGTGTAATAAAAATGGACGTAGAATGATGACATGGGACAATATGAACCGAAACTTGGCCTGAATGATGATATATCCGAGTTGTGAGAGGAACCATTTGCAGAGTAATAACAGAAGCCATTGAAAAAGTTTGCCAAGACATCCTCTTCTATAGAGCGAGAAGGAAAGAAAAAGGACTCCCTCCCTTCACTGATTCAGCTTGAACACTGGGTTCCACTTGTGTGACGACGGACTAGTACAAGGCTGACAAATCAAGGTTTTCTTGGGATTCCTTTCACAGCTTTCAGAGGGTTTCCGTCATTTTTTTCCTCCGTCAAATCACAGATGGCTTGGACCTTGGAAAAATGGTCGACCCACAAGATGACGGTCATCAGAGGGATGAGGACGATATTATTGAAGAGTCTTTGCACCGGAAGTATTTGAAGGTCTTCCTTCCCTCATAGCTGCATTGATCCATTGTAGCCAACATTTGAAACTTGATATTCCTCACAGGTTTCTATGTGGTCAAATATGGTTCCAAAGAGCTGTATTTACTAGCGCTAGAGAACAATAGATTTATTTCGCAGAATCGAATTGAAGGAGACAAATCTGCCCACTGTCTAAAAATAGGGCCAGGATAAATGGAGGGACGTTCTATTGGACTCATCTTGAGGAAAAATAACAATTTTCTCATGCTAGAGCTTTCATCAGGTGATGATGGTTGTTAGGACCTTTCATCTACGATCAAAGAGAAATTGCTTTGACGTACAAAAAGTAATATCAGGTTCCACGAAAGGCATAACCAAAGTAGCATTGTTTGAATATTTGTAGTGCAAATTGTGCTATCGTTCTATTTCGCAATCTGTTACTAATTCGTGAGGAAATACGGCAAAAGTAATATTTTTGAGCGGGGGAGTTGAAGGTCGTGAGAGAGGTAAAATTACCCAAATACATTGGGCAGGAGTCAATATCTTTCATTTTGAATGAAGGTGGACGAAGCTTTCAGCCGAGAAACATTTCTGAACCAGTTTCAAAGGTTGCCCCATTAAGACACAATAATTTTCCAAAAAGTGGCTGGCGAGCCCTTTTGAAAGCGTCCGGACTTGCAGCCTTCATCTTCTTTTTTTGCAGACTGAAAGTGCGCCTGCATGGCGAGGATAGGTAATTTCAAAAATGTGCTTCACTCCCACATACATTTCAATAAATCACGAACTTTCTTCAACAACTTTTTCTTCTGACTTAAGAGCATTTCCAACTATCTCCTTACTCTGGATGCCAACCGCCCTACTAACCCGCCCCAAACAACGTTGAATAATGTGATCATACATGGGGATTAATCAATAATACGGGATCACTTCCACTTATGATATCATACTTGGTATTTGATTAACGATACTATTAAGCTAAAGAAATTGGACTTTATGCTCCTTTTTGCTAACCAAAGGAACTACTTAAACATTCTTTGCTGCTGACTCGCAGGAAGTCAGCAATGGTTTGGTTTGGAGTGAAGGTCATTCGCCAACAAAATGTATCACTTTGCGCTTTTCATTGGTTGCGCACAAAGGCAAATAATCGAAATCAATTGACGATAAGCCATATGACGATATCATTTAGGGTCACTCTCATTTGAAATGTAAGTCTAAATTATGTTCTATGTTTATTCATTACGTGTGCAATTATGGTCCAATATGTCTCCAAAGATCATGAAGTGAGGAGGACTTCTGAGCTTGTGCCAAGATTAGACTAGAACAGAGCTCCCTTAATCACAACCAATTGCCTCCACCCAAATTATGAGCGATTAATTGCGTCGGAACGGCGTTTTTTGCCCATGTCTGTTTGCGATCAGAGGATGGCAACGCCGAAAGAATTTGGCCAGACATCCACCATTCAAGAACATGGAGCCATTGTTTATCTGGCTCGTAAAACTCAGAACTGCTTCTACATATTGAAGCTAAAACGCTCAATTTTGCCGAAAAAAAATTGCCTTTTCAAAGTTTAATGCATTCTTTTAAATTCATAATAGTTAATGGAGTTTGCTTTTTATTGCCCTCTAAATTGTCCAAAACTGGCCGAGTACCAACAATGAATGTCGTCCAACGACACGCCGTTGGTTCACTTGCTCGCTGCTGGTTAAGAGAACCTTCCCAAAACTTCAAAAGTCCAATGAAACTGAAGCGCTTTTAGACATGGCAATTGGCCAAAACACCCCCAGCTTCTCTCTCATATCAGCCTTTGCCCAGGTCAATAAGGGCAAAGTTCAACCGTGTGGCATGGTTTAAGAGAATGGTTACCACAATGACAAGACGGAACACGTTGCACGGTTCAAGTTGTTTCCTTTGGATGAGAGGTTTTCAATTCTCTTTTTTCCCGCTTAGAGGCGATATTGAATCATTGCTGGGAACAGGATCGGTATCCAGGGATTCGTTCCTCTTACCTGTAAACAGGATCTCCTCCATTCTTATACCAAATCACCAGGATCACTGGATGACTGGGAGACGAAGCCGTAGTGTTGCAAAACAAATCTGCATTGCCACCTACGATTCCAATGGTTTGGGTTGTAACGGTAGTCGACTCTGGAAAGAAAGACGGAGAAAGTGCTTCAAATGAGGTAATTTCCGGAAAAGATCAATTGAGAAAAACGATCTTCAACGGAGGTGAACCATATAGTACAATGGTGTACATTTCTCAAAAAGCTTCTGATCATCAGCAGCTCTCTTTGGATCTCCTTTTGGTTCAATTGTTTTCGGATTGTTCAGGGACATTTGTACTAAGTGGAATAGATGTAATTTTCAGCAATCTTGTCATTGAAATGCAAGGGATAAAAAACAGATTTTGAGCTGAAGCTATCCAGAAGATATCAGATGAATAAAGCGATACAGATGTACACATGACTGTTGATGACAAACGTGCCAAGGCCACTACAGATGTTTTCACTTGAAAGCGGAACCGATCCTTTCGAATTACAGGTAAAAGTGCCAAATGTTCCTTGTGGGCAAAATGAAGACATATTTGCCAACTCAGAGTATTTGAGCTTTGGGGACCATTTGGGCCACTTAAGCACGGGGGTGTGGGAAAATAAGTGACCCGGTTTTAAATTTAAAGGCGAGCATGAAGTTTGCTCGAATTCCGGACTCGATTTCTGGGATCCAAGGTCGCACATTTTAGGTCTCTCCGTACCAGTCTGATACTATTGGAGAGAGCTGAAGCCTCCAATGGTTGGTGGTAGGTGGTATCATAGTCGAGGTAAGGCCAAAGGAGGAGGGAGGGTCTGTGGTGGCAAGCCCACTCCCGGCAAACTTTTGTCAGGTTTAGTCTAAGTTATGGGTTTTCGCTTAAGGAAAAATTTCAGGGACCAACTTTCGTGGTTTCCGTTATGAATAAAGTTTTTTTCCTTTGGGATGCATGCAAATGAAGTGGACTCGAACGCCATGTACAAGCTAACGTGCATGGCGAAAACTGCAATGAACGACCTGATCTTAGGCCTCATTGTTTTCCAAAACTTGGGTATCTTCCTGCCTTCCTGAGTTCGCGTCTTCCTGTTAGCATGGTTTCCTCGGAAACTTCAAGTAAAAGCAAATCTCAATGCAAAATCTGCCCGGCTTAGGAAAGACATTGAAATCTCTTGCTCGTAAACCTCTCGGTGGTCAACCATCATTGGTCCATTCTTTTTTCCCTATTCTCGAGCTTGTCCCACTCCCATCACCATCGCCATGTGGGTGGAAGTGGGGTAGTCTGTGACGGTCATAGTATAACTTGGGAACAGTGGGACAGGAAACAAATGTAATGAAACGGCTTCCCTTCCGAGCAAGAAGAAGGAGAAGAAGCAGACGAAGCAGACGAAGAAGGAGGAGATGAACATTTCATTTCGTGCGGATGGACCTTGGGATCCCAGACCCACGACACAAAATCCTGAAATCAAGTTATGAGGGTCATCCCTAAGACAAAAGGCTTGTACTTTAGGTTTTTATTGTCTCTGAAGAAGAGCATAAAACGAGAGGGGCGGTCGGGTTTTTGAATTGATCTCTCAGAGTACGGAAGCTCCTTTTTGGGGACAGATAAAGATACAGAAAGACTAGTAGTGCCTATTTCACTCGTTCCCTCATTCATGAATTTTACTGGCCAGACTTGACATTACAAAAGCGCAAAATTTCGGAACAAGCAACTTCCCAGATAACGAGAGTGTATACTACGACGTTTTCTAAGACTATACGAATAGAAGGAGAAGGAGTAATCAGGTGGTTGTTAGGAGGATTCTTGCTCGTAACATAAGTCCAATTAAGTTAATTACAGTGTTCCATGTCCCACATATCTTCCCTTAGTGGTTTGCTTCACTTGTTCCAAGGGCGTTAGAACATTAGGATGACTTCTTGGCAAGAAAAGGCGGAAGGAACCAAATGATCTCAACTCAAGGCGGAAGAAGACAAGGACACATCCCCATATCATCTCCGTTAACTAGCCATTACTCTCTTTAGAACGCGTAAAACTGGAACGCTAACAGGGTTTTAGGGTACATCCTCTACTATACTGCAGGGCATAGTATACCTACGTACCGTAGCTAATCTTTGCAAATAGACCCCAGAAGGCTGGGTGAGGGGAGGCGCTAATCATCATAAATATCTCTAGCATTCATCTCCAACTTCTTTTTTTTCTTCCCTTGGAGACGAATAAACAAACAAATTCCTATTTAGCAGGGCACACCAAATACCAACACCAGAGGGACAGCAAGAAACCCGCTGATGGTAGGTACAACATGGTTCGGTTGGAACATGGAACATGCAAGCTCGTTAGTTATCATCAGACATCCTCTCTTTTCTCGCATTTCTTGCTCCAATACACGTGTAAGTGAATGAAATAACGACGAAAATGAAAATGAAGAGAGTTATGTGGAACAATGCAATAAATGCCGTAGATCGCCAGACACAGGCTCTTAAAACCTCAGGCCACAGACATCATGTTGGTCGCGTAAACTTTGTTTGGGCTTTCAAAACGACCACAAATTCCCTCTTTATAACTTGGAACCTCTCAACGAAGTATTCATACTTCTTAGATTAACAACATCCAATCGCTACTAATCGTTCCTTTTTCGATGTTATTCCCCTTTACATGGTGTCCCCCAGGGTGGTTCTCCAACGAAACTCTCGAGGGTTGGCTAAAAAATGTGCTGAGGGAACTCCTAATTTGGACAAATTAGTTACACCCCAGCATTCCAGATGCTTACTCAAAATGGCTTAGCGAGGATTTGCCAAGAAAACAAGGGGAGAGGGTCTCTGGTTCCAAAACCACCCTCGCTCTAGTGAGAGCCTCGCGTCCGTTCACGTATAGCGTGTAAATACACTCGGTAATTGTGTGCATTTTCAACCGATTTAATGCATCTTTTGACATCCACCTCATCAAGGTATGTGGAAAGACAACTTGGAATTAGATCGTGTTCTTCAAGCGGCACGCAGTGCCATGCACTCGACCCACATCGTACATTGGCCCGAGATCGCTCCCAGATGGAGTGTATCTTTAACAACATGTTAGGTTGCACTTGGAAACCACGTGCGTCTTATCATTATTGTATCGGCATGCTCAACAGCTCGATGGGAATTCGGAAGTGTGCAGGAGCTCGGGGGACCACTAGGGCATCTTCATTAGGTAGTCTAGGGATCCTGGGGATCAGAGAGGGATCACATGTGAGTGAGGATCAGGTTCAATCTTCGCCAAGCACATCCACTCCCTCTTATTCAATCTTTACCGGAGATTGTGATATAACACTTCTTGCAAACCTAATTCTTCTTGGTTAAAGTAATTGAGAGTGGAGAAGAAGGTTCAGTGGATAGGACCCGGTCATAACGAAATGTCCTGAAGCATCGTTCATCTCAAGATGTTATCAATCTCGAGATGTCTTAACCTCTCCAACTCCTCCTTCGTTCCCTCCCCTCAAATACAATGTACCTCTGGTAGGGGAGAAATCTTCAGTGGGCTCTTTCTTCTGGTCCCTCCACATTCTCTTAGCTTCCTAAAGCTACGGCAAGGAAATGGGAACACAAATGTACGAACACACTTGAAGGATATTTTTGTTGGTGGAGTTTCATCAAATAACCGGAGGTTAGCTACTTCATGCAAAGAACCACGAGAATGGCGTCAACAAATCCGTATTTTTGAATGGAGTGACCTGGGCGAGGGCGGCGTATGGGGTAAATTAGAGACATAATGCATTTCGTTGGGATGCAATTTAAAGTTTGAATGCAATGCACGTCTTGGCTCAAACTGGTGGCCATCGCTTTTGGACGGTCTTTTTTTTAATTTTTCATTTCAAAACGAGTCGTGTTTTCCACTGAAATGACCAAATTTCAAGATATTCATTTTAGATCAGACGCAAAAAGAAGAATATGTCGGCTAGTGCGAAAAGAATGGACTTGAAACTATCACAACCAACCGTGACAAAAGGTCGGCGTTGTTCCCCCGACACAACAACCATCATAAAGTGAGAGAATCACCTCCGCAGCGATTTAGAAATTGCTTTTTTTTCTTCCTTCTGGAAAGCGAGTGTCACCGAAGTTTGCTTTGTTCGAACCCACTAGTGTAGTGTAGTGCAGTAACCACTGGCTGCTCCTTGGGGATGGATTCCCTCCCAAAAAGAGCGGATGAAAGAAAAGAATCTCGGTACAAACCTCGCACAAACTGGTAGTAATTGCTAAAAAGCTCTTTGAGAAGCCATCACCCAACCGCACACTTCCAAAAGCCGCAAGTTTGCTTTGTTGACAATGGTAGTAGAGTACCTCATGTCCTTTGTATTCCAACCGTGTTTGAGCATCTGGAACCATTCGAAGACGGGTTCAATAATAATCACGCTTAGTGCACAGTTGGAAGTTTTCCTGCGAAGCTGGGAGTGATTTCCGTCTAGCTAGGACTAGGCTCCAAAGAGGGTCCTTTCCCGGTGATATTCTTCAATGCCAAGATAATGCCATATAACAGGATTAAGGGCAAATTGCAGGACATGCTCCTCTGCTGCCCGGTGAATAGGCAGCAGGATGTGTAGCAAGTAGTTGATGGGATTGAGGAGCACTAAACAGCGAAACAGTGAACACGAGCTGACCGATATCATCTCTTTCTAAATGAAGAAGACCGACCCACCGAACCATGAGTCGCCCCCCCCCCTCTCTCCCAGGAGAAAGAAGATCCCAGACGGATGGAAAACCGAAACAAAAAAACCCCGACATCCTTTGGGCATAGTGCTTTATGGGCACGTCTCGAAGACGCCACCCGGACAAAGACAAAAACGATAAATTTAGATGGACAGAAATAGGCCCTCGAAGAGCCAACACCATAATGCATGTCTAGCTGGGCGGAAAATTCGTCGTGCATTATTCAAATACGTAGACAGACCACTGTCCAGCTTGAATGTATTGGATCGTAATGATTTCCATCAATGCATTCATTACCCATGGCTGATTGTGTTCCAAATCCGACATGTACTTGTACTCGTACTTTATGGGCCCGTTGGGGTGGACTTGAATTATTCCCTCGGGGACGACCAACTTGCTCTGTGAAAGGCATTGGCAATTATCCTCAATTGTTTCCTATTCATAGTTTAACTTCAAGCGGATGTTTGTCCCTCGGGGAGCTTATTGTGAACTTGAAAACGTTAGAACTTGAAAGTTTGCTCATTCCACTTGCGTTTTCCCTTAATTATTATGAGTCCAAGATTTTCTGCGCTGGATTTTCGTCTGGAAACAAGTCCTACCCTCAAGGTTTCTAAGGTTTGAGCCCAACTGCTTCGTTTTCCTGCTTGACACTTCAGAAAAGAGTGAAAATGGCGATAAAGTAAAGTTTGCGTGACAAGATGATAGTTTCTCAGATGTTTTCATCTCTTCTTTTCATTAAACACGTTGCAAGTGCAAAGCTATAGGTTTGGCCGAAGAAGAAGATCAAAAAGATGCGTGTAATACCGTGTACGTAATACCGAATTTATGACTATTTGCCCATATTTATTATCAACGGAAATAAGCCAACAAATGGTTTGGCAGCAGGTACAACACACAGCCATGCCCGTACAGAAACAAACATAAGCATTCATACACATGAAACCCACATTTATCAAAGGCATCCCTGGAATGGTCTCATTCTCGAGCCAAACGGGATGAACATGCAAGTCACGTTAAAACTAACTTACCGCCGTCTGAGACTGTTGTCGAGGTAAAGAACGAGAGAAAGACCACAAGGACGACACTCACATGCCAGTGGTGGTGGTGAAGATGGTGGTGTTGGTAACAGCAGCCTTGAGAATGTGATCTGGCCAATGCAGGTGCTCCCTTTCGACCTTGTCGACACGAGGTGAGGCTGTTCGGCCTTTTATTCATGTTGACACGACCGAGGCTCGTTTTTCTTGGGTGAGCAACCATTTAATGTAGAAAACCTTTTTGGCCAAGACCGCGATTGGGAGTGATAGGATCCGTTTGATTGGTGCTCCTGGTCCCTGCTTGGCCTGACAATGCTGATCGGTTTTGATATTCCACTCAAGGTGAGGAAAAGGTCTTGAAAGAAGGGCCTCTTTGATGGCCGTGAAGATATGGTGCTTTAGCACATTCACATTAATAAGAACACACTCGTATACTTTACAGAGGGAGCAATAATCCAATATGGGAACAAATCCTGAAGCACGTAATTCACCTGGAAGGTACAGTATGCTAATGCACCAAACTCCGGTCCGCGTGGTGTGTGTCCAAGGAGTCGAAAGCAGTTCCAAATTGAAGATCAATGATTGGCTAGATTGCTCTCGGCCTTGATCTTGGTCAAATGGATCTCATGAATTCCAGACAAGCCTTTGCGAAGACGGCGACTTCGACGAGGACGAGGTGAGAACTCTGTGACCAGACTCTAAATCACCTGCTGCATCATTGGATCCCCCATCACTCGGTGGAAAGACATTGTCGGTGGGCTGGGATCCAATCCCTAGTTGGTTCTTAGCGATATTGGAATAAAAAAGCCCCTTGTGGAGGCAATAGTGCTCTGCATCCAAACTAAGGCCAAGACTGACCGGTTGTTACTCTCCAGACAACGGGGAAAGCTTCTCAATGATGCACCATTTAAGACGCGACATGAACAACAAGACGGGGTTTCCATTTTGTCGGTTTGCTGGAATAAGAGGAAAACACAACATGTATTGCTTTGCTTTTTTGAGTGGACCAAGTGACCAAGTGACGCTGAATATATGGTGATTAGTTGATGAACTCATGATGATTGATTTGTAGTAAAATGGAAAAAAATCAATACATTAGTCAAAACTGCAATAGAATGTTGAGACAAGGAAACAAAATTCATCATCTTTTAAATTTTCTTTTGTAATGATACTTGGGATGAGTTTGCGTTTAAGCTGCCAATTAGCAACACATGGATTTGAATCATCACTTAAGCGATAATCATCTCATCTGGGCGGCATTGATCCTTATTTATCATGGGTGGTTTCGGTTTTACTTAATGCTGTAATACGTAAGTTGAGAAATATAGCTGCAAATGACAGCTTGCTACGGAAATATGGCACCCAAGACGACTTGCCAAAGTACGATCTTTAAAGGTTTCTAGATGTACAGTATTGTCAAACTGTTGACAGTTGTTGAATCAACTAAGGACATGAAGAGTTCGAGACTTCTTCTTACCCAAAGCAATTCAATTCATGAATCTGGAATAGGTCTGTTACATTTGACCACACTTAAGGAGCTGATGTACGATACTTTATCACTCTTCTGAATAAACAAATGTTACGCGCCTATTTCTTCAGAATCATGAACATACGATAGAGGCATGAGATTCCAGTATTTGAATACTTTCCGGCACCCGCATCTCGCATTATTTTTTGACAGTATCAAGTGAAGCGTTTGGAGGTTCACGAATGCCCAGGAATTATGAACTGGTTCACCGTTGCATTGTTAAATCATACCGTGCCCCCCCCCCTGATGGTAGTCCAATTCTATCCCAATCTCCCCTTTGCTCAAGGTGCATGGTGCCATCTGACAAACTCAATTTCAATTCGCATTTTTTGCCCGAATTTCTGTCTTAGGGAGGGTTGGAGAAGAACCATCGCGAAGGGGGGATTTGGGCTAGTCCAAAAGAAAGAGAAATGTGTGCCTCCTTTCAAAAGGAGAACAGATCCAGGAATTGTCGCGACTGAACAAGGAGAGCCCAAACGAGTGGGAAGAGATCTGCTTGTTCCTAGAAAAGAGCCCAATTTTCTACATCTGAAATGGATCAAGACCTTTTTCCACTTCCCTGCTTCTCAGGGTTGGGTCCCCACCATCCAACTACTGGACTCTATCTTTGTCCAAGACCACCACCTCTTTCTTTCTCTCCTCGTTCTCTCTTCTTCTTTCTCACTTCGGCTTGATCCACGGTCCATTTGGATAAACGGTCGCACTTCTTCTGGGGCTGCTGCCAGATAAGGTCACAGGAATTTGTGTGGACAGCAAACACCTCCAGATTGGTTTCAACCAACTTGACAAATGGGTTTCCGCCTTGGCCGTACAGCAGGAATTTGTGTGGACAGCAAACACCTCCAGATTGGTTTCAACCAACTTGACAAATGGGTTTCAAAATGGTCTTGAAAAGAAGTAGCCACTGAGTCGCCGAGCTGGGCTCTCCAAGAAGAGTTCTGACCCATAAAGAAGCCGCTGCCATGGCCAGCATTTTGCGAGCCTCACTTGCGAAGTCAATTCAATTCCGTTTCATTTCCTTAAAGTTGGAAATGCCGGGATGATGGGCCTTAGTTTTCGCGGATCAAGTCTTCAATGTCACTAAGCCATACATTAGATTCATTCACTACAACCTCTTTATCTCTGCAGATCTGGGAACCGAAGAAACTCTCATCTACGAGAATACTGTATCTACGTCCATTCATATGTACGCACGTATATACACATGGCCTTAATCAAAGGCAACAGAGCGGCCTCCAAGTTAGTTACTCGGGATGCATCCTTTGAGGGTTTCTTTTCCACCGCTCAACTTGTCAATAATCCCTGCCCTTGAACAACAATCGAGTTGTATGTTAGTTGCCCTCATATTGGACCATATGGTCTAATACTGAGAGGAACACTTCGTCTCTAATCGTCCATTTAGATTAAAGGAACCGTCATGTCTTGGAGCTCCTCTTGAGTGGAAAAGGAACTCTCCCTGCGAACGACGATTGTGACATAAACTTGCAAAAAAAAAAAAGGAAAAGATGGATCTGTTCCATTTGGGCTACATGAGAGTGGGTTCCATCGCCAAATACAGACACCAACCACAGTGCCTAGATTTTACCCGAAAGGAATTTTTCCAATATGATGTGTTTCTTCACCCAATCCAAGATTGAGAGATCTCTCCAAAGTGGATGAGATCACGATGGGTTTGATTCTTCCTTCTCTTCTTCTTTGCTCTCTAAGGCATGAAATGCTATTTGCCAAAGTGCTCTCTTAGCGACTGACATCTAAACGGAGCTAAACCGAGCCCAGGAGGTGGTTTCCTTGCCAGCAGCCGAAACAACAGAACAAGAGGCGCCAAGGAGCGGAGAGGCAGTCTAAAAAATGATAACAGACAAAGAGTAGTGGAAAAAGTTACCTCCAAAAGTTCCAACCTGGCTTGGATCGAGTTTCCAATCTGCATCAGAAAGGGGTGTTCACATAGCCCAAGGAGAAATGCAGAGAGTTGCTGTTGCTGCTGCACCAAGGGTTGACAGCAGGTTTTTTGGCTCAGGTTGGATGTCATTTGAACAATGCCATTAGTATTAAAAGAAAAGGAAGATTCCTTCTCTTTAGGCGCTCGTAAAGCCATGTCTGATTGCTGCATCGATAGCGAGAAAAAAAATCACGGCTCTATTATTCATTTTTGCTCGCATTCAAGAGATGGAGATCCGGACTAAGACCTCGACCGGTTCTAAAAACAGACCATAACCAAGTTAACAACGAAAGTTCCCGGGCTCCTCGGCAACGATGGAGTTGGTCTTCCCTGCCTTTTCTCCGGGCAGTTTGGCCTCATTATCATCAGTTAAAAGTTTGAAGACAGTTCGTTCTTTCGTTCGACTGACTGACATGGAGAGTTCAGCAGACTTCGGGCTTCTTTTTTTTGGCCAACCTGAAGTCCTGAACTAGCCAGAGAAACGCGAGAAGAGCCCAGAGGACAGAAAAAAACTCCTTTAAAAGTTTTTGCAAGTTTGATTGGTGCCAGCGAAAAGACAATGCATCCGTGCTTATCATTAATCTTTCACCTTTATTCGAGTCGCCTCGTGAAGAGTTTTTGCTCCGCCCAGGGCTCACATTTGCCAAAGAAAAGAACTGGGAGGGAAAAAGAGCTCCTCAGTCCTCACATGATCCGGCCAAGATGAAACTTAACTTTCACCCAGGATCCATGCTCGGGAGTGCCAAAAAATGAACCACTTGTAGAAGAATTCTTCCCACTTCAAGCAGTTACCCAAGTGTGTGGACATCCGTGTTCCAAGTTTTTTTGGCTTGATATGGGAGAGAGTGGCAACTGGACCTGTTCTTGATCTTCAATCTGATTCAAGCTATTGGGAGATTGCTCCCAAATTGGCCATCTCAACCTTTCGGCGCAGTCTTTTGATTAGATTCTTCAACAACTCATCAACAACATAAACGAACATGTGGAACTTACCCAATGTCACCCGACGGGAACAAAGACCTTCAGTCAAATTTCACTCCCAACTTTCCTACTCCTTCAATAAGGTGTCAGTCAGTCACTCGAAGAACTGGCGTTTGCGATGAGCACTAAGATTGGATGCAAGTTACTCACGGGACAAAGGACGCTCAACAACTAACACGGAGTTTGGAACGGTCTTGGAACGAGCCGTGGAAGGGAAGGAGGCGCTCTTCATTTCCCCTAGCCCAAATCCAAAAGACCTGCGAGTGAGAAGAAGGAAACCGCGTACATGCAGTCAGCCTTGGATGCGCTTGCGCTTGCGCTACGCTCCTTCCCATTTAATGGAACCTTTCGCCACTCAAGTCAATTTGTAGGTGCCAACGACAAACAAATACAATCACTTTGGGGGTCTTTATTGTCGCTTGGCAAGGAGTGTGGTGTTAGAGGATAGATGATGAGAGTTCAAAACATATGCGCATCAACCAGTCTAGATTTGATGTACAATATCGTAAAATTGTGCAAGCTCTCAAAGCAATATCTTTTTTTTTTTGGTGCGGACTTCCTTACCGCTACCGGGATTGGAATCCCAGCAGTCCAAGACGAGAAGCTTATTTATTTTACTTGACTTTTATTTATACATATTATTTGATCGACCAACGAATTGGAGTTGGCTGATCTGGCTAATCCTTGAATATAAGGTTGATCAGGAATTTTAGTCAAAAACTTGTCCAAGTCTGACTTAAATCTTGCTACTGGATCAACCCCTACACAAACCCTACGAATATTTGAGGGCAGCAAATTGAAGAATGAAGGAGCCCGAGAAAGAAGAGAGTTGGACGTCATTGTTTTAACTAGCCTGGATTCTCGAGGGCTTGAAGGTGCTCTCAAAACGCACATTAAGCCTCTACGGTCTGTTCTCGAAGAAAATACAGCTTGACCACTGGATGATGTAAAATAAAAAAAGTCATTCCACTTCTTCTTGTGACACATTCCTCAACCTTAGGTAAAAGTGATAGCATTCCAAATCTTATCCAATAGTCACTACCTATATGATCGATAAACCCAAGCACTCTCGTGTTTATGCAAGGTTATCTTCAAATAAATGCTTCCGCTGATCAGAAAAGAGTTCAGGTCTTCGGTTTCCTTTTTCGACAGAGTCCATGATACCTTGAATAAAAGAGCACTGGACACGACGATTGGCAAAGCGAGGCAAATTTATATTTTGTACAATGTTAAACCTCTATAAAACTACTTGAGATGCTACTATTTACTGTATGAAGGAAGCTATGCGAAATTCAGAAAAAGGGATTTGATTGATCTCCATGCTATCTTGAATACCCTGCAATGAATTTGTCTGAGTTTTCGAATTATGTAATAATGATTGAAAATATTACACAGGAATGTATACAATAAACCGTCAATGTTTCTGCCAAAACTAATGGTACACGACTGCTTGTTGTCATTAAGGCATCCTCCCCCAAAAAGATTAACAAACAGAAGTGTGAGTTCACGGTGGGGTTCTAAGAGAAGAATACGCCATTTAAAACAGTCGGGCCCAGATGGATTGATGCTCAAAAAGAATTGGTTGCACCTTTTGGGAGAAAATCGGCCTTTAAAACTTATCTCTATTTTAGTTACTATATTGGCTAGATGTTAGAGGTTTACGCTGAGCTATTCAGAAATTCTTGTATTTTATGTATCATATTCCCATCATTTTAAAAATAAGGGAACGTTTTCTTTATAAGTCCGTTGGATGGCGTTTCTCAAGTCTTTTTTACTCCTGAACTCGGAATGTCAAACGGATTTTCCGCGTCCGATTTTGGTACTTTAGTTGCATGATTTAAAAAACGTGGCATTCATTGCTTGGACGGTTTTGATTGATGCACACCCTGACAATTTTCATGAAGCCCCACTTTTGTTACTTTCAATATAACAAGACCACGCCAAACCAGCCACGATGACATGTTCAGTTTCATACATGTGTGCATACACAACAGGCATACAATAAAGCCCTGTGGACTTATGAAAAGGGCTTTGTTCATCTCGTTCCTAAGACAAAGGTCTTTAGGTATGTTTGCTCATTTAGCAATGGTCAATGATTTTTGATAAGCTATAAGACTATTGTAAGTTTTTGAAGTGAGTAAAACTTCATTCAAGTTCATTCACAAAGATAGTGGGTGGTGCTTGTCACATTTTACAAACATTTCAGAGAAATTCCAGCTTAGCCTGTTTTACCCATTTCATTTCTGGTCTGAAATAGTTTTGCTCTCTTTACACTCAATCCTAGTGCCATGTATTAAAAGAGTGCAACAGTGAGGTCAGAGCACCATTGCAGTTAATTTTGAGCCTTCAATTCTGTTTCAAAACATTGAGTTTACATGGATTCCAGATCCAAAACAAACACATTTTCGTGCTTTAAGGGTTAGTTTTAAGGCTTAAGTTACTCTTCAGGCATCCTTATCTGCAATCATAGCAACACCAGATTCAAACTAGGTAACTTTAAATAGAAATATAGAAAGTGGCTCAACAACTGGCATTTGAAACATTTGAAGTACATTGAAAGGTGCCTGAAGGGTAGCAAAAGCCCTATATGACAGGTAGAATCAGATAATTTTATATAAATGCATTTGGTTTTGATCTGGGGCCCAGTTAAACTATTTTTGGGGAAAGAATTAAAATAAAATTGCTATGGTGCGCTGATCTCACTTTTGTAGTCTTCTAGATACAAAGCCCTGCTCAATCCATTCCTATCTAATCAAAAACGAGACGCATTTAAGGTAAGGGTAAAAAAGTCCGTGATCTTCTTTGGATGAATCATGGTGTTTAAGATGGCAGTGATGATTCCATAACGCAATGCTCCAAGTAGATAATCACGCAACTAAAGTACCAAAATCAGACTCGGAAAGTCCATTTGACTCAAAATGGGACCTAATCACTAACTGAAAAAATATTTGTACTGTACGCCATATATCCAATGAGAAACTTTATCGCAATCAAGATATTTTTTTATTGTGGTTGAAAATCCAATTCATGGGATTTCGCCACTAGATGACGCCTAGCAAAGGCAAAAACGACAAACTGTGACCATGTAGATTTCAAAATGAAATTTTAAAGATTTGGTAAAAAATAACCAAAAACGTCAGGCTTTGACAAAATGCAGTATGAACATATCGAATGCAATGGAGTTTTGGATAACGTAGTTACCCTGGGTAGTCACAAAATGTGGTCAAAATTGGGACAAACCGTTAAACAATCTGATTTTTTTGGTGTTAGGTAGCTTTAGCAGATATAAAATAATATTGATAAAGGTAGTTGACTAGTTTTCGTTAGGTGAGGTGATCCTTGGTAATTATATTCATTGCCTTCGTCCTCGTTAAGGTTTGGTGTGTCTCACAATCTTCATGCAAGAACGCAAAATGCCTGGTTTAAGTGACAAGGAACGTCTTGTTTCCAGAATAATGCCTAAAATGAACCTATTTTCAAAACGGATTTTCTCCCAAGGCGTTCCGTTCCGTCAATTTTCTTTTGAAGCATCAACTTGAGTTGAGAAATTTCAGAAGAAGAAAAAGAGTCGCCCTCTTCTCTAGGTTAAGGTCGTCTTGGGTAAGAAGATTATCGACCTACTTTGAGTTGTGACATACCTTGAACGAAAAGAGTGCATAAGCAAATGAGCAATTAGGAACCAGACCTGCAACTTACGTAATTGCAATAAAACTTGCAATTACATTTGCATATCCAACCAATAGGAAACCCCCACGTGGTTTCGTGAACGCAAAATTTGAAATGCAATAGGTCTAAATTTTACCCAGTCGCATTTCAAAATGTGCGTTCACGAAACTATCTGATACTCGCAGTAGGTGCAACTGGGTACAAATCACATCTCAAAATATGCACTCACGAAACCACGTGGGTACCGTATTCCGTGGACGTAGAAGAAAAAAAATAAGTTTCATATTTCTTACTCTACATTTTTGGTTACGGGCAAAAAGAAACAATGGTAAGAGGTTGCGTATTTTGATGAAATGCGTACCGTCGATTTATAGCTCTCTGTGCTCTCCTCGCAAAAGAATATGACAACGGGGTAAATAAAGCCTTCACAATTTACGTTTTAATATGTAAAAGTTATTGCTTTTGATGTTATTAGAAATCACATCCTTCTACGTGCGGCAAAGCTTAATAACTAAAGTAAGTAAAATCAATAAGTTTTTCTCCTTGAACTGTAGGAAATTCCATTCCCAGTAAGGGCAAGGAAGTTGCCAAACAAAAATACTTATTGCATCTTTGTTCAAATTAGTACTTCAAATGACCCCCAGACTAGGTTGCTACAATTAAAAGTTTCAATATTTTATTTGTTAACCAACTAAGTCAAAAAAATGCCTTCTCAAAGCGCAGTACATAACAGGGCAAATAATGAATAAGCTAGCCCTCTTACGTTTTTTTTATTATCACAAGTTATATACTGATCATTGAAAGGGTAAAACTTTTTATCCAGTCGTTTGATCAAGCTCATAATTGAGGGCGACTTGAGGCCATTCTCATTGAAAGAAGAATGCGTTGTCTGGTTTGGGAAAGAATTCTCAACCCTGGCGTTTTCGTCCATTTTTCATGCGCTTATGACAAACCTTACTGTACGACAATCGAGCAAATGCAATTGCGGGTATTAATCATAATGATGCAATCAGGCCAAGACAATCAATGAGACAGAAGAAATATCACTTCAAGCATTTATATTGTTCGTCACCATGCCAGTATCACAATGATGATATGAAGTACTTGTAGGTTTAAGCTGATAAAATACATCACTCAAAAAACGAGAAAAAATGAAAAGAAAAGTCTCAAAAGAGATCAAAGGGGTTCAAAACAATACACAATGGAATGTAAAAATGATATGAGTCCAAAAGGACGATGTTTTGATATCTGAAAATACGCGAACAAATATTCTTCGATAACTATGCTTATGCTCTTTGACCTTTATACCATAAGCACAACACAGGAATGCATATGTAACACATTCATAAGCATGTATTGAAGAGCGTAAGAACTACATATTGCAGAAGATGATAATTTTGTTGCAAAGTGTCCACAATCATGAACAAAGGAGTAAGGTATAAAAACAAGTCAATTTTAAACTGGTTGTTATTATCTTAAGGACAAATGTTGAAAACAACATTGCACACGTTCTTCGATGCTTGATCAAATCAAAAGCCAATTGCTTGAAGGCCTTGGAATGAACTCATCTACATACATTTTGCATGTGGAGGAATCGGAAGTAATAGAAGTATTTTGACAAAAAGCTTTCCCGTCCAGAAAATCCTGTGCATGTTGGGCACTCTCCGGTTGTTAAGAAGAACGCTGCCAATATCCATTACAAATTTGGCACAATCAACACAAGTCCAATCGCTACAAAGCAAATAAAAGTCTAAGAAGCAGCCAATACTTATACCCAACTTTGACCACCCGTTTCTTACTCTGCCTTTATATCTGCAACATCCGTATCGTCACATTGGTTCATGTCGACACACGTGGCTTTGGGAGCATCTTTGTTGCCAAACAACAATTCTGACATTTTAGGCCACCATGTTTCCACTCCTTTGGCACAAGCAGGGGGATCACTTTCCATGTTACAAAACCCTTCAGTGAAGAGAATAATCTCGCCAGCAATGCCGGCTTCTCCGCTAAAATATTTGTTGAATTGTGTCACCCTTTGGACGCAATCTGAACACTGGTCCCCAAGGGTGATGCCAATTTGACCCAACAACAGGGTTGCCGCAAAACCAAAAAGAAGCTTCATGATTACACAACTGTCAGTTTTACATATTCTTGTTTGATTTTATACCCATATCTGGCTGTTATCAACATGCACTCACCATAACAACGCAATGAAACTACAAGAATGTTGATTGCTCTCTTGACCCGATATAACCCATAAGCTGTACAATATGTTAGGAGTTATTCAGTTTGTCTGCAAAGGAGCTGAGAGGTGAACTAATCATATTTCATCGTTGCAATGGCTTTCTTGAAAAACACAACGCTGTTAGCCTTGACTGTTGGGTGTCTGGCCTTGGTCAACCACGGATTGGCCTTTTCGATCACCGGAAAAGCCGACGACGATGCTTGCAAGGATTGCACAGATGGAGTGACCCAATTGAACAAATTTCTCATGAGCGAAGCTGCCATTGCAGGAGAATCCCAATTGATCAAGGAGGTTATTTGTCCCGACCTTGATGACCCCAAAGGCTGCGAGAAGGGAGTGGACGCATGGTGGGGAAAGATGGCCACGGCCGTTTTCGGTGATGACAACACGGCGACAGAAATTTGCTCCGCTTCTGAAATCGGAGCTTGCAAGGCCCGTTTACCTGTTTACCAAGGGTAAGATAATGTGTTCTTGAATTCCCTGGAATTTCAAATGAATTAGCCCTTTTCCGATGAAAATTTAGAAAATGGGGCTGCGATGAATGCAAACGTTTGGTGGGTTTGGTTGGCGAAGTGATCGCTAGCGATGATGGAACCAAGACCACAGTGGATTTCTTGAAAGGCGATGCCTTCTGCAAATCCTCAGCCTCTCCCAATGCCACAGTTTGCGCTCAATACGTCGATGCTCTGATGCCAGCTGCCCTGCCTGTTTTTGGAGAGAGCATCGGCTTGGCTAGTGAGGCCATGTGCCAAACTGTCTACGCTCAATGTCAATAATAAGCATTAAAGTAATAATAGCAATCGCAATACGTAACCTTGGTTATTTGTCCAAAACTAAAAACTAGTTTTAGAACCCAAAGATCCATGGAATAAGAGATGTTTCTATTTGAATAATTCAAAGGGTATACATTTAAAGGGTATTAATGCACAGGCTAGCTCCGTTTTCCAATCGGCGAATCCTAGTTTGATTTCAGGCTAGCCACGTCCAAGTTTCTTCATAATACTTAATTTACAACATGAGTTGCTGACGTTACACCTTAAATGGGCGAACCTGAGATCATTCCCGAGGGTGAGGTAATAATTGATGTCGCGTGTTAGTTGTGACGATGGAGCGGAAATATCCTTAGGTTGTGACAAACATCATCAGATGGCGGGCCGAGTGAGATATATGCCATCCGACTCCGAACGAACGAACACTAAGGCCAGGCAAAAGCCAAATTATTTATAAAGTTTTAAATGAAAATAATTTGAACTATTTGGTTTGGACTGGATCGTCACTCGAGATTAAACATAAATTGATGGCCGCCAAAAGCATAACTGAGGCTTATTATCAATGGCTGCATCAATGGACGATTCTTGTTTCTAAATTGAAACCAGATCTAGTTCTTTTAACCTTTCTACAATCAGAGGCCATTAACATTGTCCATGGTCTATCAGTGTGCTCAGATTGTCACATTTAGTGACAAAAAGCTCAAATTGGTCACAATTTGAAAGCGCATTGCAAATTTTTTTTTTACTAAAAACATGACAAACACAACTTAGTCACAATTTGGTCACAATATGAAATACTGTAAATAACGGATCCATTGAGACATTCTCGCAATAAAGACTTTTTGAAACCCTTTGTCACATTTTTGGACGAACATATTGCGACAGCTGAAAGTAGTCACAAGTGGACACATTTTCAAAAATAACTCTAGAAATTTGTGACCTTTGCACATCATTTCCTGAAAAGCAAATTAAGTTGAAGGAAAATCTTCTAAATCAGAAATGGACCATCAACTTTTTTTTGTTTAGAATATATGTTTGACACCTTGACTTCACAGTTGCGTTGGACTGTGTGGAAATAAAGTAAAACAGGTTGAAAAGACTAGTCTAATTGGCTCTCAGAGCCAAACATAACACCTTAGATTTTGCTTCCCATTTCTCTCTCCGACACGTTATTCTCGAAGGTTCTAAAGACCCGACATCGAATTCTCTCCCCTTCCCCTCTTCCCTCATATGGTATCAGTGGTATCGCCATCTCATACATGTGGGTGGTCATCAGGATAGACAGATTTTTGTTTCGGATTTGTTCAGACAATTATTGGAAATATCTTACTCTTAGGGAGAAATTCATTATCATGAAAAAAAATTGAATTTGATAAAAATAAACAACTGACAGTATAGAGTTAATACAGTTGTATTTACAATATTTTGATCAAAAAGTTCAACTCATTTAGCTAGTTTTAGTGTTTTTGTGAAAAAATCTTCTTGGGTTAGCAAATATTATTGGATTATGTTATATTATGCTATTGGATTTCCAAATCAGACTTAAATTTAATCACTTGATGTATACTTGTATGTATCATACTTCATTTGCTAAGGCAGGAGATGCAGTAAAGATTTTATCAATGAAGCTCAAAATGAGTCTATTAACTTCATTTTGAATACACTACACTCGCTTTGAAACTTCAAGTTGAGATGTTGTTTCCCTTCAATCTGGACAAAAACTAGTCACCTTGTCTCCAGGCACAGCAGATCAGCTTAAAATGGTATGCGAAACAGCATCTCGTCAATTAATAACTACATTTTTAATTTATGAAAAATTGTTACAAAAGACGAGTCTATTTGTTAGACCTGACTCTAGTAAAAGACTCGTGTCCGAAGTCGACGCGTGCAGCAAAACGTCAAAAAATCAAATGACTCGTACGAGTCCGACTACGAGCTACGAGTGCTTACGTTTCTCAAACCTCGGATGACTTGCGCCCTCAGTAACAATTTATCGAGACGAGACGTCGACAGTTACTTCATATCTTTACGTAGTTATTCAATAGATTGAAATGAGCGTGTCCTTAAATCGTGACAAGTTTTCTAACGTGTTTGCAAGTCACGTTTCACCTACAAAAGTCGGTCAGCATAAGTTCGAATTAATATTTCTCCGATGACAGTTACAGTTGGTGTGTTCACATTCATCAATGGCTTTCATAAGAAAGCAATCGGGGATAAAGGATCTGAACATAAAGTTGCTTCAAAACTTGAAAACCTTCTCATATTTTCAACCTTCATTGCATTTTACAGCAGAACTTACATTGCACGTTTTAAAATTAGATGAGCAAGGATCTTAAATTGATAAGCTTTTTAATTGTTCATTATATTGCATCTACGTAGGACTGAATTTCAGAGCTGACTTATTTGTTTAAATCAAATATCCTGCGTCTCATGATATAACGATGCGGTTCAGAAACACAAGGCATCCGATCAGATTCAAATAATTATAATTCAGGGGTTTTATTGAGCAACGAGCACTTTGACTACATCAAGTGATACCAAAAATGAAAATACACGACTAGAAATGGCAAAATAGATAATCTGAGATAGTAAAAGTCACTTGCAATTCACACTGGATAAATGTATTCTTCTTCAAAGCACCGCCCAATGCAACAAGTGAATAACCCTGTTAGAACCAAAGCCACCAAATAGTCTGCCGCTATGAACGGGAAAATACTGTCACTTAAAGTGTAATGGTTGAAGATGATCCAAGCTGATAATGGATTGAATACCTCTGTGAAATTTACTAGCAAGTATATGATAGCCAACGAGATCCCAAGGATCCCTCCTCCCAAGATGGCGTGCATGGCCAAAAAGCATTTGCTGCGCTCTCGTAGAATGTCCACTTGCTCGGGGCTTCGATCACCTTCGCCCGGACACGTGCCCTCAAAGCGATTGGTATAGCCCGGTAAAAGGCTTAAGCCAAATGGTTGGCTGTCCGGATCTCGGCATCGCGTGTATCCCATGGGAACAATCAGGGAACAAATACCATAGGCTAGGCTTCGTGGAAGATCGAGAGCCAAGCTATTGTAAGTAATTACTTGTGCCGTGATGATGGCAAAGATCGGCAATAGGGCCATTTTCCCGGCAAAGATCAGGAGCAAGGCCAAGGCCATTGAGCGATAAATCATGGTGGTCAGGAAGAACGGTACAATTAAGAGGAAGCGGTGAATGGTGTGCCGACGTTTGGGCCATTCATTGAAATGAATACTGGTTTGCAAAAGCGAGAGCATGCTGAATACGAGGCTGTACACTTGGATGAGACCCCAGTACCAGCCAAGAGATTTATCTGCAAATGATCAATGTCGAAGTTTTATGATGTTTATGAGTGTGAATGATTTTTTGATGTTTCATGAACAAACCTGAGAAGAACTCAAAAGTGAGTCCGTCTTCTAAAAGGGTTTTGGTTGTATCCCTAAAGCTGTGAATCAGAGCTCCACGGAAAATGATGACAATTTGAAGCACAATTTGGGGACCCGATTGGAGGAAGCCCTGGATGGCTTGGAGATAGTGTGACTCTTGCTCCCATTGGTAATTGCAGTCGGAGCCGATCATCCTGAAATGATATTTAGTAAAACCAAAAGAAAGTTCCCTTTTTATTTCACAAATGTGTCTCACATAATCACGGTGTAAAGATGGTAAAATATCAAGGGAATCCAATCCGTGGTAGCTTCCCCACAACAACCACTGTAAATGCATCCTCTTAACAATTCCGCCACAATCGACACAAACACCGGGAATATTACCAAAGCCAACACCAAATATCCCCATCCGTGATGGTCGTTCAAGATGAGTTCGATGCCAGTCGCGATATCGGTCGCCACATCCAAAACAAACAACGAAATCAACAAAAGAGTCACAAAAGGATGTTTACTGCCCATCTTGGACACCAATCGCCAGCTCGGCACATTGACACAAAACACCGGTCTCAAAACTGATCTAGATCAAGCCGATCGATACAAGGGATCCTCTGAGTCAGTCGGTCGCCCCCGTAGTCCTCCGTACACAAGTGGCAGCCACCCTTTCAAGGGATTTCATTGGCGGAAACGCCATTTTCATCCGAACTTTCCTTTCAATTTATCCCTTGTCCCATTAAAAGGAACACACTCGCTTGGGGTGCTGCTGTTTGAGATGGGATTGAAAATATCCAGCGCACGCCTTCTTTGTTCAGGTCCCTCGAGTCAAGGGAGAAGTAGGAGTCACCCACCACTCCCAGACACCCGAGAGCGCGTGCCCACCAAAGTTTGGCCAGCCCGAGAACGGAGGGTCCTTTAGGGACCTCTCCATAAGAAGACCTGGAAAGAGAGACAGGGAAGACTACGGGATTCTTGGCCCAAAGTGAATGATCTGACCAAAAGTTTGTTGAGCTACCTACTATGAGAAGGCCAACTTCATTCCTTGACTTGGGCAACTTGACGATTAGATAAGTTTGGCACTGATCCAGTGTCCCTCCGTTGACTATCAGCATACGAAGGTGTGGCTTTTAGAAAGATCCTGCTTCCTAGGAAGTATGCTAATCTTGGGTCAAATAACACGTGATGTGTTATGCCGATAAACCAATAGCTAAATCTCATGTAATAGACATGTTATGTCTCAAATTATATGACCGCTTCACTGCTTATGAACCAGGCTACATAGTACATAACACTCGATCATGCTTTTCGATGGATCGTAGATGAAAAGCACTTCCAAATATTAGTTACGCTTTTGAGCCCGTACATACACATTATTAACATTGATTCAATGATCTTTGTTTTTGGCTGTAAGATTGCTTGAGAGATTTAGTCGAGAGGGTTCCTCGAATGGTTAGCCTATTCCATGGTGTGCACAAACATTGGTGCATTCCAAAATAGGCTGAAATCTATTGATGGGATTGAGATCCTGTCTTCGTAGAAAATTGGATCCTTCGCCAAAAAAAGGCGCGATCGCTTTTCGGAGAACATGTTCCAAGCGGACTTCAGTGATCCAGCATGAGCTTGTCATTTTTACTGAGGCGTGTCATCTTTCCGGAACAACTAATGCTGAGACGACGGCCTAGAAAAGAGCCTCCCCCCCTTTCCTGGTCCAAGTACATTTCGCCCTAATCTGTTCCCATTTTTGAAACCACGAAGGCTTCAATAGTTCCCCAGTCTCTTTGACGAGGGCCAGAGGTTGGAACCGTCTTGAAAACTTGGAATAAACTTGACGGTTCCAGAGCAAAGATAAGTCTTCGCCGCGTTTGGAAGAGGTTCTGGTCGTCATGAGTGTGAGCATATGTTGAGCAGTAAGTAAAAGTTCTCTTGTCTTGCCCGTAAAGTGGAACAACGACCTTCAGCGACCACCAACTAACCAAACAACCAACATTTCGAGAGGTGCAATTTTCCACTTCGTTCATTGTCTGCACTCGTCAAAGAACGACGAAAAGCGAGAGGACCAGTGGTTAGGTAACAACGACCATGAGCACACGTAAATAATGCCCACGCTTTTTCCGTAACAACACCCACAAAGTCAACACTACTATTTCCCCCCCCACCATGACTTATCCCCTCATGGATGCTCTTTACAGTGCCATTTTTCGTATCTCCATCGAAGAGCTGGCTCACGTGGAAGGTTTACGTCATGGATATGTGGGTCATTTGATCGAGGGTCGCCGGTTCGATTCTCAATTACTTCATAGCTATTGTGCTCATCCCAGTGCGAGTGAATCGGGAGATCAGGCCATGTTCCACACAGAAATTGGCTCCACCAGAAGATTTTTATCGGCCGAGGAACGGTTTTTGTCACGTGATGACGAAATGGAACCAACATGGAGACAACGCGACAGTGTCTCAAACACTGGATCAGGTTCGAGCTCACCTCGTGTAGGGATCATCCGACAAGGTAAAAACGACCCAGTGGATCCGTTGCAATATGATCCATGGCCTGAGAAGCGGACGGTTCAGAAAATATTGGCAAAAATTGAAGTGCACGCAGCCGAAAATCAACCCGAGAACTGGAACAAGGCTAGATCCGTGGTGAGAAAGAACAAATGGCCAGACGTGGGAAATTCGGCTGGTAAAATATCATTGGTGTCGCATGTGGCGAGTGTTCAGCAACGAAAAAGAGACATTGAGAGTAGCCGTGGGAAATTGAAATCCAAATCATCTGATAGACTCTTCAAGGGATCGAGCTTGAGTACCGTGACCAAAGCGAAGAATGATCCAAGATACAATTCAGATTCTTCCTTGTATCAAGCAAACAATGGATTGCAAATGTTTTGTGAACCCTGTGCCACCGAAGCGAAAGATCTCTATCAAGAGTTAGATGATCCATCCGACTCAAGAAACATGTCTGTAAACGAAGACACTTTAGACAAACCCACCAACCCCGATTCAAACAAAGTCCCAAGTATTAGAACCCTGTTGATGATGAAACGGGCTGCCAAGCGGAAAGAACTAGTCAAAGGTGAAACGAAATCTGGTTATTTTTTTTCATATTTAGAACCCGTGTCTTAGTTTCATACCAATTCTAGCTTCATCCGGTTATGTGTACAATAACAGTGCCAAACCCTAACAAAAGGCAACACTTCTTTGGGACGAAGGGGATCTTCCCGAATTTGGGCTGGACCTGCCAGACGGTGGACCCACGGCTTTTCAATGGAAGGGCGTGGAATGCCTTATGAATGGTCTCTCTGGGGACCAACTCACCCGGCAATTGATATCCCTTCACAGAGTCATCAACAGCAAAGATCGTCATTCCTTGGCACAAATGGTTAAAACCGTCGCAGATCTGGATCTTACGCTTCCCTTAAGAGGTGTGACGGCATTATCTTTATCTCTATTCATTCGGCAACCTGCCATCACCAAAGATCTGCTCACCTATCTACATCGGTTGGGGCAATTATCTCGAGCGATCAATATGACCTCTGTGGATAACACTCATCGTCGAGAGACTCCTTTGATCACAGCGGCTCGAACCGGTCAAAGTGAAAGTGTGGAGTTGCTTCTCCTTTATAAGGATATCTTGGACTTGGAATCGAAAGATGGCGAAGGTCGGACGGCCATTTGGAATGCTGTGAGGGAGGAGAACTTTGGGATTGTCATGCAACTGGTCGAGAACGGAGCTCGAATCCATTACGATAATGGTGATCTCTCATGTCCGTTGCAACTGGCATGCAAAACGCACTTGTTGAAAGCTAGGGTGAGCACCGAGGTGAAACAAATTACAAAGGGGAAATGTTCAATCAAGGGCGAGTAATGTGGAACTTCTTAGCCTTCCCTACTTCGCAATTAGGAATCTCAGTGTTTTCTAATTTCAGGGCAAGCAAATTGTCCGATATCTCGTGAGTCATGGTGCCAATTTGGAGTTTGTTGATCACGCCCTCAGGAACGCGCTTTATTGGGCCATTTACCATTCATGCGGAGAAACGGCCGTGTTCTTATTGAAGGCTGGGATCAAAGTGAAGCCTTGGTTGTGGCTTGGGGACGATGCATTGCCAAATTCCGTCCTCGAGGACAAGGCGAACTTGAGCCTAATTCGGACTGTTCGGTCCGAACCTCGGGAACTAAAGATCCTGGCCAGGACTGTGGTGAGGAATTGGCTGATTTCCCAAGCCAATTCACGATCCATTTATCCTCGGATAGACAGTTTGTCCTTAGGGGAGAAGGGCAGAGCCTTACTTCGTTTGGACGAGATCCTGAATTTAAAAATCCGTAGTAGTGGCACGACAGCAACTGCCGGTGGAACTGGCAAAACACGAGCAAAATAATGCTTGGAAATAGATGAAGATTAGGCGTACATTTGGCTCTAAATTTTAGGCCTGGAAACCCCTTTCAAAAGGAGGTATTGAGACACCTCTTTCGATTTCGTGATCTAATTTGGGCTTCAATGGCGTTAATTGGGATTTATGGCTAGTAAATCAACATTGTTTCCTTTTCTCCGTCGTGTTATGGTTCAGTTTTAGTGGGTCTAAAAATACGCTTTGATGACGCTTTTGAGGCTTACTCATTCATCTTCTCATATTAGTTTGACAAATGCGAGGTTTTAAATCAGAAATAGAAGGCCAAAAGAAGGCCGACGGACATGTGTAGTAAAAGTATTACCTTCAGTAATTTTCGAAAAGTTATAGGCTTATTAATCCGGTTTGTGCGGCCTTATTTTGTGAGTTTGTCGTGCCTCAAATAAAATACAAAACTACATTTCAATGGTTTGTAGTCTCATTCCTAACCTATTGCAATATTCTATGATGTGATATGAAATATTACTCCTTATGTGGTAAGTCAATCCTTTACAGCACTGTAATTCTTCAAAGTATGGGCAGCCATCATCGATGGTGAGATTGAAAACAAATCAAAATTACTATCTTTCCAACATAAATATTGGGTGCCCTTATGCGTTTGAAGTGAGTCATAAATTCAATGGGAAAAACTTCCATGCTCCTTTAAATTGAAAACCAATCATGAAGATAGATAAACGTTGGCAAAGACATATTATTGTTGTATTTTCGCATAAGACTGTTTTCTTCCGACCACGCAAATGCTCACCCCGAAAGGTTAATTCGGTGCTGAATGGATGCATGTACAGTAGTACAGCATGTTCCCTAAGCCGAATAAAGAGCATCCACGTGTTCGATCTGGTTGAAAGGGCAAAAAATATGTCGGGTCATGGATAACAAAATCACAATTCAGTAGGCGGGGAGTGATTCTTAAGTAGATCAAAGAGGATCAGACTCGATTAGGACCCATGCCAAGGGCGGTAACCTATAACGTTGAGTGTTTTGGTTATATTTCTCTGTGCAACAAACCACCATAAACTGGAATGAGAAGCGAGGATCAACTAGGAACGGGAAAAATACGCAAAATATTCTGTGCCCTCTAATATGCCGTCCAAACAAAAAGGAATCTAAACTGATGTGACACCTATTTGTCACACTTAAATGGCCCCTTTCAAACAAGGCCCGTTGGGGTTTCCAACATCAAGCAAGAATAAATCAGTTTTGAATCAATCTAAAAAAGGACGCTCGCTTCGTGACAATCTTTATTTATTATAATTTAAAAAAAACGCTTTTGCTTTGACGGTTCGAAATTGCATTGAAGAATGAAGCCTTCATTCAGATCTGGCGTTTCTCCCTAATACATGGATCATCAGCTTTCGATTTAAAGTCTTCCAGTTTTCTCTTTTAGTTACTATTTACGTTGGATATTATTGTCCCTTAATAACAATATTTTCCCTCAAAATCGAACATCAAAAGAAAAGATTATCATTCTTGTCATTATCAATGAATAGTTTAATATTCGTAGGAGTTAGTAATTTAATGAATACTCCAACTCGCTCATTATATGATTCTCTTCAATAGCAAAGGCATCATGTCCGAAATATTCTCAGTTGTACAACGGTGACCCAAGGTCGCCGTCACTACTGGTCAGTGACAGATGTGGAGAAAATGAGTTATTCCATTCCAATCAATCAAATGCATTTCACTTCTCACAGGTTGGATTTTAAACACTCAGAAAGCACTACTGATCAGTTTATGACTCGACCGAAGGTGTATGTTAAAAATTAAGATTGGTAACATCTTATCAGCGTCGTTTTCAGCAAGTCATACCCACGTCGTCATGACTTTCAAAAACTTATGGCTTTTGACACATAAATTTAATTGAGGTCAAAATTGGTGAACGCTTTTTGAGTCGACAAAAACCCACATTGAAGGAATAGATATTTATTCAATAGTAGGGGCTTTCTTTGCGTGTAGTTTAACAAAGTGAACTTGACGAAATTCCGTACAATCAAGACACCTTGAATGTGTTCGACATGCCATGTCATTGAGTTTGAAGAGAAGAGTGAGTGCTGAAATGTCAAACGCTTTTTAGGTGTTGCCTGTGTGGAGACCTTACTCATGCTTGCCTCTATCTCTCGCTTCTTCCTGCACATTGTGATATATGTGTATAGTTAGGAACTCTCATGAGTAAACAATCTAGTCAACAGTCAACTACCATCCTCTGACTTGTCATAGTGGCGGACCAACAGGGTCTGCCACCCCTGTATGGACATTTTTTAAATCCCAATTGGAATAAACTACATGTAAAGAGAGGCCAGAATATCCAGTGTTCTTTTTTTGAGCCCTGGTTTTTCAAAGTAAGAATTTCACTTGAAACAACTCAAAGCCAAATCTGACGTGTGGAATATATATATGCCGCAATGTGGCAATCTTTCTGCAACGAGACTTTGTTTGGGAGACTGTTGAAGGATGTTGGTGGAGTGCAAGGCTTCTACCCTGTTCTGCCATCTATGGATTTGAAGAAGATAGGTGAGTAGGAGGAGGGTTTGCCCTAGTCCTCAGAAGCTGGCAAGTTTAAATCCAGGGTGGATGAAATGGGTGAGCTAAGCTAGGACTCCACCAACATTCTGTAATGATTGAGTGACCAAAATCAAGTTGGCAAAAAAGTGGTCCATTTTGGGGGTTATTTACCTAAACAGATAGACAAACATACTAGATGTGTATTGCGTATTCATTGCCAGTATCATTGGTTATTGGTTAGCTTGGTTAGCTTCATACTTTAGCATTTGCAGATGTGAGTTACCTTTTCATGCTGTCTGAGCCAACTGCTTTCAATCTATTCCAAAAGGTGATGAATAAGCAAGCTGCGTTTTCAGCATAGTAGCAATCTTTTCTTTAGTGTTTTACTTTTTTGTGCATTGCAAAAACCTAAACACTCCTCTAGTGGGTTTTCTTTTCTGATTAGGTTATGTTCTTTCTTTTCAAGAGAGGCTAGAAACTTACTTCCCAGACATTGGCGAACACAGAGCCATGAAATAAAGATACTAAACAAGGTGTTTGGTTTCCTAAGCATTATGAAAGCGAATATCATACCTCTGGAAACCAGTCCTCATAGGAGAATAGCTATTTATACAATAGCAGGGGCATTCTTTGCGTGGAGTTTATAAAAGTAAGGCTTGAAGAAAATTGGCAAGGTTAAGAAACCTTGAATGCGTTTGCTAGTTGTTGCCGTCAAGAGGGCTTGCCTGAGCTTCTCTTCACACAAGAGGGCATGATGAAATGGTGAATGCATTCAAGGTGTTGACTGATCAACTTTTTGAGATCCGAACTTGAATAAACTGCAAGCAAAGAATGCCGCTGTTATTGAATACACAGTTTTCTTTTATAAGAGCCAGTTTTCAAGGTATGAATTTCCCTCGAAACCACTTGAAGCCAAATTTGACATTAGAGAATGTCTATTTTCTTCACAAGGGACTGGAAACTTAGATTCCAGCCACTCATGAACACAGCGTCATGAAATAAGATTTCTAATGGTGGCGTTTGGTTTCCTCTGGGTGTCGGAGAAGGAACTTTATACCGCTGAAAACCGGTCCTTGTAAAGAAAATTTATTTGGTTCATGCGGATGCAATTTAAGTTTCCCTCACTCTAGAGTCTTCCTAACTGTAATGAACAGGGCGCATAAAAAGAAATCTTCTTGAGGGCCAAATAACCTTTAAAAAATTATTCTAGCACCACAAAAAAAAATTCACAACAAAAAAGGCAATTGGCTGGCTTTAATTAAGTCATACTTCGAAAAATTCTTGACCAAAAATGCTTGCTAATCCCACGTTCAAGGACGAACTAAATCCACCAACTCTAATTCATTGGAAGATCAGATATCAGAACAATGAGTATTTCATTTTTTTATTTTGAGCTCCTGGGGATTGCATTTCCAGTAACGGTAAGGAAGTCCACAAAAAGTGTACTCTAGTTCTTCCAAAGTTACTGATAGGGTCTTAGGGTGTTTCTTCTCAAGGCACGGAGGCCTTGCTTAGTATTTCCAAATTCATGGTACACTTGGATGCTAAAGTATGTCATCCGCGTTCCTGGGGAGGTTTTAACCTGCAATTTTTCATTGAAATAAGAAGTTCTCCAAAACAAATTTGCCTTCTAAAACCATGCAAAAAATAAGATCAATTTTCTTCCCCGAGCCCTTGATAATGACAAAGCAGCGACGGTACAACTATCATACCAATTGCAAGTACATTTACAATATCCAAGAACTAATTTAATGCTAAACTAATGACGATATAACGCTGGAAGTTTACGTTGTACATTTGAATGAGTCAATGATTTGTTATTGAAGATTGGTCAAGTGCTGCAGTTATCGTGATGTCTATGATGGGAGCTATACCAAGTATCTACATAGTGAGTAGAAATCTGTTCCTAAGTCAGTCGGCAATGACCTCTTGAGCCTTACTAACCAACGCTGGTTTTGGCGCAAACTTTCCGGAACAAGCTCAAGAACAACAAGCCTGTTGTAGAGACATCCTCAATCAAGATCGTTGTTATCATTGAACTATCTCACGCGTTATTATAAATTTGTTATGTCTAGTCCGGTCATCTTAGCAAACCTGAGCAAGTGGGGGTAAATCAATACAATCGTATTGTCAATGAATATAATCAGAGAAACAGCTCAAGAGTTGAATTTTTAAATTTCTTCACTTTATGGCCAGAATATCAAATTTGTTGACTTGATATGCTTGGAAATGAAAGTTCTTGAACCGTACCAAGTCATGTGCCTAGAATAATATATCCTTTGTACTTCTTTTAATTCCCGATACTTCCGTTTGTCCTATGACCCTAGAGAAAATTGCTTCCGAAAGTTGTTGAAAATTCAAGCAAATCCAGTATTTCCAGATAACGTGGAGAATGGATGGATGGCATGTCAAATGATTTCACCTTGGTATTGGATCTCTTTAGATCCCTCTCATGGAAGCTTCCAGCGAGCACATACCATTAAGTGGGCGGACTAAGGCTAAGTGAGAATTGGATCATCATTCTCTTAGTGAACGTTCGAAGTGCAAGGTTGCTCATTAGGGTTCCAATAGACGTTCTAATCAACTCTTGTTCCAATCGAAACTCAATCCCAACTAGGTAAGGTTATGATAGAGATTCTTCTTGAGTGTGTGCCCAACCATGAAATTAAGTGGTACCTTTAGTCTTTCATGATGAGGGTGTCTCTAAAAAGTGACTCTCGTATTGTTGTGCCTTCAGTCTTTGATTCCAGTTATCCACCAATCTCCCCCGAAGCAGCTACAAATTGATTCAACATCCTGATTCTAGAGATTCTAGAATCAGGATGAGTTTTTAACTGCCAATTCCGCTCTTCAAGTAGTACATTCATTGATTCATTGCAGGTGCTAAAATTAGCCAATCCAGGATCTCCGATTCTCTTTAAAGCCGAGCTCCGTCTGAAAAGCCGCAGAGAACCTTCTCAGCATCTCATCTCTAGTCAGATCGATGCTTCACAATGACACCGGCATGAGTGTGTCCAAGATTGGGAACGTGACCATCTTGTCCTCCATCGGAGTGGCATTCTTCATCTGTCCAATTGTGATCCTCAGTAACCTATTGGTGATCCTGCCCTTTGGTCGAGCTCGACGCATTCGAAGTGCTCCCAATCAACTGATCTTGGCCTTGGCTATTACCGATTTGGTTGCGGGCATCATAATCCCGCTCTCGGCCATCTTCCAATCCTTCTCAGACCTCTTTTCGGATGACGTTAGTTTCCACACGATTCGTCAAACATTTCTCTCGTTGCTTTTCGTCGTGGAAGTGGCCAATGTGTTGTTGCTGACCTCGATCGCTCTGGATAAGGTCATATCATTGGCCAAGCCGCTCCATTACAGTGACATAGTGACATTTGGATCCGTGAAGGTATTCTTCGTCGGAGTGATAGTGGCATTGCTAATCTTGGGAACATTGTTCACCTTCTCTCATGGGTCCACGATGCAAATGTTTTACTTAGATTCAGCCACGATATTTCATAGCGTGCTCTTGTTCGGATTGAGCTTACCTTGTGGGATCATTTTGGCATACTCTTACTACTACGTGTACGTGATCGCTAATCGGCATGCCAAGGACATTCAAGAGGTGGCCAAAGTGGTTCGAAATAAGGAGATGGGCGATTACAGACATAACTTTGTGAACAAGGGAGAGGATGCCAAGTTTCTCCTGCCTCCAAACCCCAAATTCATGCAGTCCAGAAGGTCTACTTGCTCCAGCTCTTCTCAACCTTCATCATCGTCAGTCTCCACTAGAAGATTCAATTTCCATTCAACCTTGATGGTCATGGTGGTTTCCTTTGCCGTGTCAAAATTCCTGTGTCCATTGGGCGTCATCGTTTGTGACTTCTTTGATGGACTCATTTGGCTTCAACGGGTATTTTTCCTTCCAATTTTCCTCCAGAGCGCCATCAACCCCTGGTTGTATGGATATCATAACATAGACATCAAGCCGCAAATGCGGAGAATCATCCGGCGTATCTTGCGTAAAATGGGTTTGACCACCACCGTGGACCGTTGCTTGGTCAAATTCAACGCCACCTTTTACTCCCTAAATCAGGGAACGAGTCGTCAAGCCATATGTCAAAAATTCAATGGTTTTGGGGATAAACCTTTCAACACTTTCAACCCCATGGCCACGCGTTTCTTCCAAGAAAACGAAACACGATTGGATGTGCCAGAATTAAAAGTTCAAGAGGACCTAGCCAGTGGGATGCAGACCGAGGTATTTCTTACTAAAATGGGCGATGCCACAGCCAGACCGCAAATACATACAGAAATCCCCACCCAATGCTGGGAGACTACAACCGACCGTAACGATAGGTCCAAGGGACACGAGAAGACCAAACGAACGCGGAACAAGAAGTCCCACAAAAGGCTCCGTAAACCTAAGGTTCCTATCATTGTGATTTGGCTGGAAGATCCGAGATCCGGTGTACAAGTTTAAATAATGATTTTAAATTTTGCGAAATATAACTTGTTCCACAAACCCTTGTCTGCTATTCCTCTCTCAGTTCTCGGGCCACGCAACCATATTGAGGAGTTGTTTCAGGTTAGGCTTCTGCGTGCAACCCCCACTTTTCATCTTCCTACCTGTCTGCAGCGGCATATTTGAGTACAACGAACTCTATGGAGAGTTCGTCCACCCTCATCCACCCACACCTCTCGGTTGGCAACAACAGGTAGAAGCTTTTCGCTCGGGGCGTTTTGAGTTTCCAATTTCACCCTGAGGATGATGCGCTTGAGCACCCCCAACTGAGATCCTCGCATCTCATTATCTCAACCCTTTCTCACCTTATCGTTCGGTCACGATCAAGTAATTCGGGAGCCCTAATTAACACCTCGGATAAAGGCAATGTCCCAGTGGGATATCAATAATCACGGAATCGCCAATCATCCTTCCCACCACTGACTGGACCCTGAGCGACCCCCCATTGTTGTCTAATTAGTAGCTACGCCCATTTTCACACCTTTTTTCCATTGTTCATGGTCAGTCAGGTGTCACGGTGCAAGGTTGCAAGGTAGGAATGTCAAAATTGCTCGCCGGAGGGCGACTCTCTCTCGATTTCTATGGCCTCGGGGGAAACTGAAGAGCCCTCAGGCTAGAAAATTGAAGCGGCGGGGGTGGATTTTTGGAATTTCCGGCCTGCCAGACAGGGTGCGTAGGTGGGTGAGCAGTGGCTGATTCGATTCGTCACGGAGAGAATTAGGAAAAAGGGTTGAGCAAACAAACCCCGCCCATCCCAGACCACAAAACGACAGGGAGTCCCATCAATTTATCGTGCCGACAAACCCACCCACGCACATTGAGATCACTGGAGATTGCAGGGTTCACCATCCGCTAGATGGCATTGTTGTTCAGCAGAATTTGGTCTGGCAGGAAAGTGGCAGACTTTGGGAAGACAATTGATCAACAGATGGCACTCGGAGGATTATAATTTTCTATTGAAATTGGCTGTAGAAAACTTAACAAATGACAACGGAATGACATTAGAGCAATTTAGGTAAAGCTTGAAGAAGTTGATGGCAAAACAAAACCATTACTCTTCCTTATCGGTTTTGCCAAATTGGACGAACTTTAAGATGCCTAACACAACCACGTTGCAGCCCACGCCCAAAAGCCCAAGGGATTGAAATCCGTAGTTGTTCATGATGAATCCACCAAAAGTGGGTGCCACGGATCGGATACCTGAGTTCACGGCCATATTTAAGCCCAGCATGGTGCCAGCTTGAGATTTGGGCACGGTCTTGGTTAAGGCCGCCGTAAGGATAGAATTCACGAGACATAAGGCACAAACCAAAGGCAGGAGTAGAGCCAAAAACTCGTAGGCCGTGTGGATCATGGTCTGAAATAAAATAATGATACATTGGCTAGTACTTTTGATGGCTTAAAAGAGATAATAACTTACCAAAAGGTAATATGATAAGGTGAGGATCAAACTGGCCACGCCCAGTAAAGTGTGATCCGTCAGCAGCTTCGTACAGAAACTGATGCCAATTCCTTGCATGAAAAGAGATACGACGCCAATGTAGGACAACATCATGCCATTCTTTTCTGCCGGAAGGCCAAATTGCTCCATAGCAATCACTGAAAAGCAGCATCATGGTCCGAAATTGTACTTCACAACATATTAATCCAGATTCTTACCCGAAAACATGGATTGAAGAACACCGATGGGGATTCCGCAAGCTAACTTGATGAGTAATACCAGACTGGCACGCGGAATGGTGAGTAATTTTAAGATTTCGGCCACATTAAACACACTTCCACGCTCAGCGGGTTTGGCCGTTTGTTTGGGAATGTACGGCACACAAATAAAGACCAGAATCAAACTGATCAATGAACCGCCAGCCGCAACTAGGGCAGCTGTTTGTTCTCTACAAGTGTGAAAAAAATAGTACCTCGATTTTCGTTTTAATTACTTTTAGTACACTCGCTGTTTGACCTACCCAAAGAATTTCGATACATATCCGCCTAGAGTGGGTCCAACGACCATGCCAATGCCGTAAGAAAAACCCAAACGTGACAAAGCGGTGGCCCGGCTTTTGTTGTCTGACAAGTACGTAACGACCATTTGGGAACCTGCAAACACATACCAAATTCAAGCCTCCTTATCACCTAGCCATAATCGAACAAGAGTCAAGTGCCTTTACTATGTATGACGAACCTTGCATCACGTGCATGAAGACTGACGGAAGGCGAGAGGCGAAGAGGATGGGAATTGTGTATGAGA
Source organism: Tigriopus californicus (assembly GCF_007210705.1). Classification (NCBI taxonomy): domain Eukaryota; kingdom Metazoa; phylum Arthropoda; class Copepoda; order Harpacticoida; family Harpacticidae; genus Tigriopus; species Tigriopus californicus. The sequence goes on from NC_081446.1 coordinate 4,813,213, forward strand.
TGCCCATTAAGAAGTATGAAAGGCCAGCCGAGGCAAAGGCCACCATTAAAGCCAGTCGTTCACCGAAAAGATCACCCAAGCGACCGTAGATAGGCCCGCCTAATAATTGAGCAATAGCAAACGCAGTCTGCAACTGTCCAAAGGTAGTTGGATCGGCACCCAAGGATTTAGAGAGGTACTGAAAGTAAATCAAAACCAAATGAACTCAGTAAAAAAAGAATAAAAAGGCATTTTCTGCGCCTCATCATTCATTGGCTGTTTTTCGTGATCATTGGTGTCTTTCATCTAATATGTTCGCATACATGTTTTTCCAAATTCAAATTTGAACGCCGCTCAAAAGTGGCCTAAATGATTGATGTATTGCCTGATGCATTTCCATTCTCTTCAAACAAAATAGCCTTGTGAGGAGACTGAAGCCAGGCTCCACATGAGCAATTTCATGTGTCCGGCCGGCATTTCGTAATTCCTTTTCAACAAGTCCTTTGGTCATGGCCCAAAGTCCACACTCCAGGATATTAGAGCCCTTTTTCCTGGGTCGATGGTGGCCAACCCTTACCGGCATGGTCCCCACTTGAATAAAGAAGCAAGTGGCATACAAAAACACATTGAAATGCGTGACCCAGAGGATGCTGGTGGCTTGGGGATGCATCACCGCACCCTCGGCATCTTCTCCCGGAGCCGATTGAGCTCGAGTGCGCGCATTCTGGACCACAGCGTCAAACTTGGCCTTCATCCGATCGTAAGTTTCCGGATCTGGGCGTAACTTCCGTTTCGACACCACTTGCACATCGGCGCCACGACCTTCTCGGGACCTCAAGGTGGTGTAAAATTTGACTTCGGCTTCTTTGGAAGTCGGAGATTGCCAATCCTCCTCATCCTGGTCCGCTCCAGGCGAAGGCCCACCCTGAGTCTGGGAGCGGGTTCGGGGGCTCACTTGCCGATGGGCCGAGGACTTCTTTCGACCCATACTACCGGAATACGAAGCGGGAGATCAACACGGGAGAGATTGGACTTGAACTTTCTCTGCCAAATAAGTGTACGACTGACTCACAGATACAGACCCCCTAAGAATAAGACGTGGGTGACATTTCATTGGAGGACACGAATCAAGTTCCGCTGAATTTCCTACGCTGGATACTTCATTTCGCATAGCTAAGGATTTAAAATGTGTCTGAGCTCAAAATAGTATTGATTGATAAAGAGGCAAGAACAAACAGACTTCTACTACTTATGTTGCTCGTTATTTGGCATTTGATGCCATTTCTAAAGCAGACCTATTTTTTTATCCGTTGCCAAATTTTGCAAAACATGTCAACAATCGGGCCCATCAACCACAACAAAGTCACTCAACCTCTGATGAAATTTACACAAGACCTGCTCTGACCTTACGTACTTTGAGCATGTTTGTCACACTTAGTCACCCCGCCCTCCGAGTGGGCCTGGCCCGAACCATTTGGGCTCGCTCTCTCGCCACAGCCACACCTATCAATGAACAAATAAAAAACTTGGTGAACGAGGATAAGGTCAGTTTCCTGGCCCCCATATCGACCTCAGCGTGTGTACGTACTATGTTTATGTTCTGATCGATGCTTTCATTATAGGTGGTGGTATTTATGAAAGGTGTGCCGGAACAACCCCGATGTGGGTTTTCCAATGCCGTAGTTCAGATTATGCGAATGCACGACGTCCAATTCAAAGCTCACGATGTGCTCCAAGATGAAGAGTTGAGACAAGGTGAGTGACCGATCTTGTTGGGAAAGATCCCAGCTCTAATCGTTACGAAATGTGATTCAACGATTATTTTAGGCATTAAAGACTTCTCCGAATGGCCCACGATTCCTCAAGTCTACATGAAAGGCGAATTTATCGGAGGATGCGATATTTTGCTTCAAATGCATCAGAGTGGCGAATTCATAGAGGAATTGGAGAAAGTGGGGATCAAGTCCGCGCTATTAGATCAGCCTAAAGAAGATGACCCCAAGGATAAATAAGTGATTGAAGCGTTTCACTCATGTCCGTGGAATATTTCACTCTGTCATTGCCTTGGAAACTAAGCAGACATAAAAACCAAACCCTGTCTAGGAAGATTTTTGTTTTAATTGAAATGGAAGTCATTGGCGTAATAAACAGCTAGATATTCAGGCAGCAGCATAAAGCAAAAGTCACATCAATTAGGTGGGTGTGGTGAAGTTTTTGGTGGTCATGGGTCGAGGTCGCATGAACTCCTTGACCATGTCGTCGGTGATGGTCTTTCGTTTCTCTTGGATGGCCATGACTAAAGGCGTCACCGTTTCCACGAGAATCTGTTTCAACTCGCCCGTTAACAGTTTTCCACTGGAGTAATCCTACAACGGACACAAAATGGACCGTTATCATCGTTTCGATTCGAGGGTGAGCCAATTAAAAGCATACCTGTCGGATCTGTTCCAATCTGGCATCATCCTCTAGGAAGAAGGTGAGATATTGATAGGAAATGTCCACGTCACAATTGCCGCCGTTAGCCCGATGTTCCTCGATGGTGTCACCGCCACCCGAATAGGCGTATTTGTTAATCTTATTCTTGATCTGCTTGGGTGTGTCCGAGACGTAGATCGAGGTGTTCTCGTCACTGGCCGACATCTTAGTTTGAGCTCCTTGCAAGGCCGGGATGAAAGTGGAGTGGAGCAAGGCCGGTTTCCGGAACTTCAAAGTGGGGGCCACGTCTCGAGTCATGCGAAAGTAGGGGTCCTAAGAAACGAAAGGGTCATAATCAAGGGTCAAATAGTCTTTGAGCTTGGATTCTTAAATTGTAACCATCCACAGGCGTTTTGTCCCCACCTAAGTGATGCGGTCGATTGCACTGACAATAGAGACTTCACGTGCGTTTTGAGAGCATCTTCAAGCCCCCAAGAATCAAGGTTAATTAAAGCAATAGAGTTATTCTCCTGTCATTCTCGGGCTCTTTCATTGCTCAATTTGCTGCCCTCAAATATTTGTAGAAACTTTGTAAGCGTTGATCCTGAGGCAGGATGAAAGTCAGATTTGGACAAGTTCCTGATCAAAATTCACGTTTAACCCTACATATTGTATGAGTATAAAATAAAAGATCAAAAAACGGCATTACATTCGTAGGAGCGGTAAAGAACTTCGCATTATAATAATGTTTTGGGGGGGGCACGCAAAAGCTTGGAAAACTTTCTCAAATAAGATGATATGATTGCTCATAGATCATACTCTTCATGTACTATGCCTTGTTTCTATTACATCTCACCTGATCAATGGCGCACGGAATCAAGCAAGGTACGTCCTTCTTCCCGCCAAAGATGGAGGGAAACGAGGAGGAGAAGGCGGGCGTGGCTTGAACGGCGGGAAACATGATTTTGCCAATGTTGGAGCTGTCGTTGAAGCCGAAGATGCCTTTGACTTGGTTGAAGGTGACGTGCTTCATGACTGTGACCATGTTCTCGTAAAATGCGCCGCCAATGTGTTGGAAATCACTAAAAATGAACGTCTTATTCACGTCGAAGCCCATGGCGATGATATCACGGGCATTTTCGAAGGCCAATCGCTTTGCGTCGTCTTTTTTGAGATCCTTCCACAAGAACTTCTCGTCATCGGTCAATTGAATCACCAAGGGCACATCGAACGTATCCTGCAACCATCTAGAACCATCGAAATGCATGGTGAAAGTGCTGGGTCACTCCTTCATCAATCAGCACGTGCTCATGGACATGAACTCACTTGGTGAACATGAACGGGATGAGATGTCCGATATGCAACGTATTACTCGGGCCCCGCCCTGTGTACAAATAGAACGGCTTGCCTTTTTCGACCTGGTTTAGAATGACGCCCATATCGCGATGCGAAAAGAACACACCTCGACGCAACAAGTGATGAACGGGCACACCCGTTAATTTCTCCATACGCTCCAACAAGGCCGGGTCAATCTTTTGACTGCCAAATTTCTCTGAAAAAAAAAACACAGTGCTCACAAATTACTAAGTAGCACGTTGAATGATAAAGCTTTGCCCCAACGAACCTAGGCGAAAGTGTTATTAGTATGGAGACAATTAACCAATTGACCAGAATAATATTCTTAGCATTGCATCATCCAGTTCCAACTATTTCATCATAATACGTACAATCAAAAGATTGGGCTAGTTCTGACCTAGCTTCTGCTTCTTCTTCTTCTTCTTCTTAGGCTGGCCACTTACCGATGAGCTTGTCGTAATCGATGCCTTTGTCGTTGGTGGTCTGGACTGTCCAAGGATTAACCACGTCGTTGGCGTCCTCGGGGGCATCCACGTTCATAGCGCCATTATCTGGGTCTTCTGACACTTTAAGATTGGGCACGGCCTTCACCAGTTCTTCCGTCATGATAAATTTCAGACTGTCCAAGTCCGACTAGTGTCTATGTCTAACGCCAAAGCCAAAGCCAAAGGGGAATCTCCTTGGCTTGATCGGATCTACTCTGGTTCTACCGTTCTACCCTTTAGAATATAGACGAGGATCCACGGCTTCACGTTGTCAATGTGTTGTCATGTCTTCAGGCTTGCCATTTTCAGCTACAAGAGATTGGACAGCCAAAGTTAGAGGGAAGGGTGGTCTAATATACTAAGGCGCTGAATTAGATTGTTATTTCTTTTTTTTACACTTTTGTCCTCACCTGTCCCAAAGGGACCAAAAATGCCAAACTTCAAAACTACAATGGAAATTTTAGGTGGATATTTTATGATCTATAGGGGATGTCAAGTAAAGGAAATTCAAGGAAAAATGTGGTCCGGCACCCTGATTTTGGCCATTTTGGGGAGAGAGAACTAAGACAAACATCACAGTCAACTCGCACCATTCACCAATTGATTTTTCAATAATCGAGTGATTTTGAGCGAGTTGTGTTTTAAACCCCTACTAAATGAGCGTGTTTGGTGTGAATCAGTGAACGCACTATCAAATTGGCTCAATACCACACTGCTAATTGCCTAGACAAGCATGTAAAATGGAAAAAAATGTCAAAATCCAATGCATGCACAGTGGGTTTTGGCTGGGCATGTTGTCTTTGATTTTACTCCATGGAATAACGTCAGTTGTCCATGAACGCGTTTACTTGACTAGCCCTATAGCGCAACAGTGCTTATTGATGATGCTCAAAGTAGAAAATGTCTTTCAAATATATGCCATAAACTTTTTACTTGCGAAGAAGACGCATTTACAAAAGGCAAATTCTTTAATTTTTCTCTTAAATCATTCTTAGTTCAGACAATCAAGCTTTACAAAGGTGCCTTTCACCACGTTGAACAACATCCTCTGGCTTGCCAAGGCCAAAGTGCTGGCTGGATAACAATATCATCCAGTGCTTTAGTTCGGACTTAAGAGCATCGGGTCCGTTCAGTGGTACCTAATTGAAACATAATTTTGTGTATTTTGCACTGTGCGCATTTTTTAACATTTTGGTTCAAAAATAAGGCTTTTCCATTGACTTCACTCTTTTCCTTGAAAATATAGAGATACTTCAAAATAAATTATTTTATGCCATTTTATGGCACTTGGTTCTTGGTTTCAAATGACTCTTTTCCTAAATGGCGTGATTACCTTGCTATTTCAACACCACAACCATTCAAGATTATGTCTCTTCAGCTTTCAAAACAAAGTCCTGCAAAACCTTTTTTCAGCCCATGGCCATAGTAAGATTTACTTTTGTTTACTTCCGTTGATGTACGACTTATGTACAAATGTTTTTGTCTCTCATGACTCAAGCTGCTTTTTCAAAACAAAAAGAGAATCAAGAGTTTAATTAATAGCCTTGTATAATCTAATCCTTTAGGCTTTGGGTGCATGGCTCACTGTAAGTGAGAAATAAGGCCTGCTATAATCATTCATTGGAGTACAGTGCTTAATTACAAAGTTTTACGCCCTTTTTCACTTGCCCTTGAATTTTAGCGTGCTATGTCATTATGTTGCTTCATTATTTAGCTGCTAGTTCTTGTAAAAAAGTAAACTGAACCAGAAATATCTGCATGTTTTGCATATTTCTCTGCCTTTTCCCCCTCTTTATTGTACTTTCGTTTGCAATTTTATTTACATTATTTCAACTACCCTGCTGATAAATCATCTCCACTTTTTTGAGAGGTCGCAGGCCTACTTTTCAATACAAATCACTAGAGATGTGTGGAATATGCAAAACTTTTCCCCAAGCAATGCACATCACATGTGCAAGAATTCTTTACATATGCACTGAAATGGGAAAAAATACATGCCACTTTACAGATTTTTACAGTTTTACTTTTAACATTTTCTATAAGAGGCTAATACAGTTGTCGTTAAATATGAATGGTAGTTCTCGTCAAAAGTTACGCCACAAGAAGGAATGGTTTTGAGGGGTTTCAATTTTTCCAATATTTTCCTACTGTCAGTAATAAAAAGAGTGTCATGGGCAGTTTGAACAATCTTAGGCACTTAGGCTAGTTTGGGCTGTAAGTTTTTTTCTTTTCTTTTTTAAGACTACTATGGCCTGAATTATGAATGCCATTGTTCTGAATCAAAACCCTGACACATATTTGATAAAAAAATTATCTTTTGCTCACTAACCAGCACGCATTTCAAGATTAAAGTTGCTGATCCAACTAACCTGGTTATTTCTGGCTCCTCCTATCTCAAAGAGCACTATTCAACTAAATTTGATGATTAGTTCTGTTAATTTAATGTATTTGAAATACTTGAAGCACATATTTTTCGGAATGAAATGCGCAGTTTGTGCCAGACATGTTTTAATCATAGAAAGCGCAAGAATCTGTCATTTATAGCATTATTTGAAAAACTATAAAAAACAAAAAGTAGGCCAATAAGGCAGAAAAATATTTTATTTAGGCTACTATGGTCCGAGGGTTACCCTCTCCCAACATAATAAGGTAAGCCATCAAAGTATCTGTCTCCAAATTTCAAAAGGCAGTGTTATAGTTCAAATCAGATTAATTCTACACCTGTGGGTGTAGTGGTCAATGTCAAAAAGTGTCCTTAAGAGAAAGGCCAGGGAGGAGAATTGAACCAGGGATCTGTTTCATGTTAAAGAGTGCGTTGGCTACTACGTTTAGTACCCTCTTAAAATGTAAAAATAGAAACATTTGGCACCAAATTTTGAAGCTGCAGAAGCGAAACAAGTAGAGCTCATCAGAACAATTTTTGGAAGATTTTTTTTTTTCAAATTTGTGGGCATAAAAGTTCGGAATAATCGCAAAGACCAAATAAAGATAGAGTTGTATTTGGTAGGTGAGAAGTATGGAAGGAGGTTTTTATTGCAAGACGTGCAATAGCAGAATGAGAATGATATGGGTAAAGAAGAATGGAGAACAAAGACGTATGATTAGAAATGTGTAGGGATACATGGACACAACCTATAGGGGATGTCAAGTAAAGGAAATTCAGGGAAAAATGTGGTCCGTCACCCTGATTTTGGGCATTTTGGGGAGAGAGAACTAAGACAAACATCACAGTCAACTTGCAGCATTGGCCCATTGAATTTTCAATAATCGAGTGATTTTGAGCGAGTTGTGTTACAAATCCTTACTAAATGAGCATGTTTGGTGTTAATCAGTGAACGCACTATCAAATTGGCTCAATACCACAATACTAATTGCCTAGACAAGCATGCAAAATGGGGAAAAAATGTTAAAATCTAATGCATGCACAGTTGCGTTTGGCTGGGGATGTTGTCTTTGATTTTACTCCATGGAATAACGTCAGTTGTCCATGAAGACGTTTACTTCACTAGCCCTATATCACACAATAATTCCAAAGTCTTTTCTTAAAGGATTAAAGTATTGTTCAGGGTAATTTGTCCAAGAAAGAAGTTGTTCCTCTAGCAAGGCACTGTTATAAAATGCAACCTTTTACGTATACAAAGGCAATGAAAAAAATGTGCAGTTCAGCCAATTATTTCATTAAATATGCTAAATATGCAACTGCAATTTCCCCCTGACTCTAGCAATCACAAATCGTAATATCTACCAAAAAGTGTTATATGGTTTCAAAAAGAACATTTGTAGAAATACGAAACTAAGAGTAACAAAAATGCGCCCAAAGAAACTCTTGCAGGCTTTAAATTGTTTCTTTTTATGATCAAAACTTTTATCTTTTGTAGAGTACATATGACCTCTCCAAAAAGAGTGACGACATTATCTTCTTTTTCAGCTTCAATGCTCCAATTGTCAAGGGCTCTGACATTTTTCCTCTATTTTGGTCGTAAAAAAGTCAAATATCATGCTCTCAAAATATGAAAGAAAGTTACAGGACATTCCAAAGCTGACTAGGATTGGCAAAATTTCCCCCAAATAAATATCTGTGGGGTTTCATAACACCAGATTTACAATTCATGACAGGATTTCTAGAAAATTCCTTGATACCTTGATCAGTCTCTTCTTTGATGGTAAATCAATTTTTTCTTTTCAGTTTTGTTAACATTAAATATTTATTCGATATTTTTGGGTAGATTGGTTACTAAGTTATATTTTGCCATCTACGGAGCTTTCAGTTCTTGAGGTAAGATAAAACAAGTTCAACAAAAATAGAGTTTTAAAATTATCAGCCAATGTTTAGAAAAAAACATTTTCAGACTACAATCAGATAATAAATGATGTTTACAAAAGTTTTGATACGCTATCAAGCATGCAGTATAACAATGTTTGCTTGGTTCTTATTTAATGTGATCATAAGTGTTGAGAAATTAATCCTTGCAGGACTTGAAAGGCTTCCCAGAAGTGTTGGTGATATATATTTAAATTCAGCTTTTCACAAACTTATTCCCAGGGCTTGAACTGTTACCAAAAGAAGTAACGCGTTACCGTTACAGTTACTTCTTGGAAAAAGTACCGTTTTACTGTTGCAGTTACTTTTTGGAAAAACTAATGCATTACCGTTACTGTTATTTTTGCAGAAAAAGAGAGCCTAAAACTACGAAAAAATCCGTTTATGCGATTTTTAATTTGCAACAAGTATGACGTGAAATAAATGGCTCTCTTGATTATTCATTAGATTCCGTCACTAATAAATAACTCACTGCATTTGACACTAAACTTTGTAACATTTTTTCATTTGTTTAGTCATAGAGTACTTCTCAAGTCTCAAGTACTCTATGGTTTAGTAAACAAGAAAGTACGGTAACGGGAGACCTAAAACACCCGTTCCGTTGCCGCAAAAGCGTACCTTCACAAATACCCTAGCTGTCCTTTGAGGTGTGTTTTATTTAACGTATGATGTTGAAAAGAATTAATGTTCGCTGATGGTGGAAGCGAGACTTAATTTCAAAGAGAAAGAGTTATCTGATCGCGTTACAATTACAAAGATTTTTATTTAATGACACTTTTGCCAACTTGCTAACCGTTTGCTAATTACTAAGAAATTTGATTGGCTTATTTAAGCATGAACATATTGTTATTGTGATTGCTCTAGGTTGTTGGAATATCATTGTGTTTGGACATTGCTGCGTTTCCTGATGGTGTGCTTTTATAAAAACTGTGCAACACATTTCTAATTGAGTACATTTGGTCGGTTTGCCTACTGATTTCCTTTCATATCCACGATACCAATCAAATCAATCAATGACACAAGATTAACGCTGAATTATGAATGGCTTAACGTCTTTGTTGTAGCGAGACTGTCAAGTGATGCAAAAATAACTTTAAGTGCTGTCTCTATGAAAACTCACATTCTCCAACCCACGTTAGTCAGGAATTTTCATTCTTTGGCGTTGTTTGTGTTTCATATAACATCTACTGGTTTTCTTCAATGCCTGAAAAACATATTCTCAGATAGTATATTGGATCATTAAGTCTTACATTTAATTGGCACCCTGCCGATAACTTGTCCCATAAAAAATCTTGGATAATTGAATGAAGGTTCTCCTATAAAATTTCATTTCCCCCCCTCCCCCCATTTGAAATTAAACCGATATTCAGCTTATTAGATGGATGTAGACGTGGTTCGTGTGCCAACAATTCATCGGGCTTAATTATTCCTAGAGTTCCCGCCACTATTTTTCCTCAATAACAAAACAGGAGCGTTGTCCGCCCGATAAGCCTGTCTTGAGCATGGCTAAGCCGTTCCAATTTTCTATTTCCAGCACGACCAAATAGATGACTGACCCTATTCACATATAAGACAACGAAACATTGTAAATCCCATTCATTTTCACAAAAAAAATGTCCTCAAATATACTTCTTAGTACATTTAGAATTATAAAGACCCAATAAAAAACCATTTTGGACTTTTAAGGCGGCTTCACACCCATCAGCTATCTGATGAACTCCCCATTGAAGTGGTCACCTTTGGCGTTCCTCTTCACCATTCGTGGTGGTTGTGAATTCACCAAGCAGCACTCAGTGCCACCAAATACTGCACAATTTCCCACCTCTGTCGTCGATTTGGAGTCCTGGGGGATGTGGGCAATCTGATCATATTAGAAAGAACTTGAAAGTGAGTAGGCAATTTGATAGTGAATGAGTACACAAAACAAAAAAAAACCTGATCGAAGCAACAGAATGAAGACATTTTATTTTTTTTCAAATGATAAATCCAAGTACATCCTTTTTATTTTAACCAAAAACGTCGCTTCACGTCGCCAAACCCAATATTAATGCTAGAAAAAGTGCTTATTTTGACAAGTGCAAAATAGGTTTTTATTAGCCCTTTACTAAAAACTATGATGGACTGACATGTCGAGAATAGACCAAAGGTTCGTAGTAACTTATAAATAAGTCCCATAATATTTGATCACGTACATGATCAAGTGAAAACAGAACCATGCCTGAGAAAGTAGGCATTGCCAGTTTCCAGTAAGAGATCAAATATGCCAAGCCATATTTTGAGCAAAACATAGGATATCTAATGTCCATTATTGGGCTTTTTAACGGCACAAAACTTCCACAACGAGAAAGATGTCTCCGTGGCCGTTAACAACGTCCGTTATCATCGAGATGTTCCTCTTTAGTTGAAATCCAACTAAGCCATCTAGAGCCTATGAGAAAGAAATGAAAAACCAATCAAAATTCAGTTAAAAATTGTCTGTTGAGAAATTCGAGTAGTCTACCTCGACGAATGGTTTTTGGAGATTTTTGGGGGTTGTGCATCGCTTGTCTCAGGTCCTTTCACTAACAATAAGTGGCAACACTAAGCTTTAGTTGTCTCTCAGCCGGCCGCCCTTCTGAAGTTTGTTCAATTCTCGCGATCTCAGCCGACGCCATTTGCACCCGCGTTCACCCGTTGAAACGGTCATTTTCACGGTCCAATCCCCATCCATTACACGTAAGTCACCCGCCCATTCTCACTTAGCCAAGATAGTCCCCCGCCTCCACGTGGCTTAGCCCCGTTTACGTCCGATTTGCTTCTGGCTGCTGGTTTTCCTGGGCCGATTTCAAATCTGGAACAAGATTTCGAATTGGAGAAATGAGTGATGGTGATTGAGCGATCGCTACCATAGGGTTTAATGCTTCGGGAACGGATCTTTCGTGCCAATAGACCAACGGAAAAAGGGTTGATGTGTAGGATGGCTGAAATATTCTCGGATTTTCATAGTGACATCTAGTCCAGGTTTGACATACTTCTTTCGGTCGTTAAGTCGGGAGCAATTAGAACATGCGCTTAGCGTTGTCGGAGACTGGCTAGTGCGTGTTCGAAGGGATCTAAAGCGCGGTTGCCCGTTGTTTGAGGGTTGGGACAATAGTGCTAATGCTAGTGTTATGCTGGCCTTGTTTGTTTTTAGGAAAGTAATCGGGCGGAAGATTTGTAGCTGGAATGGGTGAAGAACCCACTACAGAAGTTTGACCAGGCTTTCTCGACTCGTTTTGGTTGTGGTACGGGGCCTTAATGACATGGTAACTCGCGAGGGAATGGGGACGGTTTGGTGAAACGCTCTTGGTCCCCAATCTTTGGGTTGATTGCGAGTTCGGATTCTTGCGTCAGATGTTATTTTCGTGAACCGTGTATGGTTGGTAACTGAATATGTTCATTATGATGCCTTGAGGGACGTTCTGAATGTGGGTGAGATTGGCTTTAATTTGGATGTCAATCAGGCTGACCCAATGTGTCAGATTAGAAACCTAGGTCATGTAGACAATATTATATTTAATGAAACATTGTGAGAAGGTCGGTGAAATGTGCTTCGTCCAATTCCCAAGTGAGACTAGGTCACTGTTAAACGGTTTGATTGGTCCTGGACCGCTGGTTCCTCCTCCTCCTAGGGGCTGCCATCAGCTGTGAATCATATTGCGTATCATTATTTCAGTGTCAACATGCCCCGTGATCCCGATACTGCCGAAGAGGAGGAGGAGGAGTACCAGGTCGAGAAGGTGGTCGACAAACGGGTGGCCAAGAACGGCAAAATTGAATATCTTCTCAAATGGAAAGGATACGGTGAAGAAGACAACACCTGGGAGCCCCGTGAGAATCTTGATTGTGAAGATCTGATTGAGAATTTTGAAAAAGTGCGCCGTGAGAAGGCCGGAAAGCGCAAGGACGAGAAACGCAAATCCACCTCCGGCCCAGCTTCCGAAGCCAAAAAGAAGAAGGGCGATGATGACCGCCCACGAGGCTTTGATCGGGGTCTAGATCCCGAGCGAATCATCGGTGCCACCGACTCTAGTGGCGAGCTCATGTTCTTGATTAAGTGGAAGGGTAGCGACGAGGCCGACTTGGTACCTGCCCGAGATGCTAACGTCAAATGCCCCCAAACCGTCATCAAGTTCTACGAGGAACGTCTGACATGGCACACGTCGAGCCAAGACGACGACAATGACGACTGAAGACACTTCGGGACAGGATCCGTACAAATAAAAAGCCAACCATCTTCCCGAATGTTTCAGTTCATTGTTTTTCTTGCTTGTATTACTAAGATATGGTTCACTCAACTCAGATGTCCATGTCGTATTTTCTGTATATATCCGATATCCCGTCGGACAAGTCTCTTGTCTTCAGAACAGCTTTATTTCTCCAGAAATAAATGTCCCATCATTGACCAAAAACTAGTTGTTTAGATAGAGCGTTGTTCGAAATATAAATAAAACAATCGTGTACGCTGCATAGGCTTGTCCAATAAAATTCTGATATTTATTAACGGACTTAAATACGTCCTCGTAAAAAAGATTATCAAAAGAGTCTGGGAAATGTAATAAATTAGATAAAACAAGTGAAAAATCTAGGTTACCAAAGCATCATCCACGGCAACAATTGCATCAAAGAAGCCTTGGCGTCATGAACTTAGATTTGGAAGAAAGAATTATTCATGGACCTACTACAGTCGTTGAAATCTTCTTCCAGGATAACTGGTTTGATGGAAATGATTGCAGTAATAGAGGAAGAGTTTGGAATAATGACATATATGTAGTAATTGAGGAAGACTTTTGGAATAATGACATGAATATAGTAATTAAGGAAGACTTTTAGAATACTGCCGAAGAAATTTTAGGAGATCAAACCATTATTTCAAATGTGGAACTGCCAATATAGACCATGGGGAGGACCAAGGAGTAGTGCTTGAAGCCAATATATGGCATCATTCAAGTGGGATGGTTCTCGACAATCGGTGCTATTGAAGAAAAACAATTGCAGTAAGAAAAGTCTTGTGGCTTGAGGCAACTTTCTTGATGCTTCAGAAAGTAAATAGCTTACAAATACCCACGCATACCCTTATTTTTAGTACCCACAAGATGGCACAGTACAAAGGACCCGCGAGCGAGAGTCAAAGGGTGATGCACCTCACAAAGAAGCGGGAACGGCAACAGGAGGAGATTGAAATCAAGAAAAAAAAACTTGCCGAGGACCTTAAGTTTGACAAGATGGAATCCAAGTTTTCCGCCCATTACGATGCCGTGGAAACCAATCTTAAGGTACACACTGTGCCAAAACATAAACCACCCAAATAGAGGCTTAATCTATATTCTGTTGTCTCATGAAGAGCTCCACAGTGGGTCTGTTGACGGTCGACGAGATGAAATCTCGCCAGGAGGAAGCCGTGAAGGAACGGGAAAAATTACTAGCCAGAAGGAACCGCGAGGAACTCCAAATCCTTAAACAAGAGGAAAAAGCCAAGGAGGAAAAGAGGCGAAAGCAACAGCAGCAAATCAAGGCTTTATCTTTCAATCCAGATGACGATGATGAGGAAGAAGAAGACGAGGACGACCAAGAAAATGACGACAAGAAAGAAGAGAACCGGGCTAAAAATAGCCGTGTTTTAAAGAATGAGCAGGAAATTAAAACCGAACCTCCGGCACAAGTGAGTATCAAGTCAACATCCAACAACCCAAGAACCTACCAACCTGCAGTAGACTAACTTGACCGAGAGACGCTTGAAACATGATCTCTTCTTTGATGTACGTATCAATAGAACGACCCACCTTCAGATGAAACGAAAACTGTTCAAGTCGATCCAGATGAGCGAGAAACCCGGGAGGCAAGTGGCCATTTCCTGAAACGAAAACGATTGGGCAAGAATCCCGATGTAGACACAAGCTTTTTGCCGGATGTGGATCGTGACGAGGAAGAGAACCAATTGCGAGAGAAACTTCGCCAGGTCAGGAAATGGGAGCGGAGCACCCACCAACACTATGCATACATTCCAAATTGATTCATCATTCATGTCACTCGGACACCGGATTTGATTTCTTGAACGTTTTGCTCCAACTTCATAGGAATGGGAAAGTCGGCAAAGACGTCTCAAAGAGGAGTCCATTCATATCGTGTTCTCTTATTGGGATGGATCCGGTCAACGACGTAGTTTGACCATGAAGAAAGGCCACACGATCTACAATTTCTTGCAGAAGTCGCTCGAGACCCTCCGACCGGACTTTACTGACCTGCGCACCGTCACGGCCGATCAACTGATGTACGTCAAAGAGGATTTGATCATCCCCCAAACCAACACATTCTACGACTTCATTGTCACAAAGGTGAGCATCTGAGCTGAAATGGAGAAATCGCGACTCTGTTCCTTCCATGACTCTGGACTCTTGAAAGCATCTCTGCTTGTGCAAAGTAACGCTTAATTTTCCCCTGATCTTCGTTTCATAGGCCCGAGGGAAAAGTGGTCCATTATTCAGCTTCGATGTCCACGACGACATTCGTCTCGTAAATGATGCTACCGTGGAGAAGGACGAATCGCATGCAGGTCAGTTTCTTCGTTCGGGTACATGTCACCAACGAGACGGACCCACTCCCATTCAGGCAGGGTTGGTTTATCATGGAAAACTGCACAGCGGGATTTTGACACTCAGCCATAAAAGCCGTGTTGGCTTGCCCATATTTCCAAATGGGCGTTTCTCTCAATTCATTTTTATCAGTTGCAAATGGATTAAAGTCTCAAAGTGCAGTGTATAACAGAGTACTTAATGAACGATCTAGCCCTTTTCTTGTAATTGCTTACCGCAATAGGGATAGCTCAATGATTCATTGTAAAGTTACGTAGTGAGCTTCGAGAAGGAATAACTTTTGATCCAGTTGTTTGATTGATTGAACTAAAAATTGAAATGCGTTGCTATTGCCATCTACGGACAATCTCATTTGGAGTAATCTTTTCTCAAAAACCCAAATTGTTATTTCACGATCCTTGCGTCCCCGTCCAAATTCCAGGCGTTCATGTCTCAACCAACCCTGCTGTTTTGAACTTGTACTCCGTACAAACAGTGAGGACCGACTTGACTTATCCCATAATGAGCTGAAGTTCCAGCTGGCCAACGAAATGATCGTAATTGATGTTGCTACGAGAGTTGTGGCCGAATTGAAATGGATGTATGCACATTTGGTGAAAGGCGTGCCCAGATCGAAATTGTGAATCTGACGGTTTCGCATTCATCTTGGGGAGCTGTATAAAAGGCAATTGTTCTTGATGTGACGGGCCTATTGCTCATGCATTCACCGAGCCAAATTCGGAACAGAGCGACTTTGCAAGCGATAAATGACCTGAGGGAGCGATCCATTAGTCATTGAAACAAATGTAACTCGTCGCTTTTTTCCTCACTTTACAGGTAAAGTTGTTCTTCGGTCGTGGTATGAGAGGAACAAGCACATTTTCCCCGCATCCCGATGGGAACCGTACGATCCAACCAAGACTTATGACAAGTACACCGTTCACGACAAGAAATAAAAGAAACCCTCCATTAAGGATGTCGTCGTCCGCCCCTTCGTTACTCATTTCAAGGTTTTTTCACTCATCGTTTCACTCACTCGTTCCACTAATCAATATATCTCGAAAGAACTTTTAAATGCCCACCTGAAAAGATGGGCTGGTTGTTCCCTCAAGCGTTTTGAACGACTTAATTCGAGACTTCATTGGAAGGGTAAAATGACATTCTCTAGTATTCGAGAATGAAAGACTGCAAATACATTTGTCTACAATTTTTGCGAAACGAAAATGATGCAAATACATTTGTCTACAATTTTTGCGAAACGAAAATGATAAGTCAATCGTAGTTTCGATAATAAAGCGTTCATTGATGGTGCAAGAACATTACTAAATGATCAAACACCTTTATCCAATGTTCTCCATTCCAAGTGACCATGCAAATCGTCTTTATCATTCCTCAAGTCAACAGATGCATGCATGGTATTGCAATGCGATTTTGAACTCGCAATCCCAGGAATGACATCTTTATCGACTTCATAGAGATTTGTAATCGGAGTTGAGGTGAAAATTGAGCCACCAGAAAACGTGGGGAACGCGGTCATAACAACGTTGTTTTAAAGTCATGCACTCGTCGTTGTTCACAACATGCGGGACTACCCGCTATTCACAGATACTTACCCACCTTCTAGACTCAAGACCTGCTGTACGAACGTACATTTGTCCGTACGTTCACACAGGATACGATGATAAGACGAGAAGGCTCAGTTCATCTGGCAAGTCCAAGAAGACTCATTTCCTGCTGAAGGCCAATCGTCTCGAGCTACGACGGCAACAACTACTTGCTCATCGTCGTGACAAGTGAGTAGTACCACAATGCAGAGAAACGAGGGTTGCACACATCAGCATTGTTGGAACCGGCCCAATTCCCCAGAAATCGGCTGGCTGCTATCACCTAGTATTGGAGGATCAGTGCATGCAAGGTAGACAACTCTGTCCTTGGATTGAGCAGAGTCCTCGTTGAAGAGAAGTGACATTGGTCCATGTGTACGACAGTTCCCCACAGAGGAGATAAGTCGACATGGAGACTAGTAGGAAGAACACCTTTGGGTTTGGGATGTCGTTATGAAATGAATTTCTCTCTAACACTTCTCTAGGGATTTCTCACTGATGGTGCTTGCGAGTAAAATTTGAGCTCAGACGATGAATAAGTGTTCTCAGTTGGGTTCTGAGATTTGTTTTCGCTCTAGAATGAACTCGACATTGTTTTAATATTTCAAGTGGACATTTCAAATTTGGGAACAAAGCGATGTTCGGCTCCAATTGACAACTATCTGCATATTCATAAAGACATAGTAGCAGCAATCATTTAAACATTTGACAACAAAAATGGGAACAACGGCCTATTTCATCAAAAATCTCTAAAACCGAGTAAATTCGTTGGCAAGTAGAATTGCTCAATTACTTTTGTTTTTGGATCAACACGAGCATCCTCACGAGTTGGGTTCATTTGGAGCCAAGAGAGAAACATTCCATTGGATGAATCCTGTCCTTCTGGGCAGTAGTGCTTGTTGTCACTCGTGGAACGGTCACTTTTGTGCCGTGGAATTTCGATTCACGGCTTGCTTATCCATTGACGAATCAAATGATTATCTGCTCGCATATTTGTCCCTTAAAGAGAAAGGCACTGTTTCCATGTAGTACAATGTGCAGCTTTCGGTGTTGACGTTACAACAAAGTATTCATAGGCGCTCACTCGCACACGGACGATTCAAACGACTTGAAAAAGAGCTCTAGTGGATGAAAGAAACGCCACCAAAAGTGATGCTTCACTTCCAACATAGTTCCCACCCGTATCCTTCCTTTTCTGTTCCACGCGAATGAGCGCATAGTTCTGCTCCCCTTGAAATCTTCGCACTTGCTCAGATGTCCCTTCTCGACAGATTTCAGGTGGATAAGCAATACATGGGCACAAGGTGCACAAGGCTGATATCTTCAGGGAATAATTCTTTGATGTGACGCTTACCATTGTCAAAGAGTATAGGGTAAATTCAGTGAGAAGAGTAGTACTCCACGATGACAAGGGCAATTTTTCAATTTCAAACCCTTCCAGACACAAGGTTGTTTTGACCATGTGTGTATGTTTGAAGTGACCTGATTCCATGGAGAGACCTTGACGGAGGGGACAAAAAGAGAAAGACAAACTCAAATTTATCTGACTACGTGCATACCTCGTTTTTTTCGTGGAGTCCTGTCCAAACTAAATCTGATCAGCCAAGTAGTTGACTCTTGAATTACGGGGCACAAGAGGGATTATCCTAACACTTTGCAACGGACCTTTAGAGATATTTCGTGACCGCAACCTGTCACCTCGAGCAACAGACCTATCTTTGAATCCAGATTTTTAGCAACTAGTGTTGTGGTGGTAATTTTTTCGATGTGCTTAATAATTTGACAACGAAAAGTAGTTTTAATGATGAGGAGTGAAAATGTCTCTTGGCCTTTTCCTAGCGTTGATCAGCAGCGCCCTCTGCCTCGTCTGCTGTAGGTGAGGATAAATAATCAGCAACAACTCAGAGCATAGTAAAGAACTATGGCATTTAAACCTTTTATCTTGGCGATGAAAAACATTGTTTGTGCTATAATACCGGTATTTAGTCTCAACATGTCCCAACATGTCCACAATTTCTAAGAAATTGATCAGACTCAAATACACCAGATATATAGCAAGTACAGGGATCCGTGCTTGATAGCCATTGATGAACATGGATGTAAATTTACATAATTTGAATTATCAATCATTGGCTTGTTCTACCCGTGGCGTGAACTTTTCGAGTTTTTTATATTGCTTTGCATGCAAACTTTTTGAGCGGTTTTTATTAGCTACTTATTGTTACTTAAGGAAACGTTAAGCCTTGCAATAAGATACAAGTTAGTTTAGCAATAATATAGTTTTTTTGAAATAGTAACCAAAGCTCGCAAAGCCATTCGCAGAATAGTTTGATGGCAAATGATGGTCGCGAACAGGTGTTGCTTTATCAAGCATGGAATTGATAACTCCGTGTTTAAGTTCAATATGGATATTGTAAGTGGCCGTGATTTTGCTCTTGTAGGATCTGATTTTTATACTGGAAACGTTAATGTTTAGTTAATGTGTCACTCTGCTTAAATGATATGTTTTTAGAGAATAACACCTTGTTAAAGTGCGGTATCTTAGAGTATATTCTCTCGTTTCTAGGTCAGCACTTGGACGAATCGAAGTGCGCTCGAAAATATCACTTCGGTTTCAAAATGCTGATCACATTCAAAGCTTTCAATGAATTAAGGAGGTCTGGCTTCGAAGTTTTACCAAGCCTTTGTCAGAGAAGAATGCATTTTTTGTGCAAAATGTGCAATACTCGAGGGGTAGGATTGTCCTTTGGTGAAATGACTGAGGAAGACAGCTTTTACAACTTGATAACTGGTTTCAGGAAAATATCTTCGTTTTACAACAACCTTGAGTGTGCTTGTCCCACCACATTTTTCGACGTTGAGCACCATGAACCGAGATTTCATCAGGATTAGGAGCTTCTATGAAAAACCATGTAAGTCAGTACACGTAAGTGCATAGTGTTTAATCTTAAGAGAAGCGAAATATTTAATGATAGACATAGGAAATATACTCAATATATTCGCCGCCAAAAGCATGCTCTGGGATTATCTTATTTTTTTTACCAAACAAAGCTCAAGTTAAACACTCCCGAAATGAGGTTTCACATGATGTGATCTGATAACGACATTTTTATTAACCTTCAGTCAGGTCGTAAATTGATGCAGATAATCGAAACCAAAAAAAACGTCCTGTTGAAAAAGTCGTTCTTTCTGCATTTCATTTAACGAAATAATGCTGCAGTTAAACGACCCATTCCTTCCCAGAGGTCTTAATAGAGCAATGAACACCTCCTAGTAGCATAAGGGAAAGCATATCTTTTCAACTTCCACAACCTGTGTCATTTCCCTTTCGTATCTAACGGTTTCTCATATGGATTTCATATCTGTAGAATTGTTTGCTTTTTCTTCTTCATTCTATCAAATATGGGTGAGCGAAAGTGTTAAAATCTCCCTGATGAAATAGTATGCCAAGCTCTCAACAAACAAACCTTTCAGCTTTCGAGAGCAAAGGATTGGAGGTTGTCATCTGCTTAACACAAGCTACAAATTGTAACTTTATTTCGGTCATACTTCAAATTGTTTCACAAAAGCAAACAAAATGTCTAGTTCCTATAAGAACTTTTGAAATGCCCACCACTCAACTATCTAGCTCGCTATTGTTGTTAGTACACATAGTCTCGTGATTACGAGAAACAACATCAGCAGTTACGGGACAACCTCAACTTCTCTCGAAATACCGAGTAATCAGGCCCGATCTTTTTCACGGGGGACATCCCTTCCCCTCCCCCCCTCCTTCAACGACGATCCTGGTCCACTCGCTTAAGACAGCTCGAGATGTGAAGATAATTTCCCTTGGGCTGAACTGAAATGGAAGAATTTATTTTGTTTTTAGCATCTTCTCACGAGCGAGCACACGAAAGCGTTCTTGAGGTGAAGGTAATTCATGTTCTGAAATCACCTATGTCCTGCCCCCATTGCTCAACCCAAGGTAGCTCAGGTGAGTCTTGAGCTAAATGAGGATTGAGGACTGAAAGAAGTAGTAGTACTTGTCCTACACTTGAGAATGATCGTGTCCTCGAGGTGCCTGTCGCTCGCAATGACCTTTCATTGATCTAATTGCACATAAATCCGACAACCGAATAACGTCCTGTTTGTGCCCAAAGAAGGGAGAAGAATAGACAATTACTCCACCGTATTTGCAAATTCAAAAATGGAATGAGACTAATGTACCTCTCGAGGAATGCCTCGCTCAAAAAGAAACTTGGATTTCTCAATAAAGAGAAACGTTACTTGACCTCTTCTCCAACTATACCTTAGAGCTCTAGAAGAGTAAGACAGAACATCGACGCCACGTGGCTAAATCGAAACCACCGGTTTCATTTTAATACGTTTTCCCCACCAGTTTCGCCAAGTATAAGCTTTCAATGAGCTACAAGAAATATGGTTGACATTCTGCACTTCAGAGGGCGCTTTGTAACTTAGCCTCCACCAAATGTAGGGCCGGTTGAGCTGATTCCTCTTTATTAAATTTTAATGCGTTTGCGTTATTTTTGGCTAATTTTATCAACATTTTATGCATAATTAGTGACCTAGGTCCCATAATGCCCGGAAAAGAAATTGCGTTCATGGCATGTTACGGGTAGTTTGTTTAGCACTCTACCGTACCTCTTCCCCATTTCTTTTGAGTTGTCTAACGATGGAAATACGGGCCCCTATAGGTAGTAATTACCTGGGTCGTTTTTATCGAACCCAGGATGGGCCCCCAATAACCAAAGATGTCAACAAGAACGACACTTACAATCATATATCTATCTATATTAATGTCTATATCCAATGAGACTTGCATCTCGCAATAAAGAGATATTGCAAGCAAAAAAGCATTGTCATTTAATACTTCGAAGTAGTTTATCACCCACCATCATTGAACAAATTCGAGAAGTCGTTTCTCGGAACAGTTTCTGGTCCCAGGCTCAATTTTCTTTTCCTTTAGATTTTGACAAACCCCGACATTCCTCACAACGAGGACGCCAAATATTGTATTTCGAATTGAGAGGCTTTATCAGCAATTTGTTGGAGGAAATGTCCACCAAAAAGCGAGGAAAATTGGACTTCATTTTCATCAAAAGAAGTTGCCTGACAACATAAAAAATTGGGTGCCTCACATTTCAAAACCATCCACAAGATCTCACAATCATCGAATCAGTAGTATTTTGCCCCAAATATTTCCCAATGATCAGTCAATGTACTTGTCATAATTTTTTTCCAATCATATTTCTTGTACATGAATGAAAATTTTACCTTTTAATCTTTAGGATTCAGTTTCATTTTGCTTATGTAAGTGACAAACTTAAACGCAATCTCAGTTCAATTAGAATATTAGGATGTAACAAGTTGGTAGTTCCCTCAGAATATGCCCTTCCTCTTTATTCAAGTCAAAACTATTTCGAAGATTTGAACAACCACTGTTTTGTTTTAGATTCCTTCTCTCCGCGAAATTGACTTTGTTGTCAAGAGTTCTTCGCTCAAATCAAGCTTAACCTGTTCTTCTTTTCTGTCTTCACAATTTCTTATTTTGCTGATTGTAAGTATAACTTCCCTCTACGTCATTACTGTACTTGCAGGTTCCATTCGCATTGGAAATGTTCCATGATACAGAAAACATAAAACTCCTTCAAACAGCCCTCCAAACTGTTCCTCGAGGGTAGTTACTTCATTTTTCAAAAACCCAAATTGGACAATGGTGTTCTCCATGCATGAAAACTTGTCCACAGACCAATTGTTTGAGGACGACCCAAACCTATTTCATCCATGCACTGGTTTCAAGATCTTCAAGGTTAATGCTGACGTCACGGATTTCCGCAGGTTTGTTTGGCAGATGATTGTTCGGTCACTTGATCTCTCATTTGGGTAGATTCCTTCTACCCTTGTCTTGCACCCAAATATCCCAGGTAGACAGACATGTTGTGCATACGTAGTTACAGGTATACAAACCGAGACGTTGACTGCTTCTCCCTATCAATGAGGTTATTAACTTGTCTCGTCAATGGACCCACCACGAAATATCTCTAATCCAGTTGGGCTTCCAAATTATGCATTGCCTTCGCTTCCAAGCGTCTGGAAGAAAATGAAGCGAAGTGACCCTTCGTCTACTAAGGGTTGTTCAATGCACTATTCAGACAGTGGGCATTTTAGACGTGGTCAAATTGGTTACGTCACTAGTTGTTGGTTCAAAGGGCTGGTTTTAGGGCCTGATCATAAACCTGAATGGTGATGTGTAGCTGTGCATTAAAAGAATCTCGTTCCGCTGTTAGATGGAGATCAGTGTTATCTTCCCGCATGTTGTGTTTGCAGACTTGATTTGTAGCGCTGCAAATTTTTGCTGATGAACCATCAAATGATGAGCGGCAACAAGATCGTCACAGGGATCGTGCAAATCTCGAGCCTTTAAATTGAAATGGGCCCTTATCTTATAGGTATGTGTGTACAGGGTGGATTTTGTAGGGTGTTACAGAATTTGCTTTGGCAAAAGTGACTATATGGTTGAACCATTTACTTTCAAAATTGGTGCCCCAATTGCCGACGGTATTGGCTTTGCATTGAAACCATTGCAACATTTTTTGAACAACAGCTTTCGGCGGACGGAAGCCAAGGTCAGCAAGTCATTTCTAGGGACAGTACAGAGCGTGTCAGCGGTGAGCCTGACAGTGGGTGTTATCTGTGCATATTTTTTGTCAAGAGCGACCAATTTGACTAATCTTTTTTTTACACTGAAAGGGAGTTCATTGAAGAGCCTAAATTCAGAATCTGGTGTATCTAGAGCAATTTTCATAGCGGCAATAGATGCTTTTGTTAGTAACACTTTATCCCGTTCACCCTGTACTAAATTGAGAATGAGGGAACATAAAACGCAATTATTGCGATCAATTTGAATTGACTCAAGCTTGGAAAACCACCACACCGCGAGAAATATGAAGAGTATTTGCGTGAAGGTTGATGCATGTGGCAAGCGAGTGATGTTTTGTTAATATACTAGTTCTGAAGCAGGAAATGGGCTTTGATCGTTACGAAGAGCTACGTTAGGTTTTTCAAACCAAATATTTGATTGTGTTATTCAATTTGATGCTTGTTCTTTTCAAACCAAATATTTTATTCGTATTGTTTTGACAATTTTGATAATAATAGAAAATGAAAATATAGCAAAACTGAAGATAAAAGTAAGAATTATTAAAGAAAATTTAGAATACACAAAGAATACCAAAGCAAGACTTTGTGCACTACAATACTTCTTACCTACTATCCTGAAAATTCTGAGCCTAGGTTGCAAACAGTACAGTGTGCGCGAGCAAAACCAGACCCTCCCTTAAAATAGCTGTAGAACCATTATTGAGCCGAATTAGAGGTTGGGAGGAGTTGGAAATGAAAGTTCAGATTATTATCTTTCAAATGAGGGTAAAACAACAACCGTGACTTGAATATTCGCGATGGCAGCTTCAAAGAGAGAAAGGGTGGCAGATTTGTTTCTTGCCCAAGTGCCCCAAAAGCAGATTGCGGAGATTGTCAGGGTCAGGTTGACGACCGTCAAGCGCGTCAATGCCCTCATCAAGGCCGGCAAGACCACCAAGAGGAAGGTCGGGAGTGGTGGCAGCAATTGCAAAACCTCAGATGGCTTCTTGGCCAATCTTTCGGCCCAAATCAAGGAGGACCCGGGCAAAAGCATGAGGAAGTGGGCCAAAGAGGTCAACATGGGCAAGGCCACGATACGCAAGGCCGTGGGCATCCTCGGCCTACACTCGTACGCAAGGAGGAGGCGCCAGCTCCTCACGACGGCAACCAAGATCTCCCGGGCCAGCAGGGGGAAGATCTTGATCAACTGGCTGAAGACGAAGGCCACTTCAACGGTCCTGATCTTCTCAGACAAGAAGAACTGGACCATGGACCAGGCCTGCAACGACCGCAACAACTGCTAACTGGCGTTCAACGTGGACCAGGTGCCCCCCATCAATCAGACCAAGCACCCGACCTTGGCGATGATGCTCAGCGTTGTCGCGTCCAATGGCAAGAGAATGCTGCCGTTCTGGTTCCCCAAGGGGCTCCGGGTTGGGGCCAAGGTTTACCAGGAGGTCATGAAGGATGTGGTCAAGCCGTGGTTGGACAAAACATACCCCAACAGCAATTATGTGTGGCAGCAGGACTGCACCCCAGCCACATGGCCAAAACCACGCAGACCTGGTGCAAGACAAACCTCACTGACTTCTGGCCGGCCAGCTTCTGGCCCCCCTCCAGCCCAGACTGTGCCCCCCTCAACTACAGCATCTGGGGCTATGTGGAGAGTAAGGCATGTGCATCCCCCCACAGCAGCATTGGCTCCATGAAGGCCTCCGTCAAGGAGGAGTGGGTCGCCATGTCAGACAACTACATCATCAAGGTCTGCAAGGCCTTCAGGCCCCGGCTCGTGGCCATGGTGGCCGCAAAGGGTGGGCATTTCGAGAAATAAGGTAGGATTATATGCTTAAAGCTCTGTAAAAAATTGAGCTGCTTAACTCCATGGAGATCTTGATGACGTTGGACTACATATCAGTGAAACCAAGGTCGGGTTTTGCTCGCGCACACTGTATATTCACATTTAAAAAAATCAATATCGTATACCATTTGATCTGAATACGTTTCACATGTTTAAATGGTTCGTCTGTAACAAGTGCTTTTGAGTTCATTATTGGATTTATTTCATTCTTGACTCAGTCTTTTTGACCAGGTATAAAAAATATTTTTTCTTTATGGAGAAACCATCACATTTCGCCCATAAATCTAGAAATGAAGGAGTGTGCCTGGTTCATGGTCTTTAACACCCTTCAACTTGGTTTACGATTTTTCCGTTTTTTAGTAGCATATGGTTGTTACTTGCTTTTTTGAAAACATTCGATTTTGTTGTCCAGTTTTGGGATACGCACTAAATCTTTTTTTTCCAGACCGCCTCCTCATCATCTCGATATTTTTCGAATATTTTCTTCAGTATCGGATCAAAGAGAGCTATCAATCATTTTAAGATTTGAAAGTAGAAATTGGCTCAAAAGTGTTCAGTAAACCACCAATTAGCATTTGCCTCCCTTGCTACGTTTAAACATCCACCCCTAAAACGATTAGATATACGACTGAAGTAAGCTCAATTTCGGCCAATTATTTCTTGTTTGAGCCAAATACATGTGAAAACCCACAAATCGTCTCCCACAAGAGCGCCCATGGCATGTACAAGCGAGATTGGTCAAGATCGAATCTGGGGATAATACATTTTGTCCCTCCTGTCAACAAGTTGCTCCACTATTGCTCGCTATCTTGGAAAGCACGTTATTCAATCAACCCACACACACACACAAGCGAATGCTAGTATGTTTGTTCTTTATTCCATTTGGAGTCGCTCCAACACTTCAATCATCCCTAGGATGAATGGCAAGGAACAACCAGAATTGAGTTTTATCCCCGTCTGTATTCTCTTCAAACATGTCGGGATTGAAGACAATGAATCCTTGACGTGGTGAATAGTGATGCACGGCAGCAGTAGGAGTAGTGGCGATTATCCATGCTGAAAGGAATTCGACATCGCCTTTTGAGGTCTCAGTTAGGATCTCATTAGTGGTTGTTCTTAAGATGAAAAGTCACATTGGACACAAAAGCAAAGGAGCTCGAGGGAGGCCTATTGCAAGTATTATTACTACTATCATCATCATCATCATCATCATCACGCACACTTTGAAAAAGGTTAGTCTACGTAAGAGCACACACGCGACCTGCTTCCCCATTGGGTGAGAAGTTATTGTGCAGAAAATACCATAAGAAGGATTCCTTCCCAGCGGAAATTTCCTTCCATCCTCTGGACTAAAAGAAGAGTGCCAAGTCGATTTCTACTCAGTCATCCAGAATAACAGGACATTTTCTTGGGTGACAAAAAAGTGAAATGGGCGGAAAAGAGACCAATTCTATTTGAAGGAGACGCGCACATCGCTTCATCGTTTCATAATATTTTGCTACCCTTTCATGGAGAGCTCCATCCCGATTCAGATCAGTAGGCAACAACACACACATAAGATAGAGCAACTTTCTCATTTACGATGATTTGCTGCGCTTTCCCTCATAGCCCAAAAGCCATGTCATCGAGGAAAGTAACAAAGCTAAGAGACATTGTCTTTTAGAAACAGCAAGATCATCTGTGGGCTAGATAATCGTGGTGGGCTATTTCTCGTTCTGAGCCTTTGGTGAGGTCTGGTTCTCAATTGAAGTGGACAGCTTCGACTAATGTTGTCCATTGTCCACGGTCCACTGCTTTATGATGAGCTTTTTCGTAAGGTGTCGAGGTGTAAGATTCAATTTCCGATGGCTTCTGAAGTTCGCACCAGAACTGGAAATGTGACCATTACCTTGTCACTCAACATCTAAATGACGTTTAATCCACACCATCTTGGAATGGTTTTGAACCCAAGCCATTGGATTTACTTGTGTAGTACACATGAAGTAGTAGGCTGATGTCTCCGTCCAGAACTACAACTAACACAGCGCACTTGAGAGTCTTCCCAAGAGATATGGAAGCAAGGGGGCCATTTTGCCTCAGATAAGCCAAGTTCGCTTCTCGATATATCTAGAAGCACCAATATGTCTAATCAAGACGACGAGTTCAGGTAGCCTTGGCACAAGAATGCGGAGATTGAGCTCAGTTTTCAAACCATTTAGACAACTAGGCGACCGACGACAACTCTCTTGGTCTAAATCAGCCCATTCGAGTCAATAAATCACGGGAATTAATTATCGAACAGAATCTGTTTTCAAGGTCAAGGTCATCTCGAGCAAAACTGACCTTTGTCAACTTGAAGTTGAAAAAGACGTTCGTCTTCAAAATCCAGCCAACAAATACTTGAGTTGCCTTTAGCATAATGATGCCTGTGATTGAACATGGATGTTCGCTTGAGGAAATCGCGTGGTTGGAAATTATTGAAAAGTCAATTGATCGGCAAGAGTTGACCACATTCTCTTTTACACCTCTTGAACGCGAAGCAAACGAATAGAAGACAGACCCGTCCCTTCGTCAAAAGATCTCAAGCGTGTGAAGTGCATCCAAAAGAGTTAGGCCCTGCCAAGTCTCCAGAAGTCTCGCTTATATCAAATGATTGATTTTGATCATCTCTCCTCAGCTTCTTCAATTGTGTGCTTGACCTCTGGATGAAGAAAATTGCTACTCAACTCTATCCAATTCAAGAGGAAGAACTTCGTCAAAATTCATTCTCGTTGGCAGGGCGAGATCGGAAATCCTAACACTGCTACTACACATAACGAGCGAGGTGTACCGTCTACTATACTGTATACTGTGCGAGTAATCGAGTATATGTTCATCACACGACACATCAGGATACGCTCACTTGGTGGGGATGCTCATGTCCGTTCATATTGTCAGGAGAACATCCTGATGTGTATTGACTGCATACAACCACTAAATGGCGGTATTCGGTGTGTCCAAAAGGCTCATAAATACACCAAGAAATTGAATTTAGAGACCGCAATGTCAGGTAATCTTAACCTTTTTCGTGGAGTTCCAATATATGCTTTGGATTAATCTTCATCAATCTAGTCCAATTGTTTGATAATACGATTCTATATCGGTCATTTGGATAAAGGTTAAAAATTGGCCTGGGACTCGATTCGAAGGCCCTCGTGGCAGGAGAAGTTGACACAATATTTTTTTTGACCCAAAAGGGGATCCGGGTCTAATCACCTTCAAACTCAGTAAGTAAGGATATTATTGATAGTCGTTATACTAGCAAACACTTTTGGGACAAACGCAACTTGTTTCGTGGAATTGATGTTAGAATGTGTAAGCAGTGCCACTTCTCACCGCCTTAAAGTGATGCTTGTGAACTTTGTCAGTCATTTGATCTGATGATGTGGTATGTATATTGACAATTTCTAACTAAAACTACTCTGGCATGCTTTTCTTTTTTTAAGACTGCCAAAATGTTCATTCATATTGATATAATCAAGTAGGCAAATAATTGGATTGATGTTTCAAGATGAGGGAGGAATTTCAGAAGTAGATGGACATTGAAGGTCATTGGTGAATTGTATTACACAATCACAGAGAAACAATATCGTTCAAAGTCTTAGTCAAATTGTGGACTCGAGCATTGGACTGTGATCACATTGAATTTCCAACTCTATTGAAGAAGGTGATGAAGGTAGGCCCTCCTCCCGTTCGTCTTGAGTCGTCGGGTTGCCGGACTGGAAATTGCCTCGCTAAAAGCCCGACTGAAAACCCCCTGGAAATCTCAATTCGCTCATTCCATGTACAAAAAGCACGCATGTCCGGACGTTCGCATACGTACACCAAACTACACATCCCATCGACCAAAAAGACGGCTGAACGAACGAACGAACGAACGATGGAACCAGACTTGCATCGCTCGGTGGTTGGATGGTTGGACGGTTAGACAGAAAGAAGGAGGGAAGGAGAGAGAGGCAAGGTGACCGCCGTTCGTTGGAATCAGTTCGGTCGGAGCAACCATTCAAGGAGGGTTTTCCACTGGTTCGTCGGTTTCTAAATAATCATAGAGTGGAGTGAGTGGGGCCCGTTATTATGAGGCACAATGAACACGTGACTGATTTTATGAGATGGTTTCACAAATCCCGATAGGGTGAGTTATCCCAAGCCTATCATCATCATCATCATCATCACCATCCATTGTATGTGAGTTCAGTATAACGTGCCATTATTTTAACATAGAATTGCTCCAAGAGCAGACGTAGGAGTCTAATGAAGTATCATGTCCAGTTGATCAGATCTAGGCGGGAGATGCCGAGGTAGTAATACGAGAAGTCGGGTGAGACAAATCTGGTTCTAAAATAGCTTCCAATTTACGAGTTCGAATTGGTCGTCGTTCTAGATTCTCGCTATTTCCAACAACCCTCCCCCNGCTTTAGGCCTGGTTGCATCGTGCTCACATGAACATCACTAGATGAGATACCCATTTTTTCTTCATTTTTCTCTCCACTATTCAAATTAGAAGTTGTCAATCTGAAAGAGCCAATGACGTTTATTTCGATATTCTGAGTAGGGGAGAACGGAAAATGCCCTGTATGGAAGCAAAAATAACGATAGTACAGCAAAATTTTGGACCTTTTACCGATCATTTAAACACTTACGTAAACTTAAAAGATAACGCGCGTATTCAGCTGAGAACGATCATTACAAAATCTCTACTAAAAAACTCATGATAGGAATATTTAAATTTCTTACTCATTCATCAGTTGAGGCCCTTTCGGTTGATGAATTTCTCGGTTTCATCTCATTAACTAGATCTCTTTGAGCTTAACATGGTTAAGCGAGACTCCTCACGGGCGGTTCTAAATCATGACTACAACTTGAGTAGAAGGTCTTCTTTTCGAGCCACTTGTTTGGTCTGATTATCGCTGAAAAAAAGAAAGAAAAAAAGAAAAGTTGAAAATTTTTGTAGAATCACTTCTTGTGCATGCAGCAATTCGAACTTCGCTAGGCAATTTCCTTTGATATGAGTGCAATAAGGTAGCCAGCGATTGCGATGTCCATAGTAGATCCTTAGAAATGTTTACGAGGGATAGCAATCTGGCCGTTTCATTTTCTCTCTGCCTTATCATGTCGGCGATTGAGAGAGAGGCTAAACCCTTTGTGTGACGAGCTATTGGCTTTGGCATCACTTTGACTGAAAGGAGTATTCTTACTATTCTTCTATCTCAGCACGAAAGCCCTTTGACACGTTCCACTTGAGAGGCCTTCAATAAATATCATAATCATGTCGACCATCAAAGACGATGAATATCAATGAAAATCGAAGGCAACCGATTTCTGAATAGACCTCAAATTGTCTTTACATTTAAAAGTGAAAATATTCTCGATGTGCCCGTATAATAATTCTCATTCATGATAATGCTTATTAATCCGGTCGCACTTTCTTTGAGACCATTTTTGAGACGTGAGGGTTTTTCCAGTACTTCCTTATCTCTTTATCTTTGTAGTAATGGTTTGTGGTAGAAACTTGAAGATTGACGCTTGTGTCAGAGGGCTCTAATGATATTGGAGGGCTAATCAATCGTGAATGGGGAAAACTGATATTTCGACTTTGCTTCCCGCTCAATCGTGAACGAGAAGTCGAAGAAATGGAAGGAAGATCGAGTTCTTCCGCCAGAACTCATATTGGTTGAGCTCACCTTCCGCCCCTCGTAAATCGGCATGCTTTTTTGGGCTCGTGTTAGAAAAAGAAGGAATAATGCGAATCTCCATTATCTGTTTCAGGTAATCAAGGCCAAAAATCACACCAGAGACGCCTTGGCTATTCTGCCCGAGCGTTTGTAGTTTACGATGATTGCCCCGTCCGAAGTGGCGTCTATTCCCGAGTGAGGACACTCAACATTCCTTTACTTGAGGTCATGAAAATAAGGTACAGCCTTTGCCTCGGAAAAGACTGCTCGTTCTTGAAGCACAAGAGCCAATTGTAGGCGCGAGGCAGCCAAACACTTCACCTTGGATGGAGAAAGCGAGAAAGAGTCCAAGACGGCATTGCAAAGTGGTCACCCCTTAGAAATCCTCGGTGTCCTAGAATTCTCGCCCCATCCCATCCACCTAATAGAGCTCCTCTCATCCGCTTCGTCTGTCTCTCCTCATTCTCGGACTCTTCGATAGTTGTTACCTATGCGAAGAAATGGGAAAGATGGCCTTTGCCGAGAGCGGATAGATGAGAAAATTGTTGCTCCGAACTCAAAGGACACATGCTGGCTTGTCTCCTCATCATGCGCCACCGATTCAGGACAAGAGGCCGACCAGGGGATATGCGAAGACAAATTCCAGCGTTGACCTTTTTTGCAAGCATCAATTCGACTCGTTATTGTTGAGCAATTTAGGTACACTCGAGCCTGGCCCACCATTGATTACACTTTGGTTCATCTGCGTTTTGCCGCGAAGAAATACGAGGGATAGCTCCTGGCTGAGTGGACCAACTCGAAAACGTAAAATTATTACATCTGACGAAAGTTGAAATCCAAACAGCCTCCCCATCCCAAACATCGAGTGTCTCACCTTTTCTCATCGTGCTACATCGTCCAGTCACTCAGTCATTTCTGTCTTTACTCATCCTCGCCCGTGATATATTTGTGCCAGCGAAATGGTGGTCAACGTCATCGGACAGCCCTAAGTAAAAAGCTCATGCCTCTTCATCCTGGATGCCCAACTATCGACATATGCCAACTTCAAGTCTCCTGGGCGCTCGTCATCCCCACTCTTGGTGATATTAATGTGTGTGTGTGTGTGTATGTGTGCAGTGTTCTTATCAGGCAGGAGTCCAAGACCTGAGCACTACAGAGCTATGCTATAGCATCGACGACGAACACGACGGTGACTGTTCGTTCTCGTAGCCGTCCAGCACTTCTTACTACTGCATCAACGCCGTCGTCGAGGACCGTGCATGTGTATCATCATAACGTGTACTAGAATGTGTAAGCTCTTCCAGTAGCCAACCTTTCCCGTTGAACCTACCTATGTACTGGCACAGTGCCCATTTCTAGGCTTTTCATTGCTCTTCACCGTCAGTGGCGGGCACCCGAGGCCGATTGTTGCCCGTTGCGGCCGTGTCCCTCTCCTTCAGCTCGAGAAAGTATTTGTGCAAATAATGTGAACGTGAGAGCGAGGAACAGAATTGTCCATGTCACTCGCTTTTCGAACAGCGATCGGCCATGGTCTTAGGGTAGCTGGAGAAGACATCATCCGCAAACACTTACGATCATCCAAAGATCTTATTGCCGTGATAGCGAGTGCCGTGGATACCTGTTCGAACCCTCTGGGCAATCGGGTCCCGAACAAACCTTCAGATCTACCAAGAGGTCAATATTAGCGAGCACTGCTAGAGGAGATCCAGACGATCCCACTCCGACTGGAAGGACGGAAGAATGGCGAGACTAGCGAGTCTTCGCCGAGGAGGACTCCTCTTGGGAGTCTTCTGTTTGGCTGTGACGATGACTTTGGCCAGTGCCGACAACACAACCGAAGTGGTTGAGGAGGGTGCAGGTGGCATGGAGGGTGTGAATTGTGGGGATGGTCTGGTGGTGCCCATTTGGCGGCCATTCCACAACCTGAGTGCGGGTGACCGCTTCGGCCGTGGATTGTTATATGCTTTGCTCATGGTTTACCTTTTCATCGGTGTCTCGATCGTATCTGACAGGTTCATGGAATCGATTGAGATGATCACTGCTCAAGAGAAAGAACTCACTCTCAAAGATCCCACCACTGGCAAGAACCAGGTTATCGTGGTCAAGGTCTGGAACGAAACCGTCGCCAACTTGACTCTCATGGCTTTGGGCTCTTCAGCTCCCGAGATTCTGCTGTCTGTGGTTGAGATCTACGCCAAGGGTTTCGTGGCTGGTGAGCTTGGACCCGGTACAATTGTCGGCTCAGCCGCTTTCAACTTGTTCATGATCATCGGTCTCTGCATGTACGTGATCCCCGATGACGAGGTGCGAAAGATCAAGCACTTGCGGGTGTTCCTCATCACCGCCACCTGGTCAGTCTTTGCCTACGTTTGGTTGTACTGCATTCTCGGTCCCATTTCCTATGGTGTGGTCGAGGTTTGGGAGGGTCTCCTGACTTTCTTGTTCTTCCCGCTGACCGTGTGGACCGCCTACGTGGCTGACCGACGCCTCTTCTGCTACAAATACATGGCCAAATCATATCGCATGGGCGACCGAGGAGTCATTATCCAAACTGAGAAGGATGACATTGAGGATCGAGGCAAGGAGAAGTTCAAGGACTTGGACGAAGACATGGACCCCGCTTTGGCCGAATTCGAGCGACATCGCCGCGAGTACATCAATGCCATGAAGCGCATCCGCTTGGAAAACCCCAACATTGACATGGCCGAGCTCGAGTTGAGAGCCCGAGAGGAGGTTATGAGCAAGGGACCCAAATCTCGAGCCTACTACCGCATCCAAGCTACCCGAAAATTGGCTGGCAAGCAAAACTTGGACAAGAAACTGAGAGAAAAGTTACACGAGGAAGCCGATAAGAAGCAAGAAGACGAAGCCAAAGAGGAAGAGGAGGAGAAGAAGGACGATGGTGTGATGAGACTGTTCTTCGACCCCCCTCACTACACCGTTATGGAAAACATTGGCACATTCGAAGCTACCGTCGTCAGAGAGGGTGGTGACCTCAACGTCGCCGTTCAAGTTGACTTCAAGACCGAAGACGGAACTGCCTTGGCTGGACCCGATTACATCGAAAAGGTCGGTACCCTCTACTTCGCCCCTGGCGTGACTGAGCAAAAGATCACCTTGGAAGTCCTGGACGACGATGTATTTGAAGAGGACGAGCACTTCTACTGCCGAATCACCAACCTTAGACGCAAGGACGGTATCGAGATTCACAATGTCGAGATCGAGGACGAAAATGGCAGCCCCAAGACGGTTCCTTGCATCCAATTGGGCACCCCTGCCTTGGCCACCATCATGGTTTTGGACGACGATCACGGTGGTGTGTTCCAATTCGAGAACCATGAACTGGACATCAACGAGGCTGTTGGAACCCTGGAGCTCAAAGTGGACCGTATTTCTGGCGCTCGTGGTAAGGTTGGAATTCCTTATACCACCGAGGAGGGAACTGCTAAGGCCGGCAAGGATTACACTCATGTGGAAGGTGAACTGATATTTGCCAATGAAGAAAACGCGTAAGTTCAAAGCATTGCGAAGGCATGTCTTTTTGCTTTCCGGTGATCGATACTAAGATAGATTACTACTTGATTTCCGAATCGATCGAAACATAAGCCAGAAAGCGGAACTTCTATTTGGTAGGTCGAGACCAAAGGGCTGAAACAAGGAAATGATGATTGTACAGTCCATAGTGCACATGTTCCGACTGTAGAAATTTCATACTCAAATGGAAAAAGTACCTCCTGATAAACATTGGGACAGTGAAAGTGACAGACAGGGCCAATGATGTCCATCTGTATGTAATGAAGAAAAAGCAAAGCAACTCAAGATGTGAGCAAAATAAATTGAGCCCGCCTGACAGAAGAGCACTCACTCACTCACTCAGAGTGAGCAGAGGAGCAGGGAATTTGAAAAGTCATAAAGTCATAAGGACAAGATTTCCTCGCTCAACAACTCGCATATATTGAACGGAGATGGCAAGGAAAGAAGGGGCGGGAAGGGAGAAAACGGGTGGATGGGTGGGGGGGGTTGGGTGAAGTGGGCAATATTAATCTTGGAACTGCACACCTGCTGGCCTTGACAATTCCCACTAATTGACATTCACCGTAGATTTGACAAAGTCCTCGATTGGCCTGACGGTGGGGAAAGAAAATCGTCTCCAATCCGATTTATGTACAAACATCAAGGCCAGTGCGAGAAACGGCAAATTGATCCACTTGTCCGAAGTTGGAGAAAGTGTCGTGCGAGAGCTCTTGTGTAGTGGCGTTTTGACATTCTCAGCCAAATGGAAAAAATGGCGGCCAGACCTTGCAAAGTACAGTGCGTGAATTTAGATTTGCCTCAGGTGAAGGCAAGTGTACTCAACATGCTCCACGAAAGGCCAGAAGGCCAAAAGGCCAGCTAGCTAGACCGTAGGACAGGGAGCAGTGAAAAGACGAGGGGGACGAACGAAAGCAAAAGATTATCTGACGACATCATTACTAAGGCTTCTCGGGACATTCTAAAGTACCGAGAATTGTCCTTCCATGCATGATTATTTCGAATCAAAACCGTCTCTCTCTCTCTAAACTTTCAGGAAAACCATCGAGATTCCCATTATTGAGGAGGACTCGTACGAGAAAAATTGCGTGATGTATGTCGTGATTGGAGAGCCCAGGCACATTGCAGGTAAATATCGATGAAGAATTCACACACATAACTAATAGCTCAGATATTTACGTCAGTGCCAGAAATTGCCCTAAATGAACCATCAGATTATTTCTCGAAATCAAGGCACCATGTTTCCGTTGAAAAGCATGACATTTTTTCTACAGCATGCTGGTCAGATCGCCAATGGGAACGTTGGCGACAGCGAACAGCTCAAAGCTCATTTTACTTGAAAACGGGTCGGAAAAGCTCGTTGATATGTAGCGCGGATTGTCAATCAGGTGACCACCTGTAAATCAGAAGTAGTAGTTAGCACTCACTCATAAAGCATTGACTAGCTTTCTCCCCAGATTATTCTCGAACACGTGATCGTAGAAAGGTCGTTTGTTCGTCCATTTCAAAGCGGTCATTGGAAGCTTGCCAACATTTTGTTCATGACCGTGAACTATATATTTTTAGGGATTCATCGCTTCCGTACTCTACAAAACCCTTAGTGCACTCTGTTCCGCTGCAATTCTGGTAGAATAGATTGAATTTGAAATTGGTTTAGCATTGGTTTTCATTGCCGCAAGCTTGCCACTACCTTGTATGGAAAAACATTAATTGGGAGTTTAAATTTCAGGACCACCCGGCGAAGGAGGTACAGTATAAAGTTGTCCCCATTGGTTTGGCCTGAGTGTGGATGGGTTTTTTGATGTCATGGGGGTCTTGTGGCTATTCACTTTTACTTGATCTAAGCCTCCGTTACCGTTGCAAAATAATTCATCACGGATAAATGAATATTAACAAAAATCATCATCGACTAATTTTCCTCCTTTGGTGTCACGAATTCACTTCACTATTCACTTTGATTGCTTATGATTTTCCGATATCACACTCAATGTTTGATGTCGAACACCCAAAACGACATCCTCACAATAATCAGATTACACTTTTGTCACTCCAAGGGACGGAATGGAAAATGGAGTTGGTCTTGTCAACTCGGGAAAACCTTAAACGACTTCAAGTGACATGTTCTTCACGACCATTCACACGCAAGGGCATTGACTAGATGCAACCCACTCAATTGTAAATCTTCCCACTTTGAACTAATTTGGTTTCAACTCACAAATGACAAGTTACTGTATGTTGCCCCTCACAACCATCGTCAATTACAGTACATGGATCACTGGATCATTTGCCTCGAGCAATGAGCAAGTCTTCCTTCATTCAGCACCTCGTTCTCATGAGCCTTCTGGACAGAGCTCGGCTCACGTGGTAAGGGTAGCCAAACTGGATTTCTAAAACTGCCACTCAAATTTCAGAGGGAGTTAACTACGATGATATTGATGCCAAAGATCCCGAAGACCTTACTGAAGTGGAAAAGATTGCCGTTTTGGGTCGACCAAGATTGGGCGACATCACCAAAGTTCAGATCAGGATCAAGGAGAGCAAAGAATTCAAGGTAGATGCTTCATTTCAAGGTATGATTTGATTGTCGGTGTCATAAACACACACCAACTTATATCCTCCAGAGTTCTGTGGATCGGATGATGCAAAGAGGAAACGCTTCGATGGTTATGGGAGCTTCTTCGTGGAGAGATCAATTCATGGAGGCTTTCACCGTTCAAGCTGGTGAGTACCAGACGACACTCAATGAGTTCCGTAGTTATTGCAGTACTATTTAGAAATATGACAGAGAAACACATTTCCTTTCGCAGGAGAAGGTACAATTGGAACCTATTTTAGTCAGGAAGTACCTTAACACAGACATGGACACATACACTCACATCATGTACATATGTTCAAAAGTATACCACGGTCCATTTTGATTGACTTCAATTGCGAGATATTAGTCCAGATGACGGCGGGACCTCGTTCCAATCGGAAACATTTGTCGTGCTCCAAATGTTCCATTATTATTTCCAGGCGATGACGATGAGGAAGAAGAAGGCGAAGATGGTGAAGAAGCTGAGGAGAAGATGCCCACTTGCGGGGATTACATCATGCACTTCTTGACTTTGTTCTGGAAAGTGATCTTCTCTATTATTCCACCTGCAGGTGAGGAACACGACACAAAGCTGGCTGGCATTATGCTGTGCTTTCATTATCAGTTGGACTGAAGGTTACATCTGTCTGAGTTGAAGGGACATTTTCCACCGCTCGATTGGCGAACAAGTCCATTAATTTGAGGCTATTCTGTATTTTCATTCCCTGACATTCAGCGTACATGGGCGGATGGCCCACGTTTATCTGTTCCTTAATTGGAACGGGACTCCTCATAACCATAATAGCCGACTTGGCCAGCCATCTGGGTTGTGCTATCTACCTCAAAGACTCGGTCACTGCTGTGACAATTTTGGCATTGGGAACGAGTGTCCCAGGTAAATTGTTGGCAAGTTTGCCCAGGATTGTAGTAGAACTTTGTTCACTTGCGGTGGATGATTTTTTCCGTGGCACTGTCCAGGTGGAAGTCTTTCATACATTTCTGCGACCTTCAAGGTGAACTGCCTTTTATCGATTTCGCAAGGACTCCCATGCACAGCTTGAGCAAATAGGGAAGCCAATCAAGGCCTTGACAAGATATGCGGACCATTTTCTTCTGCGAGTGAAAATACGTATGTCTTCTTCCATTTTCATCTTTCGCTTCCTCGATTATTAGGACTGATGAAGGGCTATCCTTGCTTTGTGGTATCCATAATGATGATCGGTGTTTGCACCGCAGTCATTGGCGATGTCGCCGGCCACTTGGGCTGTTTCATCTATCTTAAGGATCAAGTCAATGCCATAGCCTTTGTGGCCCTGGGAACCAGTGTACCCGGTTGGTTGAGCTCTGGCTACTATCTGTAGTTGGTTGGGAGCACTAACTTGCACGATGAATGTTCTCTTCCGTAGTAGATTCTTGAATAATACGCATCATGCTAGCCATAGAGCAAGCTCGTTTCTAACGTAAAGAGGATTCACGTAGATATTGGAAAAGGAGTCAAATGTGGGTCGGTTTGAAATTTCATACCGTCGAAGAACAGGCGCACGTGCATACCTAATCAATATAACTTCACTATGGTCTATAAAAAAAACCGGAAATGAATTGCTGCCTAGAAGCGTTAAACCAATTAGGATTAGGCAATTAATAGAATAGTTTCAGTTTTATGTGCGGAGCTCGAAACTTCGACCTAAAACAAGCATTTATATCTTACTTGTCCTACTTCATCAACCAACAGGAATTGCCAACGGATACCCTTGCTTCGTTGTTTCCATTTCGATGATCGGTGTTTGTACAGCCGTTATCGGAGATGTTGCTGGCCATTTGGGTTGCTTCATCTACTTGAAGGATCAAGTCAATGCTATTGCTTTTGTGGCTTTGGGAACATCCGTACCTGGTAAACAAACGACATGACCAATCTTATTTCAACAAATCCCAAGCTTGGCACAAGACCAAAGACTTTGAGTTGCTTTTGCTCCTCCAACCTTTTCCCTTACGAAGCGTGAAACAAAACCATTCAAAGCGTTGCAGAACGAGAAGAAGAATTTCCTGGTCCACCTACAAAGAGCTTTATCCCAATCGAAACTTATAACACTCAACCTTATGCTCTAACCATCTGTATTTCTTCTCTTGCCTTGCTGCTAACCCTGGATATGAATATGCAGATAAGTTCAAAGGATGGGCTGCCTTTTGCACATCCATCTTTTTCATTGGTTTGCTCACGGCTCTGATTGGAGACGTGGCCTCTCATTTTGGTTGCGTATCTCGGGTGAAAGAGCAAATAACTGCCATAACTGTCGTTGCTCTTGGCACCAGTGTTCCAGGTGGGTGTAGATTACTGATTAACCAACGGCTGCGGGTGGCTCTAATCAACTACAAATGGTTCCTGTGACCTGTTGATCCAACCATGTTCATTTTCTTATGTGTGCAGATACCTTCGCCAGTAAAGTGGCTGCTATTCAAGACGACACAGCCGACGCTTCCGTCGGAAACGTGACTGGATCCAACGCTGTCAATGTGTTCCTTGGTATCGGCATTGCCTGGTCCATGGCTGCCGTCTATTGGTGGGCAAACGGCACAGTCTTCTTCGTCAAACCTGGAAGGTAATGTCGAGAGAGTGATGTATCATCTGATGTCTCTCTGCATTGTTTTCTAATGCGCCATTTCAGTTTGGGATTCTCAGTGGCTGTGTTCTGTACTGAGGCTCTTATTGCCATCCTTATTCTGCTGTTTCGACGAAATCCAGCGGTGGGAGGAGAGCTCGGAGGACCCAAGTCGGTCAAGACTGTGACTTCAAGTATCTTCGTTTGTCTATGGCTCACCT
Source organism: Tigriopus californicus (assembly GCF_007210705.1). Taxonomy (NCBI): domain Eukaryota; kingdom Metazoa; phylum Arthropoda; class Copepoda; order Harpacticoida; family Harpacticidae; genus Tigriopus; species Tigriopus californicus. Next base: position 4,853,077 of record NC_081446.1, read on the forward strand.
ATGTGATGCTTTCCGCCCTTGAGGCTTACAAAGTCATCGACCCTGGATTTTAGACGACCTCACAATCATCGACAAACCACCCGTGATCGAGGGAACCAATTCAAATCTACCATGCCAACTGTTTGCTCTCAAGCGCGTGCACACACAAACACACTCACATCTACATTCACACTCAAAATACTCTTTCAATCAGCATCGCCAACATTGGTCGTTGGTTGAAAAGTTCATCAGTGCTTGACATGACTTAATTCACGAGGTCAATTGGTTTCCTTGGATCGATGAGGAATATATCTTCCTAGTACCACTCATCTTGTGAGAAGATCTCAACCAAAAAATCTCCACACTCGCCATTCTGTGTGCAAACGACAAAAATCCTCGTTGAAACCCCACAACACAACTGCTCATCACCACCACACACTTTCTTAATCATGGCAAGCCATGCCAAGTTAAAAGGCCAAAATCCCTCTCAACTGTGCCTGCCCAATAAAAACCTGCCAAATTTGAGGGAAGCCACACCTCTTCACCTCTGGAAGGCCCCAGTTTGACTCTCATGCGTGGACTCGAGGTGGTATTCCATCGCCACAAGGGTTTAAATATCACAAGTCAGGTTCGCAATACAATATTTCAAGTTTCCCCTTGGACCTCGAATCCTCAATTATCTCGAGAGATCCTCCAATTCCCAAGACGGGGATGGAGAGGTGTGACAATGCCGTGATTTGGCGGGTCATCTCATTATGGGCGTGTCTGAACGGACTTCATCTTCCGGATGAAGTCTCGGTGCTATTATTATATTTCAAACAAACACTTTTCAAACCCGTTGCTATAAACGTTGTTGAATGAAATGAGTGATACCAACAGAGAATGATGAATAATCGAAATTGTTTACGCCATGAAATAAAGTTCCTAAAAAATATTCTGTTTCGTCCTTCCAAAGCAAGTGAAACGAACCTCGACTACATTTCGTCGGCAGCTGTTGCACTTTATGGATTAAAGATGTGTAGTCAAACATTTAAAAAAAGGAATCCTTCGCAAGAGCTAAAACAAGTGTACGTATACGTATGTATGACTGTATCTTCAACAAACTCAAGGCCATGTTTTAGATAAAGGTTTGCTTTTGTGTACTTCTATGATTGACTCACTCTCAGATCCCATTGCGAGAAAGAACAGCTTTCTCACCCGTTCCACACAAGCACCAAGAGGTATGAAACTTGGCCACCCGTCACACATGGATAGAGTAGAGCACAATACATTTATGAATCCGTTAGCCATGCCAGACCAAGTTAAACCAATCAATAACTACAGCGTAACATGGAGAGGGCTCTTCCCTAACTCCATTTGAACATTCGATTTCTGCCATGAACAACCTTTCATTGTAGTTCAAAAAATGAGCAAGCCAGTGACGCAACAGTTCCAGATGTCGGACATTGGCTCCAGATTACTCCTCGTGTCCAGTCGGGCGAGGAATAAGCCGGCAATCTATGGTTCTCTCAAGCCCCACATCAAGACCGTTGAGTACAACTTTGATTCCCATTCAATGGATGATATCTACGGCATTATAGCCAAGTTCTTGGTAGGTCAGAGAGTAGCCTCAATGGCCATTGTGCTTCATAGCTCGGAAAAGGAACTGTTCCTTTGTGCGGCTGGAGAGGCGCGATTGAGTTTGCGCACGATCATCAGTGATGACCATGTCCGTCAATTCATGGTGCGAATAGTGACGGACTTCATCGATCTCGAGAATTGGAGCTCTCGGCTCGACTTTTTGGCCACGTACATGGCCGAGCAAATTAACGGCGGTCTTCTTGCCAAAGAATTGGAAACATTGCTCGGTTGTCAAGTGGGCATGTCCAAGAATTTGGAAGGTTCCGATATTCAGATGATCAAGCGAGCTCCAGGTGGGGGATTCGCTACGGTTGGTGACATGTACTTTGATTTGCCCACTCTCCAGAATAAATTGAGTCAAGTTGGCAGAGTCACAAAGGATGGAGAACGGAAATTAGAAAAGTAAGTAGTCTCACTTATCTATTCTCCTTTTCATTCCGTCCCATTTATTCTAATGGAACAAAGGACGGTTCCACACCAAAAGACTGGGCTTATCTCAAGTCTTTCCGTTTAAGCTATGAGAAGCTAAGAATCGTGGGAAAAGGAGCCTTTGGTCATGCAGTGCTTTATCGAAGAAAGACGGACGGCCTTTTAGTCATCATCAAAGAGATCAATATGTTGGATCTAGCGGCGTCAGACAGACAAATGGCCCTAAATGAAGTCAAAGTCCTCGCCACGATGGATCATCCCAGCATCATTGCTTATCATGACAGTTTCGAAAAGGATGGTGTGCTCATGATCGAAATGGAATTTGCTGACGGCGGAAATCTAGCAGATTTTCTTATCAAACGGAAGTCGTAAGTGTAATTTTATTGGCAAAATTTCAGATCGAAGTGCCACAACATGGACTCGCCTCTTGCTTTTTGGTTCAAATTCAAATCTACAGTACCATGATCAGCAGTAGGATATTTCAGCTGAAATGTAAGGTCCAACTTTGACGGACCCTTTTAATTGGAAAACTTTTGCTGATTTCACTTTCAATTTGAATAGGGGCGGACTCTTTAAGCCTTGTAACTTCCGATTCCATTAAAAAGGAGAGAAATCAAAAGCGAAGCAAATCTTCCAATAGAATTTCCAAACTTAGATTTATGCACAAGCTTCCAATTTTGAGCTCCAATTTAATTGGCTCAGAGTATCCGTAGTACAAAACCATTCTTTTTAGAAATCGACTATTCCCAACCAATTCAGTTATTTCATTCGCCCATTTGCAATTCTAGACCAATTGAGGAACGTGACATATTGGACGTGTTCGAGCAAATGGTCTCAGCCATTCGGTACATGCACGCCAAAAATGTTTTGCATCGGGATTTGAAGACTGCCAACATATTCCTCACTAAAGAAGGGATTGTGAAGATCGGTGATTTCGGAATCTCGAAATTATTGACAAGCACGAAAGGTGGAGCCCACACCGTGCTAGGTACGCCCTACTACATTAGTCCCGAAATGTGCGAAGGGAAGGTTTATGATGAAAAATCCGACATTTGGGCCCTCGGATGCATCCTTTACGAGATGGCTTGCCTTCAGAAAACCTTTGAGGGCTCTAACCTGCCCGCATTGGTGAACAAAATTATGCGAGGTCAATTTGCCCCCATCCGAGGAAACTACTCCTATCTGTTCAAGCAGCTCGTCCGAGATTTATTGCAACGGGACCCAGAGTTCCGACCGTCGGCCTCAGAAGTCCTTTTCTCGAAACTTCCGGAATTGCAAGCCCAATTTGAAGAGAGGTGATTTAATACCAAAGTTATGATGGATTTTTAAAACATCCCAGAATTAGCAGTAGCGTTATTTCATTTCATTTTAGTCGGTATTACGATGATCCTGAAGACCTTGAAGAAGTTATGGCCGACAACTCAAACAATAAAACACGCCAAAGCAGACCACCCAGATCAGTGCTCTATTATCTGAAGGGTTACGAGTCGAGTATATCACTCACACCAATTTCTCTTCCACCTCGATGTCGCGTTCTACAGGTAAATTAAAATCGTCAAAAAGTCATCTGGAGGGACACAGAGCAAAATACTTGGGTCTCCGCAGGTGGCGGTTAGTAACACTCACATCGTGGCCTTAACATCAGACTTGGTGGTATTCACGTGGGGCGAAGGGCGGAAAGGCCAACTGGGTCACGGGGAAATCGAAAGCTGGCGATCTAGGCCTTTCCCAGTGGAAAGCCTCAAGGCCAAGTCAATCACTAGAGTGGGAGCCGGTGATGGGTTTTCGGTGTTTTCAAGTGATAGCGGGATTCTTATGACTTGTGGCGACGGGTCCTTTGGAGCTCTAGGACATGGAGACTGGCAAAGCAGTGGCATGCCCAAATTGGTGGAAACTTTGCTAACCATCGATGTGGCTGCAGTGGCTTGTGGTCCGGAACACGTGGTGGTTGTGGGCGGAAAGGGTGATGTTTATGCATGGGGACGAGGAAAGAACGGAAGGTTGGGATTGGGACACGAAGAGGATTGTTGTACACCTCAAGAGGTCAAGATCAATACTGAGGAAGTGTTCATCGTGAACGCCAAATGTGGAGGAAACGCAACAATGCTTTTGGCAGATAATGGTTCCATATATGCATGTGGAGGCAATAGGTGACAACCATACATATGATGTGGCTTTCCTGTTTTAGACCTAATCCAAGCGAATATTATTTCAATAACTAGGTACAATCGATTAGGTGTCGACGAGACCAGAGGCTTAATCATGACCAAACACATTGATCAATTGCTTGTGCCCACAAAAGTCAAATCCATTAAAATGGCGATCGTGGAGATCGCCATGAGTGCTACCCACAGTGTATGTCTCACTGATTCGGGGAAAGTCATCACCTTTGGAAGGAACAGCGAGGCTCAATTAGGAAGAGGTCATTCCCGAAACTCGTTTCAGCCAGACTATGTCAAGGCCCTTATAGACAAGGAGGTGACCATGGTATCGTGTGGAGCCACTTTCACCGTGGTTGGCACCAATGAAAACGTTCTTTACTTCTGGGGCACCCGATTCATCAGTCCAATCACTCGACCAAACACCCGTGATGCGTTCAGTCAAAGCTTCGGAGCCAGAATTGCAACCCCATACGAAGGGTCCTTATCCGATGCTGAAGTCCGCGAGATGATTCATAAGGAAATGCGACGAAGAGGAAAAGACAGAGACTCGCTCAGTGCCAGCCATGCCGATGATAGGGATGATAAAACCTTGGAGACCTTAAGTAGCTCAGATCTGCTCACCTATCAAGGAGAGATCACGATGAAAGATGTAGTCATGGAGCCCCAAGAGATTCTGGCCTTGTACGCTTCTCAGACCCAACTCGAGAAAGGAGAAACTGTTCTCCTTGGCGATATTCAAAGCCAAAACCAAAACGTGTTCCTAACAATTGAAACCACATGTCCATTGGCCAGAGTCGAGCCGCCTCCATCATCCGGAAAAGAGTCCTCGCGGGAGCTGAACCAACCCGTCATTTTGGATATGAAGGACTACGAGGACGAGCATGACAACAACGCTGTTACTCAAGTCCCCGACTGGCTCAAAAATGAAATTGACGAGGCTGAAGACGTCAGACGACCACCTTCAACCCGCAAAAAAGTTCCGCCTCGAACGCCATCGGGTCGTAAAAGGCCAAGTGTAGCAATGGAACATCAAAACGCATCTTTAGACGAATACAAGCGCAAGCTAGATGTCGAATATCGCAGAAAACAAGAAGAGATGCGAATGGAAGCTCAAAATGCAGTGCAGTTAAGGGAAAAAGCTTGGAACGAAAAAGTCGTGGCTCTTCGTGATGAATTAGAACGCCAAAAACTACGCCAAAATGAGAACTTGGCGAAGAAGGAAAAAAACGCGGCTTCAGGCAGCACAACCTGTTTGATTCAATAATGACCAAAGATTGTTTTATTATAATTTTGCATAGAAATAAACATAACTCACGCAAAAGACAGGCCGGAAATTATCCACAAAACAACACATATCATATTATATTCCGCTCGTGTCGTTCCAGACGCGATCATAGCAGATTCGGTCGTGGACTCCGAGGTAGGCTGATCAGGATAGTGAAGAATGGTTGGATCGTCTGCATAACCCATATTGACAGGGACACAAACTTTGCCCTCCTCATATCGAGCCTCAATGCAAGTGAAGCTGGCGCGATTCTCCATCACGACATCGGTCAGGAACACATTATCGTAGTAATTTCGGAACTCAATACCAGCCACGTCAAAGACTCTAGTCATTGTCATATGAAGAGCTGACCTTCTACTACCTAACTTAAATGACATATATTGACTTTTATCCATGCTCTCTGGTTTCATGTAAATGGTCGATCGCTTGATGGCTAATATCGGATTGGCGCTTTGACTCATCTGAGAACAATCTTGAAATTGGTTGATGGTGAGGTTGGTGTTCACGATTAAGACTTCAACCATATTGGGATTGGGTTGAACGAGCGACTGGCACAACTGATCAATTTCCAGGTTTTGGGGACATTCCAAATTAATTCTGGTTACAGAGGATCCTTTGATTTCCAGAACAGAAACCTTGTAATTTGAGATTTCAATCATCACTTGCTTGATAGTGGCATCAAATTCAACTGCAATGGTTTGTGGATAGCCAAAAATGGACAAAGCTGGCTACAAGTAATAACACATTTTAAAACAAAAATAATGTGGGGATCTTCGAATAAAACGGACAGCTACTTACAGATCCCTTAAAATGTGCCACACCAGACCGGCATTCCCAAAAGAGGGTGGAGCAAGGATTATTGCTTTGCCCAAATACGTCCAAGATGGAAGGAACTATAATGAGCAGAGTTTGGAGAGTCTTAAAGATATGCATAACTCTGGAGGAAGATCAATTCGAACTAAAGATACTTGACAAAATATGTCCACTTCGAGCGAATAGAGACAACTAACTAGCAATGACGGAATTGTTCATGTTTAAGCCGTTCTTCCATTCTTTCCGAGAATGCCGACAGTTTCTTTATCAGAGTTAGCAGTCGGTTGTGGCAAAGAGATCCATTGAACTAGCTGTCTAAATTAGTTGCTCGTAGCTTTCATGGTTAAGGCCCATCTCGATTTAATCGACAGAGTGTCTCGACATTTACATTCTTAATTTGGTTCAACCCTTTGAAATTTCAGCGATTCTATGAGTATTGACGCATTGATTATTTTGTCAAGTATATCTATACCGTCTAAGTAAGAAGAACCCAATTAATGGAAACCTAACGTTCAGTTGCGTATATTAACTACATGTAAATCGGATCACATTAAAGCCACCGAAAGCCTCTTCGTATGATAAATTAGATGTGAGTTGAAGAAACACATACGCCAAATTGCAGCACGATCGGGGCTTTGGTTGACGTGTAACAGACAATTGAAATATGTTATTGCGTTTTGTGCTAGCGTAACCCATTCTAAGGAGAATTGACGCGGGTTTGTACACCGCAACTGAAGTAAGTCCTAAATTGCTCTCAGTTCTACAGTTCTACAGAAATAATACGATTTTTTTGAAATTTCACACCTAGCCTTTAATTTGCCACACGCAAAGCTGGTTACAAAATTAGCTGAATGGCTTGGCTAGAACCGGAAAAAAAGTGTTTTCGACAAGAGCCTCTGCATCCATCTATTTCCATACAATATTCTAGCTATGTTGCAAATTGGAAATAAAATTCATTATCTTCAGACAGATCATCATTAAGGGTTTTACCGAAGTTTGTAAAATGATAATTGGAATACGGAACAATTTTTGCTCGTCGGTTAACAAACTAGCGTTAGTTTCAATGGATTGGCCTTCATTTTGGCTGTTTCCAGTACCAATAATTGTTTGTGTGCCTTTTCAAATTTAGCGAAAATTCTGCGATCTAGAGTACAAACGATATTGCCAGTAGTAAGTTTTTTCGATTTCATCATTAATGGTTCATGTTGATATTCCATTGTTTTATAACACAGGCGAAAAGAAGGATTTTTTTCGTACATTGATGGAGTGACTATCAATATGAAAAAATTAAATCCCTTTAAATCATTGTCATTAAATGAAGATGAAATGACATAAATTGATTATGATATAGAGTTCCGCGGGCCGTCTGTGTCCTGCTAATTCGCACTAAATACGCCTATAGTCACGCAACCTTTCAAAGATTGCAACCTTTATGAGGCACTTTTGACTTTGCAATCAATATCATTTGAAACCTAATCACTTCCTATGAGAAAAAGTGATGAAAAGTATGTTTTGAGCCGATTCATTTTGCTTCACGTTTGAATTTTGGAACCACTTTACATTCAGGGAGATAGATAAATATGACCTGGACTTTCTCTCGTCTAGAATGCAGGTATGAATGAATTCCTACATACTTGTCTCGATCCGAAAGAAGAAGGGAAATGTGTATGAAAGATAACGATGGTTTTAAGTGCACGCTCGCGCCTGAATAGAACTGGAAATATAATACTTCTTGCTCTTGTTATTATATCTTGGTGGTTTGTGATCCAAGCCGGATATTTCAAATCAAAGCAATTCCTCGCCAAACTAGATATTGCTCAATTCCAAGGTGAAAAAGTGCCGCGATTTTTAGAGCCCTTTGAATAATTGCAAGATCCAAAATGCCTCGACCCGTTAAGAAATTGGAAAAACTCGAAATGGTTGAATCGCGGGGACTTCCACCTTTGAAGAATAAGGCCAAGAAATCCGTGTCTTGGTCACCGCAAGAAAAATTCTCTGAGCAGCCGCCTAAGTTCTTTCAAAGACAGAAAAGCAGCATTGAAGAAGAGGTCCAGGCTATTGAAGTTCAGGCTGAGGTTAAACCACCCAAGAAAACCGGATCTACCCAGCCAACACCAGCTTCATCGTCTTCATCCTCCTCATCGGATGAGTCACTCTCCAGTGACGAGCATCATTCTGAAGTCCGTGATAACTTTGTGGCGGATGTTTCAACTCCAATACCAGAACAGCCCAATAGACGCACTTCACGGATAGACTCGTTGAAGGGTCTGGGAGGTTCCCGAAGCCTTTCCCGACAACTTTCTTCTCGATATGTTGACCATCTTCGTGATGAATCTGCTCAAGCTAATGCAGCTTTCCAGGAGCATCAAGAAAGAAAAAACAAGCGTAATCGCATGGCTGATATCCTGGTCCAAGATCAAAATCATGCCGACGACGATGAGGCTTACGACTTCTTCACCAAAAACTGGGACGATCTAGGGACTACAAAGCATGATCAAGAAGACGAGGAAGACGGCGATGAAGAGGATGGGGGTGAAGAGGCTGTGGGAAACGACGATACGAAAACATTAGTTAAGGATGTTATTGGCCAATACGGATACGAGTGGACCATCACGGAGAAAGAGGTCAAAAGCAAACGATCAAAAAACGCGGACAAAGATCTTTGTTTTGTCCCTTCCACTGTTCAGGCGGAAACCAATTTAAAGCTCAATCCGAATGAAAAAGTTCGATTCTTGGAAGAGGAAGGCATCTACATAGGAGATCCTCCATTTGTTCCGTCGAGAATTCAAAACAAGATGGAAAATCGGATACTTCATGAATATTTGGATGGTTGGAGGCAGGGGGAACAAAAACGCTGGTTTGGCCAGAATGGCAAATTGCTTGCTCTTCCAAATCCGATCTTGTCCCATTCAACTCGACCCGGGGAACCAGAGGATCTCGATCCTACATTAGAGACAGTCTATTGTGCTCCACACAAGCCTGGCCCGAATGGTGAACCCGCAGGCACAAACATTCCAGGATCAGGGTTGAATCAAGCTATGCCTGGACTAGTTCATTGTTTTTTGGAGGTAATTTCACAAACTTTAATACAATAATTCAATTCAATGAGGAATGGTTTTCAGAGGTTTGGGCGATTCCATCATTTTCTTGCCCCACCCAACAAGTCTTTGCATTTCTGCATTTCAAGTATTAAGCCGCTAAATCATTTGACCTGATCGTCTGTGGCTCGTACTATCTTGAGGGGTAAAACTCAACTCAATTCAGTCATCAGTTCCGTCGATTTAACGTGTTTGAAGTGATAAAAACACAGAAATTGTTCAGGCAATGAGCACGTTCAGTACTAAAACATTCATGATTCATGATAGTGTTTAAAAAAGGTAAAACCACATAACGGCCCAAACTAGTTCCAGTGGCCAAAGATTGCCCAAACGGCCCACAACACTCTTTTTGCCGCTGGCGGTGAGAAAATAATAGAATCACCGAAATCCTTGAGACCCACTCCTAAATGAACGCGTTTGCCATTATCATCTTGCTTCAGGTTGACATTCTCACAATCGTTTTCCACCATCATCACCTCTTCTCTTTGGAGCACTATTTGGCAAGTAAGCTTCGAGAACGATTTGCCGACTATCAAGAGATCCTGTACCGAAAAGCCAAACTGGATTTGGATCGAAGAATTCGAGTTCTTTATGACGCCATGACAGAGTTAAAAGAGAAGCTAGAGATTGCTGTACAACAAAAGGAGCGTGAATTCCAGGTTTGAAATCATTCCCAAAATTTCAGAACAAACGACGGTTTATTGATTCATTTGCTGCATATCTAGACAAGAAGATTTGAGTCATACAGAAAGGAGGTCAAGGTTATCCGAGAACAGCGAGATGAAGAGAGTGGAAGAGAAAGAGCGACCATCAAAGAGATCTTGACCCTATGGAGAACCATGAGAGATATCCGTCGTCGACAGGGTTACCAGAGCACCAACTTGAAGCTCACGATTCATAAGGTAAAACGAAGAAATGATTGGATGCAGACTGAACGCCTTCATGCTCAGAGAAACTTGATTTAAATTCCCTACTTGTAGGTGTTTTACCGTTTCAACGAATTAACTTTACCACGCTTATCGACATTGCAGGAAAATGCAAGTCTAATTGATGACCAAACCCAATGGGAGCAGGAACTGACCCGGGAAGTTGACGAGGCTCGGGACGACTACCACGACAATCTAGAGTTCTTGACCAAGGAGTATGAGGAGGAATTGAGACACTGGAAACAGATCCACGGTTAGTTCCTCAAGGGATGATTAGTGCACTATGATTTTGAGAGTTTAATTAAGAGGGACGATTCCCCAGGATCAGATAGGTATAGCTTGATGAGCGTAACAAGTATTGGCTCAAGCCTCATCTATGAAGATGCAACCCAATTCATCAATTCCTGTTTGAACTGTGTTCAGAAGGATCGTGCCACTTATCACTCCGTGTATGTATAAAAACATTCACGCTTGATAAAAGCTGTTGATCATTGTATACAATAATAGTCTTGAAAACACTTCCACTACACATGAGGAAATGGACTAATGCAAAAGTTTATCCAACAATTAATGTTTTATGGCTATGGAAGATTAAGCGAGTGCCTTACAAGGGAATTTCAAAAAATAGCATCAAACTTTGTCCGCAAACAATAGCGCCATCTAGCGTTACAAAGACAGACAGTTGTTAAAATATTTGTGTTTTCCACAGATATGAGAAAGGCAGCATATAAACGGCATAAAAAGATGAAAAAGGATAGCGAAAAAGGTATTGGCAGTGCCGAAGTGGATGAAATTGCAAAAGATGAAGAGCTTTTGGCCTCTCCCGAGCCTGAAAAACCTCAACCACCAGGTCGATTTGATGAAGAACATGTCCGCAAGATGGTAAGCTCAAGGAGACACTCAGGCCGGAACAATATATTGTGTGTATATCAGACTTGTCCCTTAGCTTGAAGAAAAAGCCCGCCAAACACGTCGACCCCCAGGCGAGACCATTTTGACTTTGGAACTGTCACAATCTTCCAACATCGATAAAGATGTTCAAGACAATCGAGAAACGAGTCGAAGACACTCCTTGAGCAAGATGAAAATATTCGTGAAGCTCTTTTTCAATGGGAAAGAGGTGTGTCAGTCATCAACCAAACATATTGGCGAGGATTTTACCGTACCTATTGCCCAAATTTTCCCACTGCAGATCACGCAATGGCCAGAAACTCTGAAAGTTCAGGTATCTATCAAGCGGCAGATTAATTAGTCTGTAATTGATACATCACAAATCAGCAAATGCAATCCTTAGATCTTTGAAGGAACCAAACTGAAAACGTCGTTTTTATCCGAAATATCATTGCCAATCTGTGAGTCAGATACCGTCCTTGACAAAGCTGACGTAAATATCATCCCGTTTCAAAGCACATCCAGAGTCAAGCACGACAACAGCGGTAACAGACGGGGAAACTTCTCTCGGGATCTAGATAATTGCATTAATAACCTCCATCTGTTTAGGTGTAGGATCATGTGTAGACTTCTCAGCCAATGGAGATGGAAGTTCCATCACTAGCCAACCCACCCACGGAAAAGTCTTTGTCAGAGTTGGTTGGGGACGAACATCAGATGGAACGATACTATCTCCGCCAGCAGAGAAGTGGTCGCCACCAAAATCACGAATGTACGCCTGAAAGCAATACACTACTGTATTCCTATATATTAATATCATACTGAAGTGATAAGAAACGAGATGATCTTTGATTTTAGCCAAGATCCTTTGGAAGATATCACGGATGTCAATGGCAGGATCGAATCGGCCAAACTGGATGTTTGGATGACAAAGAACGAGATTGATCCCATGGATCCAAAAAACCAAGACCTCATGGATAGGGTGCTCGAAGCAGGCAAATCCAACGTAGATCGGCCGGACTCGAATGACAGAAATGAATCCTCAAATTCTGGCTCAGGCTATGCTCCGACATTGCAAGGTGGAGGGCATTTCCGATTGGACGATTATCACGATCAATTCCTTTTAGGGACTAGCTCTGCGATTGAAAACAATCCACGATTTCAAATGCTTAAATTGAGAAGCTCCCAAGTGGCGGAATTCAAGAATTACCGAATGATTCCAATCAATGACAAGGAGATTCCCCGCGGGATATTCGAGTCCTTAAAAAAGTAGATATTGTTTTGGGGACAACGATGACTTGGCTTGGCTAGACGTCTAACTTTTGAAGTCTTTACAGGCCCTCTTTAGGAAGTAAACAAGGGTTATTGGACACGGAACCCCTCCGACAAAAGTTCAAGACTTACTTAGAGCAGCTACGGGAAGAGGTTAATCACAACTTTGCCATTGCCAGACATAAAAAGCGACATTGCGACGTCATCAACGAGGTTCCACTACCCACATCGGGAACAATGGCCATGCTCTTCGGAGAAATGGTTCCAGCTCAAAGACCCTTGAAGCCCTATCGATTCCCAAGGCCCAAGATAATCCTCCTTGACGGCCAGGACTTGAAGATATTGATTTCCGTGGTTCGTGCCTTCGATGTTCCGGTGAGAAATGACATGGACCCTTTACAAAGCAACCCAAGTCTACAAGGGAAAAATCACAGAGAAGAGAGCATCCACGGCATGAAAGAAAATTTAGTACGAAGCTTTGTCGAAGTTCGTTTTCAAGGTCAGTGTCAGAAAACTCCAGTTGCTCCGGGGCCCAATCCTGCTTGGAATGAGGAAATTGAATTCACATTCAAGTCTCCAAACAACGATTTCTCTTCTGATACCTTAAATCGAATCAAGGACAACTTGCATTTGCATCTGTTTGATGAGGTAGCGGTAGATATGCTAGAAGATGAAGAGGAAAGGCCTCGTGAAGTGCATCAAAGATTCGAACGGAAATGGTTGGGATCTTTGGCCATTCCTTTTGTTACCATGTACAGAAACACAAGGATTGAGGGAACATTTAAGCTTCATTCTCCTCCGGTACTTCTTGGATATGAAAGAACTGGTCAGACATCAATGGCCTCTGGCTTTTGGCGGGAGAATACCGATATGGACCAACCTCCAAAAGAAGCCACATATTTGAGCATCTATTTGACCATCAATCCTCCGCTCAGCAATCCAGAACCAATCAAAGAGAAGCTTGAATGCGAGGAAGACGATAATCTGGTTAGGCATTGCGAAAAATGGCATCGCGACCTCATGAGCAAGTTCCCAAACAGAGTTGTAAGTGTTAAGATTTAGTATGACTCATTTTGTTGAACGAAACTGAAAAAGTTCCAATCCTTCGCCTCATTGACGTTAATTACTGCCTTCAGTTCAGCCCCATGGTCGCCGATCTGACTGGCAAATCCGTTTTGGTAACGAGATATTTTCGCGCCATCCGACCTCCTCACGACGTTCTCGAGAACAATGACCAAAATCCCGAAAAGGTGGCCTGGTTTGTGGCACTCATTCCATACTTGCCCAGGAATGCTCTGTTCCCTGGAATTCAGGTGGCATTTTGCATTAGTATTAAGAGAGTACAAGTGCTCAAATTTACGATCCATCTTTCAGGCGATCTGGCCAACTTGCGAGCAATTTATCAAAATGATGGTCGGCTCGGAGGTGGAACACGCCGTATTAATGACAAATTACTTCACTTCCCTGGGCAAAAAAGCCTATCTAGTGCTAGGTCAGGGAATTCCAGAGGGCCAAACCGCGTACGTTCTCACAGCTGAAGAGAGCGGGCAACATTGGTTATGGAACGTTGTGACGGGAGAACATTTCAACACGTCAGAAACGTTTTGTCCTCTCGTGGGCGTGACGGCCGTGGCAAACGAGAGCAACGTTTGGGGCAATGTTCAATCCTCTGACGCCCCGAATCGAATGAAATGGGATCTGACCAACGGATCAGACTGGACGCCATTGTTCGGGTCGCATCTCACTCTGCCAGATCTATCCAGTGTTCAGCCTACCCAATTATCAACATCTCAACCCGACCAAAGGGCAGCAACTACGTTGAAAGACAAGATCGAGAAGAAAATCAAGTGAGTGACACTCGGAGGTTAAGTTTATCTGAACTCTTTCGAGGTAACCATTTGATTCTAGATCGCACATATCAAGTCTGAGAAAGAGACTGAAATTGGGAACGCCTCTTAACTTCACTGTAGCTGCCTCTCTAAAACGCCTCCTACCGGCTTTGGAGTCCAATCGTGGAGGAATAGCCGAGGGGCGTATTTTGGCGACTGAACATTTAGCGGAACTCAAGTCGGCTTCCGCAGCCTACAAGGTGAGCACTTTCACTTGGTGCCCTTTTATCACTTAACTTCAGCAGTTGTTCCACTTTTTCTTGATCCGAATTTCGCATCACAACAAGCTCATCGAAACATTTTTTAAAACCAGTTTCGATGATCAAGTAATGATCAAACTGTCAAGGCTTGCCAAGATACACAAATTGTATAGGCCAGAAAACCAAAAGTCGAAGGGCAACACTGACGAAAACCTCAAATTTCCGAAAATACTCTTTAATGTTTGTCGTTCACTAGTCAGGAAAAATGCTTTTGTGATTACTTTTATTATATGTTATATGAAAAGAGAGGAAAAAGTGGAGTAAATTCTTTTCAGATTTGTGGATTCCCTCTCCACTTCGGCTATTCGCATATGGATCAAATTGTGGAGGCCTTGGAGGCGACGGGAGTACATCTGAACCGTGAACCCGGAGTGGAATTTGCAGTTGCTGTTCATGTTGAGCCTTTTCCTCAAACAGTTATGTCGGTTTGGATTTACGTTGCATCTTTAGTTAGACGGCGGTGATCGGGGAACTCGAGAAACGATACGTCGGAAAGTTATTTTCTAACGACATTTCGAAATCTGCGGTACAGTTCCTTGCGAATTAAAAGCTTATCCCAAGAGACTCGCTCCAAGGCCACAGAGTTTTCTTGAACCCGTCGTGCCAACCATGGCACAACATCAGCCACACTTCCACAAGGAATCAATTTCAGGCTCTGGTGGCCGCTATGTATTAGACCAAAAGAAATTGGATCGGCCATTCCATTGATCTGGGCAAAGTAGACCGATTTTGGCAAATTGGAGTGAACTGCAATCTTTTTCACGGAGTCGAAGTTGTGAGTGGCAAACACGACCAGATGACTTAAATCACCTGCTAGGTAAAGAAGACGTTGAACGGCTCTGAAAATAAACGAGTGTAATATATTGCGGCATAGCAGCCTTTAACACCAATTGACACCCTTGCCACTCACTTGTCATAGGCCTCATTAGTAAGCGCATAGTTTGTACATATTGGGTCAGGTAATCCTTTGTTGAAACTTTGCCGTCTTTCAACTTCCATGTAAGCACCCCTGACCAATTTGATGCCCAGAGGGAATGACATATTACAAGAGATTCGCAGGTCTTCCTCCAAATGAGCCAAGCCCGCTTTCAAATAGCACTGGTATGTGTTGGCAATACAAATCTTATTCCCCCGGTTGAATTCCATCATCAAG
>NC_081446.1:4868904-4872132 GCF_007210705.1 Tigriopus californicus
CGAACTGGATTTGAAGATGTTCTTTGGGTCTCGCCACGAAAGAAGAGGAGGCGAAGAAGATACATACAACGACCCAAGCTATTTGGGCAACACCATGCACATGACATGCCCCCCCCCCAACTTCCAAAAAGCGTCAAAGGAACTTGACGCACGTAGATTGCGGATTGCGACGCCAACCAGAGAGAGGGGGAAAGAAGATGATCATCATCATAAGCCCAGAGCAAGCGACTTGACCAATCTTGGTTACGTGTTTCGGGTTGTGCGTGCACATGAGGAATTGTTACAGGTATGCTTCCCCCCATGGGCATGAATCCAGTAGCCCCGTTCTAAGAAAAGTAAAATCATCCAATCGTCGGATGAAAACTTCAAGGTATAAAAAGTCGACGAAGCAAGGGTCAAGGCATCAGTTCATCGTTTGCTGACTTTTCAATCACATCTCCTTTGCTCATCCTCAACCCCCAGTTGATCCACCAACTTCACCATGTTCGCCAAGAGTGTTGTCATCGTGTTCAGTGCTTGCATTGCCGGCTATCTGGCCATCCCCCAGAACTACCCCGATGGCGAGAGCCCCAACAACCAGGCTTACAACCTGCCCGCTGATGCCGAGACCCTTTTGGCTCAGCCTTTGTCCTTGGGTTTCTCTTGCGACAGCCGTGAATATGGCTACTACGCTGATGTGAGCAACAATTGCCAGCTCTTCCACATCTGCCTCCCTATTGAGGATGACGCCGGAGCCGTGATCGAGACCGCCCAATGGACCTTCATCTGCGGAAACGGAACCATGTTCGATCAGCAAACTTTGACCTGCAACTACGAGCAAGACTCTGTCCCTTGTGACCAAGCCGAGTCCCTCTACAACATTGTCGAGTTCGGCAAGGTCGAGTCCGATTATTAAATCAGCCTCCCTCCGGATGAGAACTCATTCAACCTCCAAATCAAAAAAATGCTGTTCGGACTTTCATCAATCAAACCCCTAGTGATCTCTTACCATTAAAATACGGTTTCCCATTGTTGACAAAAAGCAATTGGACCGGTCTTCAAATGAAATCACCCCACCATCCCCGACAGAGTCCTCGCTGGACAGTGTTTTCGAATGCAAGAAGAATTGAGTATCTGTGCCCATTTGCCACTCGCTTTTATTTGTGATTCATTTTGAGGGCCTTGTTGTATTTATCTCAGAGGAATTTACAAATAAAAATTTTGAAACATAATTTCAATCATGTTGTTGTCGACGTCGATTTGAACCATTTGAACAAATATAACTGTATGTTCTAAACGGTAGTTTTTTAATTCCCTCAAAAGTGAGCCTCAAACAAGCATATTTCAAAACAAGGTAACAAGCCACCTGACCAATCCTGCTGCACTCTAAGTTATCGTATTCTTACTTGTAATGATCACAACAAATCTGAGCCCTTTGTACTCTGTGGGCAAAAGAGTCTGTGGTGCTAAGTTTTAATTTTCCTCTCTGATCACATTTCGTGCTCGACCCATAATGGTCAGAGCGAGCGGAATTATGAATCTCTTCCTGTATGTATGGAGTAAGGATGAAGAGGAACAAGAAGAAGCTCCTTAATGCCCATTCAGGGGGTCGCGTCCTGCTCTGAAATAAACCTTTCTGCAAGGTCGCGTCCGTTGTTCAGGGTCATCATTTATCTCAACTGGACAAAACTACGGAGGTGCATGAAAGCTTCGCATCTCATTTGCATATTTTGCTCGCTCCAAGCTCTTTTTTTAAAACAACTAGTGTGGGCAGTGATAACCTGACTTGATAAGGCACCGTATCGTCCTAAAGAATTTCCTTTTCAATGTCAAGTCTTATTTGCGTTATCAATGTCTGACGTTGAATATTCCCCCAAGGGAAAGGACAAAAGTCACTTTTTAAACTGGTGGTTGATGTTGAAATGCATGCTGGTAAATTATGAACCAATGATAAATTTATCGATGTTCCTCGCACGGAGATATGAAGAAGCAAATTATTAACTTAACGATACTCTTTGAACCGAACATTATGATCCTGGTTGATATAGATCGGGATGTCAAACATTTTTAGAGCCCTTTGACACGTTCATTCTTCTCACGTTCAAATCAATGGCTAATAACTGAATACTTTTTCTATTAGCACTGTTCTGGTATAGTGATCAGTAATAAGATAATATCGCTATCACTGAGCTTCACCATTGAAATTGATGTGCGTGTGGCCACACGAAAAACGAACCCTGTGTTCTAAGATTTGATCTCAACTTGATGTGACGTGCTTTATCTTTTTTCCTCTTGTATTAATGAACCCGTAGTCCAAGGTCCCGTGGTGATTTTTGGTCGTCTATTGGTCTGTTTGTAACCATGTCGACATTCAAGACGCCTACATCAATTTAAATTGGCTCTCAAGAATGAATTTCATAATATTCATATCGTGCCCAAGCTTCAGTTACATTTGTTCAGGTTTCTTTTTCTTCACGTTTTCTGATTTTTGATTCTGATTTTTGTGGTGAACAAATTACAGCCGAATCGCACCAGGGACCACTGTATATGAGTATGAGACATCTTTGTACTATCGTACATCACTGTAAGAATACTGTTTGCTTATACAAGCTGTTAAATTGAATTAGATGACAAATTTAATTGATGCATAATATGCAGATTGATGGAGCACCTTGCCTATGCGTTTCCTTTGGTCCATGCATCACTTCACTTCGCAAGGAGAATTACACACAATAAGGTGTTGGTTGGTGTAGTGAATTGACTGAATGAAGTAGCCTCTTTGAATACTTTTCTCCAAGCTAAATTATCTTGTAAAAAAATCATGCTTTCATATCTTTCTTAATGGGATCAATGATGATGAAAAATATGACAAAAAGTTAGAGTTACCATCTTTTGACCACATGAAATGCAAATTGATGAGAGAATGTGGCCTTCTAGAAAGCTATGTTTCGATTTGGTACTACGAACTTTGAACAATGTATTACAATGTGCCTTTTTTGTCAATTTCATTTGCACATTCTGTTCTATTTTTGGCCTTTCTGCTTTTTTGATGTTCAGTACTTTTTGCCCGTTGTTGTGACTTAAACATGCTTTGCTCGAAACATGTGCAAATAGTTCTTTTAGCAATATAACTTAAGTCTATATCTTGTTGTTTAGCAGCCTGGCGCAATTGTCATAACCTAACTTACCTAAATAATCTAAAACCGACGATTGTGAAGGAAATTGAAGGGTTTTGTCATGTGTTAGCAT
>NC_081446.1:4872168-4872253 GCF_007210705.1 Tigriopus californicus
ACATTCTTAAAGCAGGTTTTAAGGTCAATTTCAGTCACCGTAGAGGCCGCAGAGGTTTAAAGTGCGTTTTCAGAGCGCCTTCAAG
>NC_081446.1:4872289-4905923 GCF_007210705.1 Tigriopus californicus
AATTTTCACGATCTAAAAGCAGGTTTTAAGGTCAATTTCAGTCACCGTAGAGGCCGCAGAGGTTTAAAGTGCGTTTTCAGAGCGCCTTCAAGCCTTCGAGAATAAAGTCTAAGTAGAACAATGAAGTCCAACTCCCTTCTTTCTCGGGTTCCTTCATTGTTCAATTTACTACCCTCAAATATTGGTACGGATTATATAGGTGTTGATCGAGTAGCAAGATTTAAGTCAGACTTGGACAAGTTTTTAACTAAATTCCCGATCAACCCTATGTTCAAGGGTTAGCCAGATCCGCCAACTATCATTTGTTGGTCGATCAAATAAAGGTTAAACACATAAAAATCCGGACATCGAAGGGTTGTCATAACTTTTGAAGTTGACAAGAAAATAAACTGGGTACACTTTGGAAACATCGTTTTGTTTATTGGTCACAAATGTCTTTTCTTTTCAAAAAAAAATTTTCAAGAATTGAGACACTGGAGGCTTCAGAAGAACATTTCATTCTGCACGAATTCCTTGAGAATAAGGATGCCTATCTGTCTTGCGACAAAAGTTGATTTGACAAAATTCACAGTATTTAACGTACAAAACTGCCTTATTAACAACCTAAGCGTAAAAAAGGCTGAAATTGATAAAAATGCTGGTCCATACGATCCCAAATGTCATGCAAAAGTTATTTGATATCTAAAAAAAAAATCCTTCAATTTTCAAGCCGAGTTGTGGCCATGAGAGTCAGAAAACTCAATCTTTTTTCAAAAGGTCAAAGTTAATGTCCTAGAAAGCTCAAGTTGACCAGATCGCAACAGTCAACAAAAAAAAGCTGTTACTATGCTAGGGCCAGGATGGAATGGAGTGAACAAAATGAAATCAATATTGCACCCAAAGAATGGAGCCCAGAAATACGACCAATCAAAGAAACTAGGCCATTTGTGAAATGAGTTTTGAAAAACGCATATTTGACCGTGAAAACTAAAAAACAAATGCAATATTAAATGCTGTTGGACAGTCAGGAAGGTTGATTCTGACCACGAGCAAAAGTTGATGGCTAGGGTCAGGAGCAAAGTAAGGTCTCTGGCCTTTTAGGATCAATTAAACTCATTAAACTCTGCTTGATAGTTTCATTAACTAGAATATAATTACCCTTGTGTGTGGTTATCAATTTTTTTTTTTTTTGCGGACTTCCTTACCGCTACCGGGGTTGGAATCCCAGCAGTCCAAGACGAGAAGATTATTCACTTTACTTGACTTTTATTTATATATATTATTTGATCGACCAACGAATTGGAGTTGGCTGATCTGGCTAATCTTTGAATATTAGGTTGATCAGGAATTTTAGTCCTGAGAAGTTATAGAAGTTTCTAAGAATAAATTACACAGGCTAAGAAAGTCACTGTATTTTATGTCCGAATTCTTACGTGTTCAACCTTTGATATGCAGGGCATTAGTAACGAAATTACAAGTAAAGAAATTACAGTAATTCGTTCCTTTTTTTGTAAAAGGAACTTTAATTCAGTTACATTTTGAAATGGTGAGATTGTAACGACCCTAAAACTAAATGAATTACTCGTTACTCGTTCCTTTTTTAGCTTCCAAAGTGGCCTTTAATTTTTCGTTTATCTCATGACAGTTGAGGAAATTTAAGGCTCAACAGAGCCTCCATCCAACTAGCATATTATAAACAATGAAAGTAAAGGTAGAAAATTGTGCTGGCTCTTAACTACTCTGAGGGTGCTCTTAGATTTAAATCTTGTTGCATTTGCTACTTTATTGTTCACATATTCTCGATCAAATTCCGTTGGGCTGAAAACCTAATTCAGTGCAGCAAGGAAATCCTTTCTTTGGCTTGAGCATGCTGCATCACTGCATCAAATTTCCCAAGACTCCGCATTTCCATGAATTAAGCCATCAAACAAGGAAGCTTCACTGACTTGACAAAGGCTGCTACTGTTTTTCCATCATGACGTTTGCGACATTGTTTCAACCCTAAACAATCATTACCCCATCTAGGGTCCCAATCCTGATTCCTCAAAGCATTATAATGAAGTACATGTTGAACAACTATGCCAAAATTAAATGTCAATGCTCATTTTTGAAAACAGATGACACGAAGTCTTCAAATTTTACGCATTAGGACTGCTTGAAGCCAAAAACACAATTTCTTTAGTGAAATATAGTCTTGATGGGGCAAAAACCATAATATATTGGTCACCTCAAATTTTAGTAAAAGTAAGTGTAACGAGTAACGCCATTACATCTTTTTTTGAGTAATGGTTGTGTAACGAATGACTTTTTTGACCAGAGTAATTGTAACTGTAATTCGTTCCATTTATTGAGGAACAACTAATGCCCTGTTAATATGTAGAATTAAAATTAAGTCACATAAATAAAATTTTCGTCTTGAACTTACAAAAATCATCAACTATTTTTCCGAACCCTCGTCATAACCCCGGCTTATAATCATATACGTACTAAGATAAAGAATGCATTGTTTAAGAAACTGTTCACCTTTTCACAACTCAATAATATTTTGTTTCGTTTTTTACGTGGAATCACATTTGTTGAAATTGCAATGCCAACTCAATTTCGCTGTTAGATCAAATATCAGTAAAAAATTAATAACAAAAAATAGATAAAATATGATGTTTCACAGCAATACCTCTGAAGATTACATTCATTCCCTGTCGCGGTTAGAAAAGTCCGTCAAAACCGAAACCAACCTCTGTCATTTCAATACATTTCTTATATTTTCCCCCAAAAATATCGCTGGCAGTCTCGTCCATATTCCTCCTTCTCGTCTTTCCATTTCATTTGTGAACTCGTGAAACAGGAAAAAGACTTCCTGCCTTTACCGGACTGTGCACAGCGTCTTGCTGTCATCGCCTGTTCCAGTTCCAGACCGTGAATCACCTCCTCCAACTCGCAACAGGCGTCGATCCTCACCGTAATTCCCTGTTTCGCCTCTCGTCTCTATGAATTCACCATACCTTCTGCCTTGTATTGCCCCCGTTCACATACTCGTCGTTCATGTCGCGCTGCTTGGATGCAAACACGAAGCCATACGCACCCACCAGGTTAATACTAATGAGGTGTGTCGCGAGTGGACGTTCAAGCCAAGCCGGACGGAGCGCCAACCGTGGTGTCAAAAAGAGCCAGATCACCGGGCCCGCTTCCAGCTCACACTTAACCTGAAAGGGAGGCTTGCGCGAGCACCGCTTTGAATTGACCTGTCAGCCGCTCACTTCCTCTGCTGAGCCTGGCTCGCCCGGGCATCGAAGGTGTGCGAATGCGCGGTCGGGTGGGTTTGAGACTTGAACTGATTGGGAAGTGGTGGCTGTTCCGGCAGAAAAGTGACAGACAAACCTCGTCCTGCCTTTTTCTCCCACTACTGGCGAGTGACTCCTGGATAAGCTGTGGAATTTGGGTCAGCGTGACCAGATGGATATGGGCAAAAGAGTCCTATCTTTGACGTTTAATGCCTTTGATGGAGCAACTCATGGGTCAGCAGAGTACAATAACTCACTGTTTAAACCGATATTGTGGGCGAACCATAGCATGACGGATATATGTTCTCAATTTCTTCATAATTATCGCAGGCAGTTGTGGATCAGGGTTTCAGCGCTGCCTAGGATGGCCTCCCGCTCTTAATCCCATGCCTCACCTTGGGACAGAACTATGGCTCAACCATTCCTAAAAAAGAAGCATCCAAGTGCTAAAGTGCCATTCCACTACTCTCCTACTTTCTCACCATGGCTGTCCATCCCTAGATAACTCTCAAATCCCCCATCAATCCCAATGTTTTTGTTGGGTCTACGGGATGGCATCCCTGACAAGCCTGGTGGTAAGAGAGTGAGTGAGTCAGAGCGGCGCTGGATAGTTAGTTAGTTAGCTAGCTAGCTAGCTAGCTAGCTAGATGGATGGAGAGGAAGTGAACCAGAGGAAGAAGACCAAAACGGACAGACAGCGAGAGCTCGACGAAGAGAGTTTGCTCAACAACACCATCCTCGAGGCTGTGACCGATCCTCGCGGGTCTTCCTCGTCCTGCTTTTCAGGGATCAACAGGCCAATTGAGAGCCTCGCCAACGACCTTGTCGCCTTCCAAGTGAGTCCTCAAGTGCATGAAGAGCCTGGCTCTTTTCTCCTGCCTTCTCACCTCGGTAGTCCCCACGTCAAACCAGTTTGGATTGCCTCCTCCGCCTAGTGGGCGGGTCTAGAGGGTGATTGCTGAGAGCCACGCCTCTGGAGCGGGCGTGTCGACCGGAATGGTGTGGCATCACCCGCGTGTCATAGATTGATAGATCGAGTGAAGTGACAAGTGGCGGCGGTTGCCCGTTCGTTCCGAAATCCGGCCATTTCTGGTCCAGCATGTTCAAGTGCATCCCCATCCCGTTCAAGGGGTGTAACCGACAGGTGGAATATGTGGATAAACGCCATTGCTCGTTGAGCACGGTGCCCGAGGATATCATGCGATATGCGCGATCCTTGGAGGAGCTCTTGCTCGATGCCAATCATCTCGATCAACTCCCCAAGGTAATCAAATGGGGCATCTTCCTTCTATGCTACGCTTAGGTTATAAGTGATTTGATGGATGAGGGTGCTGACCGGCATTGAATGCACTATAGATGTAAAAATTCAAGGCCTTGTTACATAGAGAGTGAGTTCAGTCGCGTTGGTTTTTTTTGTTTTACCCCACCGCGCATATTTTATAACTCGGAAGTTAAATAATTTCCAATACAACATCGAGTTGGCGTGAATTTTCACAACCTAACGTTTTATTGATTTGTAATGATTGGCATTATCCAAGAGGATGTTTATCCGCCATGTGAAGCTATTTTGCTAACGAGCTTTTTTTTCCTTCCAGAACTTTTTCCGACTAAACCGATTGCGAAAGTTGGGTTTGAGTGACAATGAGATCAAACGTCTTCCGCCAGAGATCCAGAACTTTGAAAACCTGGTTGAATTGGATGTCTCACGTAATGGTAAGACGACATTGCCCTCATTGCCTTCCGTTTAAGCTCGAGTTTGTGTGTTTGTCTTCTGTCAATGCTGACAATGGATGAAGTGGCTCATGTTTCATGGCCAGGCATCAGGCTTGTCGAGTTCCTCATTTGCTTTGAAGCTCTCCAAATCGCACGGAATTGCGGCCAAGTGCATTTTCAATGCAGGAGGTAGTGATCGTAATACATTGCTTTCACAGATAAGCAGAAACATTGGCTCCTATACAAAGCTTGGCGACCAAGGCCAGTCAGTATTTGTCCTTCTTGGGCCCAATTTCTGCTTGGGTCTCTTGTTCAAAGAGCATTCGAGTGCCTGCACTTTCGTGGAACCGATGCTGATTTCGAGTTCTCGATTATAAATATCGACCTTTGTACTTCAATGATGCATTAAGCACATTTCATATCAGAAAAGGAGCCATTTAATGGTCGATAGATCAAAAATTAATCCATCGAACTCGCTGCATATTGCCTTCCATTTGGGCCACGTGGTTCTGGAAAAAAAGCCAAAAGCCAGGGAGGAAAATTATTTCTATGCCCCACTTTTTACCTAGAAGTGAGATTGATTTCCCATAGGAATTCACTTTCAATCTTGCGTTTGCTCAAAGGAAATACACAAGATTACTAACATTTGAACCACATGTGATGAGATAATTTCTTGTATGTTCGTTGATTCAATTCAAAACCTTGGATTTTCTCCTCGATTAGGACCACAGTCAAGTACAGTCAAAAGAGAAGCCTTTAAAGGTAGTTAAATGAAGGTCATTGCTTATCCTTCATTGTTTGAACACGCATCACTAAGGCCAAAAAAGCCCTACACTTTCAGCTGCCACGATAGGAATTGAAATCTAAGGTACATGTTGACACGCAAAGCAAGATATTTGGAGTTTTTAGCTTTTTAAGTGAATATACACTGGAACACATAGATCTCGTCCGCTTAAGATCATAAAATCTAGCAGATTGGAATGAAGTAAGATGATACGAATGGCCAATTTAGCACTCAGTTTTGCTTGATTCGGCTTAGTCAAGATTTTTTGTGTCGAGATTTACGAACTTCGAAAATTGCCTTATTTGTGGACAGTGAATTCAATGTGTGAAGGTATTGAAGTCTTCATCTGTAATCGTATAGATAAGCGATCTTTCCGCTCTTCCACGCATTCTTACGTCGAATTAGTTAGCTCTTTCAGTCCATCAGTCGACGACGATGGAGGAAAAAACGAAGTCAGTTTTAAGGTCAATGATGGGACAGTTGACAGTATTGCTGCTTTTTTGACAAGGAGATGTCATCCCAAGTCATTAACTGAACAAACGTACTCAGAGATGTGGAACATTGTTAACAATGCCACATTCCGTGGTCATTATTGCGGCAGAAAATTGGCTATTTTAGCTACATGAGCTATTTTCGAAATGCACTTCCAAGTGCATGATGAAGTTAATTCAAATGTAAAAGACAGGAAACGATCTGGGCAATCATCAATGGCATCATCAGATTTTGAGGAGCTAATTCAAGGATGTAGATAATCCTTTCTGACCCATTGAAAATTCACTGTTGCTTCCTTGTTCTAAAGTTTGCTCACTACGATAGGAAAAAAAGATAAAGGAGGAAGATAACATGAAAAATATGCAATATATAAACATTTACCTGCAACTAGCGTTTTATTTGCATTGATTTGATTTGAAAATATTACTAAATCTAAACTGATTTTACCACAAAAGGGCTGATTTTGATCATTTGTAACCACTGATTGGTTAAAGTCTACTCAGTGAGAAATGTCAAAAAGCGCGAAATAGGTTATAAGTTTTAAATACATAGCAACCTACGTCTGCTCAATATCTTTGAGCGATCAGATTCTGTCAAGAAAAGGAAACTTGCTGAATTTGAGAAGGATGTCAACTCCCGAGAGTACGCTGCGTACTTCGTTGCCCTCGATCAGATAAGATTAAACATTTTTTTATTATTCATTGCTTCATCATCAAGTTTAAGGCACTCGGGAAGTGTCATTGGCACCAAGCATCTCCATGCAACCTATGATAATCCTAATCATTGGATGTGTTCTATTAAAAAATGCCTTTTGATATGTATCCTCTGAAGTGACTTTTGAAAACTTTTCATTAAGCCCCATGGTTAATACTGGATTGTTAAAATGTAACAATTTTTCTGAAAAAAGTATTCGATTTGAGTAACCGCAAATGTTCCTGCTGAGACTGTCTGTGCCATTGCTCCTTTTTTAAAGAGGCTGAACGAATGCCCAATCGAGGAAGTACAATACATTGTCTCAACTGGTAACGAAATTGCTCATAAACCGGTCTAGTCTTCTTTGACATAATAAAGCGTATAACAAATGATCAACTAACAGTATTTTGAGACATAATGTGATGGTGGGCAAGAGCTTGTGGGGTCTTGGAGTCAACTTCTTTCAGATTTCAAGGGAAATATGCCTAAAGCACGATTAATTAAATTTTTAACATCTTTTATTTCGTTTGTAATTTGGCTACGTAGCTACAAAAAATGTTATGGAATGTCTTGCAATGTAAGGTAAGGCATATCTACCGAATAATGTAGCGGAAAAAAATGTCATGATGTCAAATGAAGGGCACCAAGCCTACTCCTGACACAAATAAATAGCTTTGGCCATATTGGTCTGTAAGATGCATAATCTTGTGGTTTTTGTTTTGCCCTTAACGTAACTCGAAATATATATAAAGACACTGTAAGAAATGCCATAAATAATGCGAAAAGTGGCTACCGATTTTGTGCGGGTCTTTAAAATGGCAGCTCAAAACACAAGTAAGAACGCTGGTATGTGACCGTATATTACGACGAAACCATGATCTATTTTTGTTTGAACTGGCCTTTATAAATGTTTGGAGATTGTTTAAGTCAGTTTTTTTCACGTACCTCTCACTTCGATGTATAGTATCCGTTAAAAAGTATTTCCGTTTTCCTATGCTGTGTTTGCCTTGAAAGATCATTGCTAGACCCGGTTTTCATGAATATATTTGCTTTGACGGTTCTTCCGGAGAAAATTGTCCTTTGTTGCTTCTTGCTTGAGGCTTGATTCGTAATAAGGATGGATCGTGAAGCTTCCAATTCTCCGGGGAAGCAGATAAGCAAAACATGAGAGTAGCTGCAGTATAAAATATGTCTTTTGAATTGGGAACGCGAGATTAGACTAAACTTTTTGACTAAATACCGCCTTCATTCACATTACTGAAAAGTAATGTCGTTGCCAGTTTATGACGAGTCGTGCCCGTGATCAGTTGAGAGTACAATTTAATCATTAAACGACTATCCTCTATTATATGTAGAAGCAACAAATAACTGCCTGGCAACCAAAGTAAATGAAAATAAAACCCTTGATTGTTGTAGCATGAAAATCGAAGAATTCTACAATCTTTATCCTTTCTATGAACGTACATGATCACATGATCTTGGTTTCCAGTTGCAATCTAGATGTAAAACAGGACCAGCTAAAGCTTAGCTTTTTGACAAGTTTGAGGTGAATACCTTTGATCCATACAAAGTCATCTTATAGATTAGGTTTTACAATGCGGTCGATAGCCAAACCACTCTGCAACAGGTTCTTTTGGGCAAAAGAGTGTCAAAAATCGCGGTTTGTTACAAACCAATCTTGCATCTTCGTTTGACTCTCTTTACCAGTGTGATTTCAGTCTTGGTATCACACATTTCCCAACTCGTCAGATCAAGCTTGCCGTGAGATTTGTATTCAAAATCAATCACCTACCAACTCACGTGTCTACTTTCTTGAAGTTTTAATGCCAACATATCTTTAAAATGCCAGTCAAGTATGAAAGGCATTTCCTATTTTCAAATATGGTCAAGGTTGAGGCCGTGCTTTTTTGCCAGTCATAAAAGTGGCCATGGGAGACTAGCCATTACGTCAAGAGGGTCTCAAATGGAAATGTGATAGCTGTGAAGATTCACGATGTGATTTTTCTGGTTTTTCCAGCCACAGCATTGCACAGCCAGGTTTCCTTTGTTGCAAAGTAGTCGCTTTGGTGACAGGGTCTCATTTCATAACCGGAAGAGCCTTGGGCGAGTTACGCGTGAGCAGAGTCCATGCCACTGACCAAGCCAGGTTTCATGAAATAACACCTTACACAGCACTGCTTTAGTTGTATACGGTACACATGGATGGTAGCTCAGAACCTGATCGCCTAAGTCTTGCCAAGCGCTGTTGTTGGCGGACGACGTTGGAAAGGGGTACTGCTAAGGGCCCATTCCTTGAAACCGGAAGGATTACATTTCCCATGACCCCGTAATGAATCGTAGCCATGGACAAACACCAATTGCAGCTTACTTTCATGTGTTTTTGCGTATTCTGGCTCGGGAAATTTCATTCAATCGAAACACCGGTGACATTGTTGTCTTCTCCCCCAGTTTGTCTTTGACAATTCATTCGCCTGAGTCTCTATTTCCCTGACCGCGACTGTCAAGGCGAATCAGCATGACGTTCATTCCGAGGACCCGTCTTGTCTCACTTTTCAAAGATCAACACTTGTCCAGAGGCATTATTTGAGATCCCCCTGACCTTTGGAAGAGCTCATCTGCTTGTATGGAGTCATGAAAAGCGACATTATTCATCTCCGTTGCCTGACTCATCGCAATATTGAAAACTAGGCGTATTGAGGAAAAAGACGGAAACGTTTTTCCTCTTGGTGTGAGTTATCGCTCCACTTTTATTTATGTATTCTCGGAGCAATCAATGTCAAATATGTAAATTGCGCTCTATAACTGCCAAATATTGAATCGGCTCCTGAGCTCTTGAGTGCAAATAAGAAAAAAGTTCAAAATGGATTTTCTTACGGAAAAGTCCAGACACTCGTTCATATTCAGCTACCATGGTTGAAATGGGAATCAAACTCTGGTGCTCTGATTTGGAGTTGAGTAATGACTGCGGTTTCCTGTTATGAGCGAGCTAATGAATTAGTCGCGCCAAGTCATGAGTCTCAGTTTCTCTTTTCTTTCTATTTTGCTTTTAAAAGTTTGAAGGTGGTTTTCTCTGCGATGAAAAATTAATCTCATCTTTGAATTGATGTTTCAACGAGGTTAGAACGCTCCCAAGAAAAAGCTTTTCAATTCCTTTTGATTTTCCGACGATTTTCCTTTAAAACGATAGTCAATGAGAAAGAAATGTATTCTATGTACTTTTCTATGAATGATTGCTTCCTCTGGCTTTGGAAGCAATGAAATATATCTCGCACTTGCTTTCTTTCAGATATCCTCGAGATTCCCGAGAACATCAAAAGCTGTCAAGCCCTCCAAATCGCCGATTTCTCGTCCAATCCGATTCCGAGGTAATGCGGTGATCTTATTCATTTCATGCTCGAATATTTTCCACCAAAATTGCGTGGTATCATGAAGCTCTGACAACGAATCCCTTTCTTTACTTTTCAGACTTCCTTCGGGGATCGTGAAGCTAAAGAGTCTGACGGTCTTGGGTCTCAATGACATGTCATTGACTGATTTGCCTCCAGACTTTGGATGGTAAGTCCCCGCACATCCTGCTTCTTCGGAGAAAGCCCCCAACACATCTATTTCTAATGCAGTCGAGAGCTATCTAAGTTTAATCCAGAAAGCTCTTTAACTTGATAGAGTACTACAAAATAATTCCAAATACGATTGGATTTACAATACTCAGTTCATTCCTTTGTTAGGGCTATTGTTAAAATATGACATTTATCGAGTAGAAGAGTACGTTCCGTATTCAAGCATGGTTGTCTCAATTAAGCGTGTGTCGTCAGAGCGGACATGAAGTTCTTTGCGTGTATATATTTCTTGTTTCCACGGACTGTCTTTATTGGATCTTGGGATGTGTTTTTCTCCTTGGTTCAATCGGTGGTACGGTCCTTTCTCCTGAGGAGTTCACCAATGAGGGAAGAGTTCTGATTGGAAGAAAAAAGGGATCGGGGCCTAGCTAATCTTGGACCATGTACGTAAAGGCAGACTCGACTGAAATATTTTCCCGATCCTTTTCGTGACAATGTGTTCACAAGAGAATGAGTTAATCTCGAAAGATATTTTCGGCAAGAAACAAGAGGCACTCGATAGGTACTTGTTCCTTTATTTGTGTTCCCCGTAAATATGACCCAAGTTTAGAACGCGGTCGGAGCTTCAAGGTGTTATACCGTCGTTCTGCTTGAAATACAACACTTGGGGAAGTCCAGAGAAGAGAGGTTAATTAATAGTGCATATACATACGTCTTAGCCGTTTCAAGGACCTTTGGTGTCTAATATCAAACCACGAATGGCTCTCTCACTCTGTCTGCATAAGTAAAGAGACTAAAGGCCTGTTGTGTGTTTGCGTTTGTGAACAGAATTGATAATGTTGCATTGACCTTCTTCCCATTGTAGCCTTGAGAATTTGACCTCACTGGAGTTGCGCGAGAACCTGATTCGAGGCCTACCACACTCGGTCCCGAAACTCACGAAACTGGAGCGCCTGGACTTGGGTGATAACGAATTGCTTGAACTCCCTGCATTTATTGGCAGTCTGCCCGCACTTTCGGAACTTTGGCTGGACCACAATCAACTTCAGCACCTGCCCATTGTAAGTAGTAAACCTGGACACGGAGTACGGCAGAGACCCATCTGAGGCAAAGAAAGTCCATACATACTTTATGTTGTTCATTATTCGTCGCACGTCTCAACCAAGATCCCACTGACTTTTTCCAGGGATGAGCTTGGTTGACTCCCATTCTTGTATGTTTATTCCAGGAAATTGGAAACTTAAAGTCTTTAACCTGTCTTGACATATCTGAGAACCATTTGGAAGACATTCCTATCGGAATTGGTGGTCTCACCAACCTCACGGACTTGCATTTGAGTCAGAACTCCATTGAGACCCTCCCCGACACGATCGGTAACTTGGGCAAGCTCACCATCTTCAAAATCGACCAAAACAGACTCAACACCCTCAACCCTCATATCGGAAGGTAAGAAAAAAGTGGAACAAGTTTAGGGTTTTTAATTAAGATTTATACTCGGTGTGTATGTCAACTCAAAGGAAACACGCTGTTATATGTTTATGAGAATCACGCAGTCTCGAGACCATTATTAATACACTTTTTGTGCGATCAAGGGGATAAGAGAACGATGATAAGAGAACGATTGCGGTAACGGTGGTGATCTATTGGCACCTCATGAGTGAGTCTTGAAAACTTGTTAGTTGCCCAGGAACTGGAAATAACTTTTCTCTTCGGGGAGTTTCTCAATTGGCCTCCGCTTGATTAAAAGAGAACCCAATTTGGTCCTTTCTCACCACTCGGAAATAGAAAGTAGTTCTTCAACACTAAGAGGTTGCCGAGGTCATCTCGCTCGTTGAGAGTTTAAGAGAGATTAAGATATGTCGACCGCAGAAGCCGTGTTTTCATTTGACCGTTTCTATGATTGTGCTAACTCAGCTATGTCTGATGACCCCAAGGGGATGTTGCCCATGAAGCAATTTTCACCCTACAGTAACACGGCAATCCTTGACCATGATGACCCTCTTTGCCTCCCTTCCAGTTGCACGAACCTTCAGGAGCTGATCCTCACAGAAAACTACCTCACCGAGTTGCCCTACACGATTGGAAACCTGACCAAAATGACCAACTTGAATGTGGACCGCAACCGGCTGGACTTTCTGCCCGCTGAAATTGGATGCCTCGTGAATTTGGGCGTGCTGTCCCTGCGGGAAAATCAGCTCCACAGTCTACCCCATGAGATTGGCACGTGTGCTGAGCTCCATGTGCTAGATGTGTCCGGCAATCGACTGCCCCACCTGCCATTCACGGTCACCAACCTGAACCTGAAAGCCCTGTGGTTAGCGGAGAATCAGGCCAAGCCCATGCTCAACTTTCAGACGGATTACGATGAGAACACGGGCGAGCAAGTTCTGACTTGCTTTCTCTTGCCTCAAATGGAATATCAAAACGAAGGGAACAATGGTAAGGGGACTCGTCATGTAAATATTCCCTCGCATGTTCACAAATCCCTTCGAGAGCGAGTGTGTCAGATTTGACCCTCCTGAATATTTAGGTGCTCGAGCACCCAATGAGACATTCAGAGAAGAAGACCCACGTCTTCTGACACGCTCGTTGGTTAGTCTTCTCGTTCCAGACAAAAAATCCTTTTTCGCTCTTTGTCTATCCTCTTTTTTTCTCTCTTTTTTCTGCGTTCCTTCAAACCTATTTCAGAACTTTAGGGATAGGCGTTTTTCACCTCGTTCGTTTGACGTTCTATTTCTCTCTATTGTGTTCTTTGTTCTTATTAGCTCATGCTAAGAAGTGATCAAGGCCATGAAACGATGCTTTAGAGCACATTCCCTAGAGATTTGGGATAAGAGAAAGTGAGGAGACCACGATCGATAGATCCTAAAAGGTGCCCCTAGAAACAGGAAAGAGCATCCTCGAGATTGGGATGAAACTCTTGGGATAAGGTAGAAACCTAATCCTTAAAGCATCTATCTCCCTTTCATTGACGGTTTCCTCTAATCTCGACCTGTTGATCAACTTTTCAACTACACTTACCAGACTCGCTTAGTCATGGCCATTTCATTATCATAAACGGAATGAGTTGCAATCTTAGGGTTATTCTGTGCCGACTTATGGATGACTTTGAACTCTTCTTCGTTGCCATTGCCCTCATGCTCAGTTGTTAGTTTCAAGTCTCCCTACTCTTCGATTTCTTTTCTTTCTTTCTGATTGTTCTTCTTCTCCAGATTCTACCTATTCCTCCTCTTGCTTACCTTTGCTGAGAAGACATTCTCACGTTAATTTATCCGGTGATGGTGGTTTTGCCAATCCTGACGCTTCTTCTACTTCTCAAAGAGACCCATGGCTCTATGATCATGATGATGATCCTCGTGATTCTTACCCAGTAGGTGCTGGACATGGCCAGACCCGATATCGAACTCAAAACCTTGGCTACGAACGCGAGTACGAAGACGAAGAAGATGAAGAAGAGGACGCTGAAAACGAGCAAGACTGGATGAATCGGAAGTCTGTGATTCAATTTGAGAATGTGGGTGACGACGATGAACTTGATCGGGAGGTAAGCGACGATTCACTGCCAACGCGCCTAAACCCTAATGGTAATTATGCTTTGAACTTATGTCTTAAATAAGATGCAATGACATCGTATGAGAAATATGCCAGTAAGCAGGGCAGTGACTTGACGAAGGTGGAATGGCAATCGTATGCTGAATATTCCTGACCGCGTTCCATTGTTCCATCAAAACCTTTTTCTGACCTGCTTAGCTGCAAGTGGAGCGAGAACCCCGTGTTAATGGGCTTGACAACAAGACACTCGAAAACACGAATAGAAGCAGGACTCCAACGAGATCGTCCATCACAAAAGGGGGTTTGTCGCAATATTTACGAAGAAAAGTAAGACGGTCAGGCCAATAAAACTTTCACTGGAGAAATTCATCTGCAACCATCCGAGTCACAAACACCAAGCTTGAAATAGTGCTTTTATCACGTTAATGCCACCTTTGAGCCGGTGCTCTGAGGAAATGGTATACGCGTATCTTTAAAGTTAAGCTTAAACAAAACATCCGAGGCTGAAGAGAGTAGCCGACACCCTCACCAAAAATACTAATGCGTGTGTGTACCATTTGAAATGATAAACGTAATGATGCAAATGCGACATTCATTGCAGTACTGCTGAATATGATCATGGTTTTAGTATGAACACATCAATGAAGCCTATTGCATTCCTCTGTGTCTGTCTATACATATCCCTTGTCTTAAAACGATGCATCGATGCCGCTGTAGCTCACGATTCACAGCAATTCATCATAATACAATATGAAAGTTGTATCTATCGCATCTGTTTCTCCCCAGGATAATCTCCTTGTACATTTCGCATTACATTTTTCTATTTGTAGACGGCATTTGTCAGGCAAAAGACCCCTCATCCTCGAGAGTTGAAGGCCAAAGCCCATAAGTTGTTTGGTAAACCAAGAACCGAAGAGTCTGGTCTTGAGCAATCGTCCGTCCTAGATCCGCCCACCGACTTGCCTCTTCTCCAAAACGGTAACAATGGATTCGTCGAGACGAATGGCAATAACCATCATACCGAGTTCGACAATGAACTCGCAGAAGTCGTCCAATTGCGACGACCTCATGGCCAAGAAGACTCTGCCCCCAATGAGGACTCGCCAGAGGTGAGTCGGGTTGAAGCCCGTTTGAGGTGTCTTCATGTTCGAGATCAAAGATAATCATAATCCCAGTGGACGACAAATGCATGACTCTTTCTTTATCTGTCTTTCTCCGTTTCTGTTTTCTACTGCTACACTAAAACAATGGTTTTATTTCTTGCTTACTCTGCATGAAAAGTTAGCTGAAATTGCATCCTCCTAGAATAACTAACATGAAAAATACACGCACAACACTCATACCTTTTCTCTCTTTGCACTATCCCATATAATGCTTTTGTTCTTGCCTCGCTTTACTCCTAAAGCCTCAGCCACTGTTATCATCAAGCTATAGCTATGAAAGAAATGATGATTACATGAGAATCCCAAATGACGGGCATATCATGAGGGTCAATATTGTCTCCAGTCAAGAAAGACAAACATGGGCACAAATTGGCCGGAAGCCATGGACAAAAAAACTAATATAGATGAAGGGGACTTGCAGCCATTCTCCACATCCCAAAAAGACCGTGTGGCTCCTAAAAAAATGAGCACCTCATACCAAAAACCTTTAGTAAGCGAGATCAAGTTGACATTCGAAGGTCACATCTGGTGCGCTGCACTTCAAAATGATCGAGAGACAACTGTCTTCGCTCTTGTGCTCAAGCTAACGAAAAAGCCCCTTTCCACTTCCAATCCTCAATTTCAACTGCATTTCTTGGCATGAAGGATTCATTGATAAGCACCAAATCTTTCCAACACCGAGTCCCTTTTGCCACGATAAGATTTGTTTAAAGATAAGAATTGCGGTTAGAGTAAAGAGGGTGCGCAAGCTCTCCCTTCATCCATAAGTTACTAAAACTCGCACCCATCCCTTTTTTTTCAAGTAGAGAAATAAAGCGAGCGAGCACGAAAGTAAGCAAGCAAGATGTGGCACTAGAACGAAATAGTTTTGAAAAGTAATGTGGGTGTATGTGAATATGTTCGTGTGACATTTGGTTTCCTTTTTCCCTTTGGTTCACCATTAGTTTTTCTCTCGGCAATTTTCTAGTCCTATCAAGAGCGACTTCGACAAGAAGCTCGACGGAGCCGTGAAGTGGACTCGCGGAGCTCTCTCGAGTTTAACCAAGCCATCCCACCCACCGAAATCCTGAATTCGGAGGCTCAAAAAGGCAAGGCCGGACTGGCTCGTCAAGGCTCATTGGCCGAGCGTCAGCTACCCAGCACGGTGGCCTTGGCCAAACGTCAAAGCCAAAGCCTCAACACCACCCGAACAAGCGAAGGAGGTGCGGCAACGGAAGAGGAAGAAGGACACTCCTCGGCCGAATCTGTGAGTAGATCCCCGCGGTCTGGATGACTGGATGATGCACGTGTTGTTCACTAGAAATCTTGAGTTTGAGTTTTATTTGGTTTCCCCCGTTTTAGAGCACTTCGATTTTTAGTGCTTAACTACTGTTGGATTATTACTACACTAGTGCACAGCAGATATGTATGTTAGTTCTTTGTCCAGTACTGCAGACTGCAGTCGTATTTGTAGGTGAGGAATTAGCATTCATTCAGTTATTCAACCCAACCAAATCTCGAAGTAACCGCTTCCGTCTTGCATAATAGCAATCCTCATTCAGTCACGGAAAGCAATGCGAGTCAACGCCCTGGATTTCAAGAATTATTTGTTCTCCCGTTTTCCATGGAATGACGGGTTTCTTTTGTACTGTTTCCCCTGTTAAATGTATACACTAGAGGCCTTCATATCCCGTGCGCCAGCCTACCTGTGATTTTGTACGCAATCCTTGAAATCGGACACTTGTTCAACAGAGTTAGTTGGCTGCTGATGCATTCCCGTCACCAACCTAGCTACAACTTGTGTTTACCTCAATATGATTCCCAATTATTATCACGACCTTTGTGAAGGATTGTTAAAACAAGAGGTGGCCTTTTTGACCTTCCAGGACAATGGAACGCAAGGTGTGAGATTCAATGTAGAGGAACGTGAACAACAAATCGCGGCCTCCGCTGCAGGAGAAGAGAAACAACGACTTCACCGCAGAGACACGCCTCATCACTTAAAGAACAAGCGAATCAATCAACAGGTATGCCTCGTCATATTTTGAATATTTTTTTCTGGCTGTTCATAAGATCCTAATGTTGCCCTAGGTGGACAAGGAGAAGGTGGCCAACATCATTGCACAGGCACTAAAGAAACAGGATGACCAAGTAGACAACAACCGGTCATCCATAATCAGTGATCAACTCCAACAGGCTCAGGGAAATTCTTCAGCAGATGTTTCAGACCATCTAAGCTCCCACGGTAATTTGTCAATGGTTTGGTTATTATCTAAGATTTCTTATTCTTAGTATGTCTCTTTTTCCTTCAGATCCTTCCAACATGGAGTTAGTGTCCCAGGAAATGGATATTCAATTCGAACGTGCGGACAAGGGCTTGGGTTTGAGCATCGCTGGGGGTCTAGGCTCGACGCCCTATAGAAACAACGACGAAGGCATCTTTATCTCTCGAGTCACGCCGAATGGACCCGCAGACTTGGCCGGCCTACGCAAAGACGACAAAGTGATCAGTGTGAATGGTCACTCGTGTGTCAACATTGACCATTACGAATCAGTTGGAATTCTCAAAGCCGCTGGAAGCTACATTCACATGAAGATTATCCGAGATGTGTTTGTTCAAAAAAAGGTAACGCCTCTCAAATCTTGTGACAATCGCCAGAGCACGTTCTCTAATTTGCATTTCTCACTTGTTCAGCATCAATCCTCTGGTCTCCCTGTCACCACTCCGGACACAGCTTCGTTGTCCAGTTTGTCTCATGCAGGTAGCAATCACTCCACAAAGTCTCTCCACAGCCATAGCAACAAGAACATGGTGACCACACCTTTGGGCACGCCCAATGATCTCATCACGAAAACTGAACGGATCCGAACCACTCTGTTACGAGATCAAGGCAAAGGTCTCGGCTTCTCTATCGCAGGCGGACGTGGCGCGGATCCGTTCGTTGAGGGCTGCGAATCTGTGTTCATTTCAAAGGTGGCCGATGAAGGTCCAGCTATCAAAGACGGCAAGTTGCAAGTGGGCGA
Organism: Tigriopus californicus; assembly: GCF_007210705.1. Taxonomy (NCBI): domain Eukaryota; kingdom Metazoa; phylum Arthropoda; class Copepoda; order Harpacticoida; family Harpacticidae; genus Tigriopus; species Tigriopus californicus. The sequence continues at coordinate 4,890,507 of NC_081446.1, forward strand.
TAAGATCGTAGAAATCAATGGCAACGACGTGGAGCACGCCGACCATTTGGTGGTTGTCGAAATCCTCACTGGTTTAGAGCGATTTGTTAACTTGGTGGTCGAGCGCAAGGTTCAAGTTCCATTGAGCTCGGTCACGAATTCTTCGTCGAACAATCTATTCAGTCAGTCGTCGTTGTCGTCGCTAATCAACGGGCCCGGGGAGAAATCCTCACCCAAAGTATTCGGTTTGCCCAAACCTTACGCTGGATTGTACAGTTCGAGCAGCTACATGGCCAATCGGCCTTCTTACATGAGGACTCGAGAACCCGGCCAATACACGATCACATCCACCACGTCCTCGCCGGGGTCAGCCTCTTCAACACCCTCGTACACTAAATTGCCCGGGATCTCTGGGGTACCTGGCATGAATTTGTCTGGCGAGCAAAGGAAATCCTATGGAACCCTTCCAGGTAGCAAGACCTTACCGGAAATCCCCAAGTCCGACAACAAGAGCGTGTCCTTACCTCGAACCAGTCTTGATGGTGATAATCAACGCAGTCTGGTCAATCCGCAAAGTCATCCTGACGCAGTAAGAGATCTGATAGCACGTTTACCCGACCCACCTACTGGTCTCGGTTTGGCTACGGAGACCGTCAAACGGACCACTTATTCCGAGACCAGCGTCAAACGTGTTACGAATAACCAAGCGTTGTCCGTAGAGGTAAGTCGCGCTATTTGGTTTGAAATGTGAGACATTTGGCTTATGGACATCTTACGATCTGGGAAATTGACGCAAATGAGTCCATTGTATGCCTTTTTTTGACTCGCAGGAGGTTGTTTTGAAGAAAGCTGGAGGACCGCTTGGCCTAAGTATCATCGGTGGGACCGATCACTCTTGTGTCCCTTTCGGCACGGGCGAATCCGGCATCTTTATCTCAAAAATCATCCCTGGTGGAGCTGCCGCTCGCACTGGCAAGCTCCGCATGGGTGACCGCATTTTATCCGTGAACGGTTCGGACATTCGGACGGTCTCTCACGAAACTGCCGTCATGGCCTTGTTATCCAAAGCTGATCAGATGAACTTGCGGGTTCAACACGATCCATTGCCCAAAGGTTTTCAGGTGCGGGGTTTCATCGATCGATATTGTTGTGAATGAGGTACTCATTTATTGTCAATATCAATAGGAAATCAACATCGAGAAGCAAGCCGGAGAGAAATTGGGCATGATCATCCGTGGTGGGCTCCAAGGCCAACCTGGTAATCCATATGACGCGGCTGATGAGGGTGTGTTCATTTCGAAAATCAACTCCAATAGTGTGGCTGATCATCAGGCCGGTCTGAAAGTGGGCCAAAGAATCATTGAAGTGAATGGACAATCTCTTTTGGGAGCAAGTCATCAAGAGGCCGTGGCAGCTATTAGGAACGCAGGAGACTCGATCCATCTTCTATTGTGTGATGGCTTCGAAGATCCTGCCGTTTCCACCCCGTCTCTTCCCACCATTGAGAAGCAAGATATTGAAAGTGTCAAAGAGCAGGAAGAGCAATCCGTGTCCGAGCGGCCAAATTCTGTCAGCGATCAGGTAAACAATCCACCTTTTTCCCCATTTAACTTTACCTCACGAGCCATGTGGTTGAGTGGTAGCAAGAGTTCTTCTCTAAGTTTGCCGCGTTCTTTTCTTTTCCCTATACTTCACTACTGACACCCTTTCCTGTTCCGCACTTTTCTGCTACTTCTTACCCCCCTCCAGATCATGAACGCCGTGAGAGCGGCTGAAGACGTGGTTTGCTTCAGGCCGAAGTCGCCCGGTTCCATTTCCAATCACTCCACTTCCAGCCTTCAAAGATCGACTACGGTCAAATTAGAGGGTAGTTCCACTGTGATTCCGGCTCACACCTCCACGGTACGTTGAGAGAGCACTTACTCGTGTATTTCTGTCAATTCACTTGTCACGTGTTCCTAAGCATCAACTTCTTGAAGTGATTCTTAGTACGGGATTTAACTTTGTGATTTTGTCCATCCAGCACTTGTGCTTGACCTATTTTTATAAAATGGGGTATCATTTATCTTCTTTCAGCAAAATCTAACTGCAGAAGGATAGATATCAACTCTAGGGCCGAGAATTAGCAACAGATTCATACAAACCAGTCTTTATCTGGCTTCTTGTTCTCTTCACCGAGTAGTACTACTTCACCACCACTACCAACAAGCAGCTGGTTCTGACAATAGGAACCGTGATATGAGATTTGTACAAACTTATATTCAAACAGAAAGGCAAAATATCCTCTGTCTTGTTCAATGTGATCTGGCTATTTTGATATGAAAAACATATTCTACCAAACTTGAAAATAGAGATAAATACCGACTTGAGAGTAAGGACAAAGCGAAAGCGTCACTCTGTTTCTTAATTCTCAAAACGCCCGGTTGAGACCAAGAGGTAATTCTGGATGTAATTGTGCTCCTAGGTGTGTTTTTTTTCTCTTTAATATTCTACCCTCAATTTATGTGTTTCAATCCACTGAATTGCAATCAAAGGAATTTACAAACCTTCCGCATGACCTTCAGCTTCTCTTGAATAGGGTTGGTTTTTAAACTTTGTGCTTGTGTTTTTGTTCTTGTCTTATGGTTGTTTGCATGTCCCCGTTTGTTTTTTTCTCGTATAGCCTATCACCGTGATGACACGCCCTTCTTTGGCCATCTTAGCCAACGATTACGACTATGAATCCTCGCCCATTCCTCCTCAGAACGACGCAGTCTCAACTCCCCCTCCCAATCACGATCATGACGAACAAGAGGCCGAACCAGAAATGGAGCGAGAATTCAACCTTGGAGAACTCCTCGAGTCTTCCACAAACAATGGAAGGCCGTGGTCGGTGGTTGAGGTTTGTTTGCTTGCATTACATCGACGAATGGCTGAACCACTTTGGGAGGATGTTCTTACCATACCATTCAATTGTTTACCAGCATGAGAATAATTCTTATTATTCTAATGTTGAATGTGTTTCGACTTTCCTTCACTTTTGTAAGACGTAGTTGCTTCATGGAAACTTATATCATTGCAGAAGCCGATCATTGCTCCCAAGCCAGTGGTGCCTCCAAGACCCGCTTCAATCTCGCCTAGACCCCAAGAAATGACCGAGGTCCCAACACAAGACCGTCCCACAGATCCAAGGTTAGCCTCCCTGAGCTCTGACTCTCATTCAGAAAGCCCAGAGAAGCTTTCGTTGAAAGCGAGACTCAAGCTCTTCGAGAAAGAGATCGAACAGCAAGGATCTGCTCCGGCACCAAAACCGGGTAAGAGAAGCAAACCATGGCATTGTCGTTGCCCTAACAAATAGAGAATAACGGCACTGTTGAACTTTTTCTGTGCACAATGCACCAAAAGAAAGGGTCATGGATTCGGCTGTTCACACCGGGTCTTTGTCTGTGTCTCGTTTTTTGCACAAGGTTTTTCGTTTTATCTGTTCCAGAGAAAAAATTCTCGTTCTTGAACGATAACGAACTGGAGAAAATGAAAGAAGAGGAAGGTAAGCGATTACCGCTGTGAACTCTTCACATCTCCCCTGATTTTCTGACAAAAGCCTTCTGTAAATTCTAGCCAAGAGAATCGCAAGTATGTCCATGATGGAGTTCGACAAATTGGCTTTGGCTGCACGTGCGAGGGCTGACGAGGACGCGGATGAGGCTTTAGACCAAGTGGAAGAGATAGAATCCGTCCTTCGATTACCACCTCAACAACCAACTTCGGCTGGATTTCAGGACGATGTACCTTCTCCCGGAGTAGACCAAGATCATCAACAATTGGGAATGGTCCACACAGCCAAAGGCGAGCGAAGATTACGAGAGAAACACGAACGTGAGGGTTTGCCCTTGCCCCAAGGGTTAGAAGACGACGCATCACTTTCACCCTCTGAGAAACGGGCTCAGGATGCCGAACGACGAGCTGCATGGAGACAGGCTCGACTGAAATCTCTGGAAAACGTGAGTGGTTCGAAAATCAACACGCTTTGAAGACGTATTAACTAAGTTTTTTTTTTTGCAGGATGCTATTCAAGCGCAAATGGTTATTCAAAAGATGTCCGAATTGGGTATGGGAGAATCCGGAACGGAAAACAACTACGATAACAACGAACCTCTCGACGCATTTAGTGACCAGCCCCTTTATGCTAATGTGACCGACGAGGATTCTCAAAATGCAAACCTGGTGGATGAGGATTTCCGCGACGACAACCAGAACAATAGCATGCCGGTAAGAATTCGATGTGATTTTGATGACCTTCCCTTCCCTGTTCATCCTTTTCACTTGATCGATCCCGGACCAATTTCTTTCTCCAGCGTTATCGCCGTTACAAGTAATCTAAATTCGCAAGAGTCGATCAAAATCCCTGTCTGAAAAAAAAGACTGTACGACCGATTCAACCCGCACAAAACCATTCTTGGATAGTAAGTTTAGAATATTGGGTGACGTCGTTTTGTGTGCGTTGTTGGTCCAACTTTTATTTTTCTAAATCTTCAATCGAACCCATTCCGTTTCATGGTCATATGCAGCCTGTTTGATCCGTCCGTTCATTTATTCATTTATTAACCGTACCGTTAGTTCTTAACATAGCCACTAGCTTGTATGCTAACAATAGTTCCAAAACAGTTAACCATACCTACTGAATCCTCCTTCATCAAGTCCAAATCTGATCTGAACGCTAACCTCCCGACACCATCATTACAACCACCACAACGACGTTTGACTCCGGGTTCCGCGGATTTCCCCACTCTTTTGCTCATCGAAAGAGATCTGGGCATTGAAGTCCGCGAACGGGAACGAGTTTTGGGCGAAACCCGACAGCAGCGAACCGAACTCTACACTGACGAGACGACTGGGGAGCAAAAGATTCGGACGGTGGAGGTCATTGAAAAAACCATTGAGCACGAGGTTGGTGCCACGCCTACGGCCGACGTTCTTTCCACCCTCTCTCACACCACACTCAAAAACACGTGAAACCGCTTTCCTTGCCTCCAACCCTGATCCTCCGTTGCACAACCAGTTGTTCTCACTGGATTATTGTGTTTTTGCACCCAATTTCGTTGTCATTTTCATTTCGGGCCCTCTACACTCCTTGTTAGAATGGATCGCGTTCTTGTTGTCTCTCTTTTTCGATTGACCGTTTGCCATTTTCAGAGTGTCATAGGGAGTGAACCTGCTTCGGACTTTCTCAAGAAATTCGACACGAGTCGACTTCAGTCCAAGTCTCTAATGGCTCTGTTCGTGATTTTAGGTTGAAACAACGAAGGAAAAAGCCATAAGTCTCCAATTGTCCGTGCCCAATAGCCCAGAATCATCGGGAAGTCCTGAACCCACCGCCAAGTCCGATGTCATTCGCCAAGGCTCCACCGACGAGGATCCCATGTCTGTGGAGACTCCCGAAGTGGAGCAACATCTATCAGATGAGGCCGAGGAAGATGAGGCCAAACTCGTGGAGCGGAGACATTCCACCTCTTCTTCTTCATCTTCATCGTCTTCGTCGTCTTCTTCATCGTCGTCGAGTTCTGGCAGTAGTGGTGCCAACTCAACGAAGGCTAAGGAGTAATGATTGTCTGTTTGTTTGTTAATTAGTTCCTACGAAAGTAACTGCAAAATGGGGCTTACTTAACAAGAGCGTCCCAAACCCGACGTAATTTGTGTACAGATTCCACGACATTGAAGCAAAGAAACCCATTGACACGATTTGTACTCTATGTAGGCCCTATCTAGGGTTTATCGACAACGAAGATGCAGTATTTTGTGTGTATATCAATATTACTTTTTGATCGAATTTGTTAGGAGCTTATTCAAGCTCTTCCTCGACTTTACATAGATACAAACAAATACATCATTTGTTCCGTCCAGGTCCCAAGTCCGAATAAGCACTTGTCATGCCTTATATATTGATTGTGTACTACTATTTTTATTCAAGTAACCTCATCAGAGCATTCAATAAATACTAAAACTTGTGCCCTAATGTGTTTGATCTTTAGTTGTGTGGGAATTCGAGAACTTGGGCATGCTACTCTCATTTGTCCGGACAATTCGATCCACATAGGTGGAGATCACAAAGTATCCAGATCCGAAAATAAGCCTCAAGGTGACCCCGAACTCTTTGGCCAAGTTCTGTTGCTCTTGGCAGGGTTTCAATGGTAATAAATTTGATGCCAGTGCACTTTTAGCTAAATCAGGGAAAGCTATGGTGAACATAAGTGAGCACGGATAATAAGAATGAGAGGGAAAAAGCTGTACAAATCCGGAAGAAACGGAGGAAAAGAAACTGCCTTAACAATTGCTATTTCATTCAATCCTTGATGAAAAGAGGGTTCGACCTAAATAAATCGATAGACCAAAAAATCTCCTCAAAATCTAAGCACATATCTGGCATTAAAGAGGGCACCATTAACGATCGAATGACTCAGCCTCGGTGATAGATGGGAGAGCATTTCTTGAACGTGAGTCAGCTCAAGTAGGTTTAATTCCCTGCCTGGCCAAATTACTGTGTGTACTAGTTCCTCTCAGCTCGATCAGCTCTGGAACATGTCTGTCATTGAAGTACACGAAATTACAGCACTAATGATGTAAGGCATTGAAATCAAATTGAGTTTGATATGTAATGCCGGTCCATTATTACATAGAGAGGCCATCTGGAAAGATTGAGCGGGACCGGTAGTAATTTGTAACAACATTGGATAATTTGCTTCCATTTAAAAAGATAACAAGTATTGCTCTTTCCAGAAGTGGGCATAATTTAGAATCAAGTCAAATATATTCCTTATTTCCAAGCAGTGAAGAATGTAATCATAACAAAACCATTACTTGCTCGAAGTTGATAAATCAATTATGAAATATAGTTTGGCCTCAATAATAGAGAGTACTAGATAGATAGATGTCTTTGGAATTTTCAGTCATCATTTCTTTCACGTTGGAATTGCACTATTTTGATCGGATTGCGGTTTTTTTTCGCAGATCAGGGATCGTTCCGTAACAGATATAACAATACATCGCGTTCCAACATATATGTGGACCCTGACCAACATAGATACCTCAGACAAATCATAGAAGGGTGTATAATGTAAGCCCAAGAGCAATTAGTAGTCACGTACTAATGCATTAATGCATCGTAGTCCCTCTTACTCCTCAACCACCTTCACGTTTGTAAAGGGCGCTGGCCTCAAAGTGGTTTTCAAACATTGCTCCTTGTTCAATACCTTTGGCCTTTGCTCACTTACATCATGCGACAAATCTGTAGCTAATAGCCACATCATGGCTTCACCATCTACCTAACATTCTATGCCCACCTATGGTTACATCGAATTTTTCAGTGGCTTCATTTTGTTTTGCGCTAAACTCTAACGACAGTATGTTCCGTTGAATTCACACATCCGAATGCGTTAGACACAGTGTTCCATTCTGAATTCGGGACGAAGCACGAAGGAACGTTGCCCTGGTGTGCCGAGTTGAAGTTACCTGATGATCTTGTTTAATGAAGCAAATTCCCGTGGCAATTCTTTCGGTGGGACGGAAAGTATTTAGTGTTTAGCATCGAAAGGACGGTGACTAATCCTAAAGCTGTTCATTGTCATTCCACGAGATAACACTTTACACTTCATCCACTCTCCTCGAATTAACATCAACTTATTTTCGTCCGGGCAATTCAAATTCACAATTTTGTAATACTTAGATTCTTCTCTCTGAACACTACTCATATTGGGAAATAGCCTCTAGCGTCACTGAGGCGAGAATAAAGGATGATTATTAGCAGTTCTAATACAATTACGAAGTCTTCTCTAACTCTAAACTAGTTCGATTCAAAGCTTTTTAAGAATGTTGATACCTTAAATGAGTTATTGTCAATGCTTGATGTCCCGTTTGTTGTACAAGGGAAACACTTTTTCCCACTAATCGCTAACCCACTAATCACTAACCATTTATCTTGAATTGGTGGAGCTAAAATTAAATGAATGTGCCACTCAGCAAAAACTTTAAACTATGTAGAATCACAAATTATAGTATTAAAATACCTCAGCCAATTGTTTTCAATTTCACGTAGAATAAAAAATAAATTATTCAACTATTCAGAGCAGTGAACCTACATTGAACTAGACCGTCGAATCAGAGGAATGTTTTAAGCAAACAAAAAAGAGCGAGTAGCATTCTGGATCTCGAAAGTCTCATAGCAGGCATTAGAAATTTACTCAACATGCGTCGAATTGTACAAATGACGATATCTTCGAGAGAAATCCAAATATCTGAATGAGAGAAGCCAAACTAGAGGCTATCAGAGATTGTCGTAGCACTTAGTTGGAAACTCCCAAGGGAGTTCACGGTTGGCCAAGAAAAGCACTTCAAAGTGGGTGCTAGCTTTACAACCGCACAATACTCGACAAAGCTTCAATGAAGGAGACGGGGTCAGATCAGACGATCTGGGAAAAAACTATTCCAAGAATGTCTCATTGATTTAAATTGGCCTCTTTTTCCCGCTTTCACCCTCGTTTTTTACCTCTGCTCGACGCAAAACACAGAAACTACTAAAAAGTACGGAAATGAATGATTTTTGCAAACAGGACCTGAAATTCAATCACTTCAATTACTCATTGATACATGTACAAACTCAGTTATAAAATGAAGATGTCAAGTCGCAGGCATGTGCGTTAGGGAACGGAGAAAAGTCTTGGGAACCCCTGAAAAGAGGGAGTGGCAATTATTGAGGCAGCTTTCTCTTGCCTTTGAAGTCGTCGGCAATGATTTGACCAATGTTCATAATACACAAACGACACGGCTTGGATTTCTAGCTCAACAGTATAGATGACACTTGATTAAATGGTAGTCAATAACATAAATGTCATTGGTAAACTATTCTAGTTACGAGATCTAGATTGAAATAACTAGTCCAACATATATACAAAATATATCTGCAATATTTCGCCATGAATTGAAAATAGCTTAATTTTCAACCTTTGTTCCGGTACAATAAAATATAAAATAAATTTGAGATCAATCTTTAGAGAACTTTATTTGCTAGATCCAAGTTCATGAGCATGAGCATCAACAAAACGAAGACTCGAGACATCCGATTATGAGGGACAAACACGATTGAAAGGTTGGGAACAAGAGCGACCCAAGCCAACAATTCCTGGCACAAAATCCAATGAGGCCACTCGCATAAGGCCCCGCCCAGATTATCATTTGCATCACACGACAAAAACACACCCGACGCAGCAAGGGCGTGACCGGCGTCGCAGATATGGGTATAAAACGCACTGCAGAACCTTACATTTCCACCAGACATTGTTCAACGGAACCTGGGTAAGGTTGATTCAACTCTTGTTAAAGCATGATCCTAAGAGAGAAACTTGATATTTGACTATGCTTTCAGATAAGCGTCACTTCAACTAACATTCATCATGCCTGGCCATATCAAGAAGACCGACGGACCTGATCCCGATCCATCTCCATGGTTGATCGTGTCCCCTGAGTTGAAGGTCAAGTTGAAGTCCAAGCCTTATGACCCCAAGAAGTCATGCTGGGTTCCGGACAAATCCACTGGAGGCTATTTGGAAGGTCTCATTGACTCCACCGATGGAGACAAGGTCACCGTCACCATCTTGGAGACCAAAGATGTAAGCTTGAATTGGTGCTTTAAAACTGTCTTTGAGTTTGAATACAAATCCTTTGAGTTTCTGCTCCAAGAACTCCATTAGGATAAGTGCAGGGCTGAGTCCTTTGATTTTCTGACTTTTTGTCGGACTCGCCGAGTCTGTACTCGAGTACAGCAAAAGTCGCGAGTCCAACAGAGGACTAGGGTCTTCTACTGAATTCTAGTATTCTAGTCAAACAAAAAGGTCTCAACTTGTTTTTACAAAGCTAAACCAGGCTAATGAAATCATCATTCAGGAGCTGCTTTCTTATTTGGTCAATTCATGACGAAGAAAAGCCCGTTCTATGAACAACTATAAAAAAATGAAAAGTTTTTTGACGATTCCAGACTCAAGTCGTTTCTAACAGACTTCGAGTCCGGCCAATTCTCCAAACTCGAGTAAAAGACTCGAGTAAAAGACTCGAGTAGAATACTCGAGTACGAACTCGCCCCATCACTAATTGGGGTTCCAATTAAACCTATAAAAAAGACAAAAAATCACTCACAAATTTTGTTCTACTCTCTCTAGAAAAAAGTCTTCAAGAAAGATCAAGTGGGCCAAGTCAATCCTCCCAAATTTGACTGCAGCGATGACATGTCTGGCTTGACTTACCTCAATGATGCTTGCGTCTTGTGGAACTCCGTGGTTCGTTACAAGAATGAACTCATCTATACCTACTCCGGTCTCTTTTGTATCGCCATCAATCCTTACAAGAGATTCCCCATCTACACCCAACGAGCCATTGAGCTCTACATTGGAAAGCGACGATCTGAGTGCCCACCTCACATCTTTGGTGTGGCTGAAGGGTCCTACCAAGGGATGATGAATGCAGGCAAAAATCAGTCCATTCTTATCACTGGCGAGTCTGGCGCTGGAAAGACCGAAAACACCAAAAAGGTCATTGCTTACTTTGCCTCCGTCGGTGCCTCTGGCAAGAAGAAGGAAGGTGAGGCCTCCCTTGAGGACAAGATTGTTCAAACCAACCCCGTCCTGGAAGCTTGGGGTAACGCCAAGACAGTGAGAAATGACAACTCCTCTCGATTTGGAAAGTTCATCCGTATCTGGTTCAATCAGGGTGGCAAGCTCTCTGGAGCTGACATGGTCACCTATTTGTTGGAAAAGTCCAGGTTGACTTTCCAAGCTGAGTTGGAGCGATGCTACCACGCCTTCTACAATCTGATGTCTGATGCCGTTCCCGACTTGAAGACTAAATGCTTGCTCACTGACAACATCTATGATTATTGGTGGGTATCCCAAGGAAAAGTCTCGGTGGAGTCCATTGACGACAAAGAGGACATGCAATATGCCCACGATGCCTTCAGGATCCTTGGATTTGAGGAAGAGGAGACTTACAATGTCTACAAGTTGACTTCTGTTGTCATGCACATGGGAAATCTTACCAAAGACTTCGTGCCAGTGGGTAAGGAGGAGCAAGCCGAAATCAAGGAAGACACAAATTCTCTCAAAGTTGCTGAGTTGTGCGGCATTGATGCCGAATGGATGATCACCTACTTCTGTAAGCCCAAGCTGAAGGTTGGTACTGAATGGGTTTCCAAGGGTCAGAGCTGTACCCAAGCCGCCAGTTCCGTGGCAGGTATTGCCCGTAAGATCTACGAACTGGTCTTCCGTTATGTTGTTGACAAATGTAACGAGACCTTGTTTGATCCCACCATGAAGAAGGTCCAATACATTGGATGCTTGGATATTGCTGGATTCGAAATCTTTGACTACAACGGTTTCGAACAAATCTGTATCAACTTCTGTAATGAGAAGCTCCAACAGTTCTTCAATCAACACATGTTTGTCTTGGAACAAGAGGAATACGTCCGAGAGGGAATCGAGTGGGCCAATGTCGACTTTGGCATGGATTTGCAAAAGTGCATTGACATGTTTGAAAATCCCATGGGTCTCCTGTCAATCCTTGAGGAAGAGTCTCTCTTCCCCAAGGCCACTGATCAGACCTTTGCCGCAAAACTTCATGAGAATCTTTTGGGCAAGTGGCAAAACTTCTCCAAGGCTAATCCTAAGCCCGATCCCCATGCTCATTTTGCTGTAGTCCATTATGCCGCAACTGTGTCTTACAACTTGACTGGATGGTTGGAGAAGAACAAAGATCCCCTTAACGACACTGTGGTGGAGCTCATGAAGAATGGTAGCAACAAAATGTTGATTGCTTGCTTCATTGATCATCCTGGACAGCCTTTGGAAGCCAATAATGATTCTGGCGGCGGTGGCCGAAAGAAGGGTGGCGGAAAAACAGTGTCATCGTTCTACAAGAACCAATTGGACGATCTGATGAAGACCTTGTATGCCACTGATCCGTCCTTCATCCGTTGTGTTGTCCCCAACACTCACAAGAAACCAGGAGGAGTTCAGCCTGACTTGATCATGCATCAATACCAATGTAATGGTGTATTGGCTGGTATTGCCATCTGCCGGAAGGGATTCCCCAACAAGATGCTCTATCCTGAATTCAAGGGTAGTTATAATATCTTGGCTGCCTATGCCGTTTCTAAGGCCAAAAACGACAAAGCCGCTGCCAAGGCAGTCTTGGATGTGATCAAGTTGGAGGCTGAGAAGTATCGTCTGGGTCACACCAAGGTCTTCTTCAGGGCTGGTATTTTGGGTTTCATGGAAGAGGTTCGCGAGGACAGGATCGGCGAGGTTCTGTCATGGTTGCAATCTCAAGCCAGAGGAAAGTCTTCTCGAATGTTTTTCAAGAAAATGCAGGACCAGAAGCTGGCCTTGTATTGTTGCCAAAGAACCATCAGTAACTTCTTTATTGGTTAAACTTGGCTTTGGTGGCAGTTGTGGTTGGCTATCAAGCCCAACCTCAAATGTACCAAATTTGCTCATTACAATGCTGAGTATGAAGGCAAAATTGCCATTGCTGAGAAGAATATTGTTAAGGCTTTGGCTGACCGTAAAAAAGTCGAGGCTGCCCATGACATGCTCATGGGACAAAAGAGTGAACTTCAACTGGCTCTTCAGAGTGGAGGATCAGCTGTCCAGGACATCATTGATAAGACAACAAGGGTCGAGAACATGGCCCTTGACGTTCAAAAGCAACTGGACGAGGTCAACAACCGAATTGCCGCTGAGAAGCAACAAAAAGACGCCATCTCGCAACAACAGGGCAAGGTTAAATCTCAACAAAGTCAATTGAGAGAGGAGATCTCCTCAATGGAAATTCGTTTGGCTGCTGCTGAACAAGAGAAGGTGGAAAAAGACGACCAAATCCGCAACTTGAAGGAGGAGTTGGAACATCAATCTGACATGATTTCCAAATTTGGCAGAGAGAATAAGGGCGTCCAAGAGATCAAGCAAAAAACTGAAGAGGATGTTCAAACTCTGGAGGATAAGTGCTCTCACCTTTCCAAGGTAAAGCATAAGCTTGAACAAAGCTTGGATGAGGCTGAAGATGCCTTGGAAAGGGAAAAGAAATCCAAGGCCGATTCCGAGAAGGTCAAGAGGAAAATTGAGGGTGATCTCAAACTTACCCAAGAGACCATTTCTGACCTGGAGAGGGTCAAATCTGAACTTACTCAAGCCGTCCAACGAAAGGAGAAAGAATGGGCAGCCATGAACGCTAAGATTGACGATGAAAGCACTTTGGGAGGAAAGTACGCCAAACAAACCAAAGAGTTTCAATCTCGTTTGGAGGAACTTGATGAAGAACTTTCCATTGAGAGAGGCTCAAGGTCAAAGGCTGAAAAGAGCCGGGCCATGCTCAAGAAAGATTTGGAAGATCTGGGATCGCGCTTGGAAGAGGCTGGCGCCAACACTGCAACTCAAGTCGAGCTTAACAAGAAGAGAGAGCAAGAGCTTCACCGATTGAAGGCCGAAATTGAAGAGCGTAACATCTCCCATGAAGGCACTTTGGCTGCCCTCCGAATGAAGCATAACAACACCATGTCTGAGTTGGGCGAGCAGATCGACAACCTCAACGCCAACAAAATGAAGGCCGAGAAAGACAAGGCCAACATGGAGCGGGACTTGCAAGAGGCCCGTTCCAATTTGGAGGAAGGCGTTCGAGCCAAGGCTGAGTTGGACAGGAACGGAAAAATGATCCAAGGATCCATTGCCGATGCCAACAGCAAATTGGACGAAATGGCCAGGGCCTTGAACGAAGCTGAATCTCAAAAGAAGCGATTGGAGATGGAAAAAATGGATCTCGAACGTCAAATTGAGGAAGGCGAGAACGGTATGGCCCAATTGAACAAGCAAAAGATCTCGCTTACTACTCAACTGGAGGATAACAAGCGATTGGCTGATGCCGAGGCTCGAGACCGCTCCTCTCTCATGACCAAGTACAAGAACTTGACCACTGATTTGGAGAGCTCTCGGGAGCGAATTGAGAACGAACACGAGAGAAAGTCTGACGCTCTTAAGGCGTTGTCCAAGGCTCAAGCTGAGATTCAATTGTGGAAATCCCGATTTGAGACCGAAGGTTTGGGACGCGTGGAAGAGCTTGAGGGGACCAAAGGCAAGCTTCAAGCCCGCATTGCCGAGGCTGAAGAAACTGTGGAGGCCCTCAACAACAAGTTGGCCAGCAGTGAGAAATCTCGAGGTCGCCTTCAAACCGATTTGGAGGACATTTCACTCGAATACGAGAGAACCCATGCTGCTGCAGTCATTAGCGAAAAGCGCGGACGGAATTTCGATCGGGTAAGTCCTTTCTCACTTTTGCTACGACAAAACGATAAATAATAATAATAAGTAGAGAATCTGAAACCATTTTGGAAAAATGAGTATTTACGATGTCTTTTGGCCATTGGAAACATATAAGATTTTGTGCGCGAGTGTGCGCACAGTATTTTTTCCTTTCAAATAAAATTAGAAGTTGACATATTACCTTCAAAAATTTCACCGATGAACGTGCAAAATCTAATTTGGCAATATTGTACGACTTTTGATTCGTTTACGAATTGGGATGACTGAAAAAGAAATGTCTTGGATCCATATTTAAATTCCTTGCATATCTTTGTTTATTGTCTCATCAAACGAGTTTGGTTAAGCTTCTTTTTTTACGAGTTTTAATACTAAATGCAAAATACGAAACCACTTCAAATTTTTGAAGACTCTTGCAGTAATTCTGGGAATGAGAAAAGAACGGCGCGTTTCTTTTACAAGTTTGAATTACTTTACGACAAAACCTACGAGACTTTACGACTATGGGTAAATGCTCATTTCTTTCGCCTCCTGAACGTGATGCCCGCAAAATAAAAGGGAAGCGTTGTAATGTGATGCACACATATTTTTTTTGCCAAGACAAGCCACTTTATTAGAAATTTTAAGCTTCAAAGCAATCATATGAGGCATTTCATGTGCAAATTTTACGCCAATGCATGGAAATCAACTCTCGCTTTTAGTTACTTTTTGCTTTTTTCGTATGAGGTTCGAGACCCAAACTATGTCAAAATTGAATACAAGAAAACTGCATAAATATTTTTTTCTCCAAGGTAGTAAAAAACCATACAAAAATGGAAATAATTTTAACGCCAGGGTTACTTACTATGCCCCTTACAATGCAATAGGTTATCAGTGAATGGAAAGCCAAGGCTGATGACTTGACCGCTGAAATTGATGCCAGCAACAAGGAGTGCCGAAACTATAACAGCGAGCTCTTCCGTCTTCGTGCCGCTCATGAGGAAGCTATCGAACAATTGGATGTGGTCAAGCGAGAAAATAAGAACTTGGCCGATGAGATCCGTGATCTCTTGGACCAACTGGGCGATGGTGGACGATCCATTCATGAATTGGACAAACAACGCCGTCGTCT
>NC_081446.1:4905974-4918323 GCF_007210705.1 Tigriopus californicus
AACAAGAGGAGGACCGCAAGAACCAAGAAAGGATGACCGAACTGGCCCAGAAATTGCAACAAAAGATCAAGACCTACAAACAACAAATTGAGGAGGCCGAGGAAATCGCCGCCTTGAACTTGGCTAAGTTCCGCAAAGCTCAACAGGAATATGAGGAATCTGAAGAGCGTTCTAAGGCTGCAGATTTTGGTATCAACACCGCTCGTTCTGCTCGAGCTGGATCTTTCTTTTAAGTGAGATCCCAGCCGTTCCCCAAAACATCGTAAATTTAATGTTTTTCAGTCCCAGTGAAATGACGTACCTTGACCCCACCCAGCATGTGAGAAAATACCAAAAAATACTAACGAAATATAATTTGCAAACTATGTCTATCTTCTAAAGCTTATGACTTGCCTGGTACCAATGTTCAATGGGAAGAGTAAGGAGTGCTCAGTAGAATATATCAAATATGTTATCCCTGACCACGAAACACTTTTCACTTTTTATGAAATTTGGTCTACCACCGAATTCGAGTTGGCAGACCGAGCTAGTCCTTGAATTGAATGATCTGGCTGATCTGGAACGCTGGTTAAAAATTGTCGAAGTCTGAGTTGAAAGATGCTGCCGGATCAACAACACCTACATATTCACTAAGAATATTAGAAGGAAGGAAATTAATCCATGACAATAATTGTCAAATTTTCGTAACAATGCTCCTTGCTTGACAATACAATACCCGGATTTTCCAGCGGCAGGCAGTTTGGGATTCAATTTAATTACTTTCAAACAGCTTGAGGTGGAGATCCTAAACGCATGCAAGGTCTTCAGCCTTTTCCTGAGAATCACAGATCACAAAGGAGACTTTTGGTATCATCCTTAGGTAGCTAACCTGTTGCTTGTCAGCTGCCATTATTTTCGAGGACGCAACCGAGCTGCCGCAGGCTTTCGCCGCGGCCTAGCCGCCCCCAGGTCCTTGCAACTGAAAGGTTAGGTTAGGTTAGGTCAGGTTAGGTTAGGTCAAGCTAGGTCAGTTTAGCTTAGTGAAGCCATCTTCGTCCAAGCCTCCAGAACAACAGCTGAAGCAAAAGGTTAGATACGTAAGGACATGGATTTCTAGAAGATGGATGGCACACGGCAAAAAGAAGGTGACCCATAGTGGGGAAAGAGGCGATCTCTCTGTTTGTTTGAAAGAGCAACCTTGACATCATTTTCAGAGCTTCTTCCTTCATGGAAAATACAAATATATCAATAGCTACGAATTATTAAGGCAATTGCCCTATTTTTAGTTCCTAATTTTCTATCATTAATTCTTCTTTAAAGCTAAGAATGCAAATTCCAGTAGTGTTAGTAAAACTCTCCTCCCTTGACAAACCCAAGATATAGGTTTCAATGGGCACTTATTGCCAATTGTAAAAGCGAGACAAAATACCTAATATAGTATATTTGCAAAACTCTTCTTTCATCTCTACCCAAAAACGAGCTTCTATTTACATTAGCTTAAATCCATATGAAACTTTCAAAAATAACTTGATATCTCAACTTGGATATTACAATCAAATCTAAATGATGCAAAGCAACTCTGTCATACAAAATTGTAAATGAATTGAAAATGAGCTTCTCAGTTTCCACATGAAGTCTTCCTCAGTAGAAGACATTTCATGTTGAATTGAATTGGAAACAGCATGATGTTAAATTATGACAGCAAGTTCATGAGGTACGTTATAACTCCTATAATCCAAAAAGTATGTAACAGTTAGGGCGGGGAAGGTATTATGTTCTCGGTTTTTTACAAGTAATTAAGGTTCAAGAACATGTTTTCAATTTAAAGGAGCTCCATCAATGTGAGTCCTTGTGGTTTTTTTTGTTTGGTTTTTCACGGGCTTTTCTNCGAGGAAATCGCCGCCTTGAACTTGGCTAAGTTCCGCAAGGCTCAACAGGAATATGAGGAGTCTGAAGATCGCTCCAGGAACGCTGAAGTTGGAATGAGCAATGTTCGATCTGCCCGAGCTGGATCATTCTTCTAATATCAGAGCACACTAAATCTCAGAATCATGTCCCTACCTATCCCATTGGAATAACATACCTTGATCCAACCCAGCATGTTAGAAAATACCAAAAAAATGTACTAACGAAATAAATTATGCAAACTCGATTGAACTTGTAAGTTATTCATTTCTTCAAAACGGTACCTGAGAACTCAACTGAGTTGTTCAACCATTTGGCAATATTTTGTTGTTTCATGACAGAATTTGAATTTGCCTTTCACATCAAGGGCTCAACATTGCAAAAGAAAGTGTGAAATTTCAGCAAAACTTCGTACCATGTATTGAAGTGACACATGACTCTTTGTCATTGTCGATCTGGTTTCTTCTTGGAGGTAAGGCTATTAAAGTTTACAATCAACGGTTTCATCAAGAAATAAAAACTCTCTAGTTCCAACGAACAGTTGATTTAGAGTACTTCAGTGATTTGTCTGGTCAACCTTGTTCTCCAAAACTTGGCAGCTTTTCAAACTAAGACAAAAGTTTCAAGTTGAAAAAACGAGCTTTTAGGGCATTGCAGGTATTTTTCGAGGCCATTTAAATTGTTTGCTTCTCGGGGAAATGTACCCAAGTGCTTTTAACGCCAGGATGGAAAGTTACGACTGGCTTCCCCTCTTAAGCGGGAACTGGACGAAACAGGGGTTTCTTGTCAACGTCAGGCTCATCCTATGACAACAAGATATTCCCTCTTTTCTGACAAAATTTCCCTCTCAAATAGGATGCATTTTCAATCAACTGATTGGCTATTCATCAAAGAGCAAATGTCTTCAACTAGGTGAACTCGTCAAGAAACCCTGTTTTCCCCCTTTACTGCGCGGTACTGTCAGATTCAATCCTAATTTATTGCTGAAATTAGAGACGACACTCGAAATCTCCTTCGCGAACTCTGTTGGATTCATTCTTGGACTTGTTTATGAAGCGGAATTCTCTGTTGTTTAAGAGTCAGCAGAGTGGGAAGCACATATTTCTATCCCCTGCAGTTCTTTGGAGCAAGTCACCAGGGGGTCTGAAATTCTAATGACATCGGACCAGACTAACAATGAGAAATCATTTGGGTCTTCGACTTTCATATCTGCATTGCGATCCGCACTATTATGGTGTTGCCAATCACCGCAGAATTACTGAAATAATAATTATCAGTGAAAGCTCACGAAGAAAAAGCGACGAAGAGATGCCTTTCGATGCTTTAAGTCGCAAGTGGTTGCTGAAAAGATGCACTCAAATTGGTTACGAGTGAAGCTGAAATCAGGATCGTTGGCTGAAAGCTAATAGCAATGGGAAAACTTCTTTCAGCGCAAAATACACCCAATTTCAAGGATTCGTCACATGGAACGAAGTAGTGCCTTCATTTCTCGAGTGGGAAGAAGTGGAAGTGGATGCCACTCCATTTAACTCTGTCTCTTCACTCCTGAACAGAAACATGCCTTTCAATTCATACATTACTCGAACAAACGATTTCCGTGATATGATGGTATCTGAGTTCGCTTATATTTTCTGTTTTCGGTATTCAGTATATTTGATTCCCTTACAACGAGTAAGCGTTGGGAGAAGATTTTCGAATGAATCCAAAAGGTATAAATGTGGAAGTAATAGAAAGTTGTGAAATGCCTCCAATTTCGTTCAAAAGGTAGAATTTACAAAATATATTGATAAGTTAAAAACCTTTGAAAAACGAAATTGTAACAAGGCAAAATCCATCTGGTCAATCTTTGGTTATGTTGGGCCTTTTAACATTAGAAAACAAGCGGGGAGAAATCAATTCGGCTTTTGCTTGTGGACCAAGGAGGATGTAAATATTTAAACATGGGCGATGGAACAATGGTTGGACTTCTTCTTTGTTCTCATCAGCAAGGCTTATCCACCAAGATCGACGGAAATCACAAAAAGTTTGATCTTCTCGTTGACACTCTCACACTAACGGCAGCTTTCAATTGTCATCGTCACTCTGAATTTGAATGGATTCGAACCGATTTCGGCTTGTCGATCCATGGGTAATCCCCAGTGCTATTGAAATGAAAAGTTATAAGTTGTCTATTCTACCTTTCAATCTTTGCATGTTGTTTGGTCCACCAACAAGTTTGAGTTGGCAGACCGTGCTAGGCCTGGAATGTAGGGTTGATCTGGAATGCTACTTAAAAATTTGTTTAATTTGTCCTTGGAAAATTCTTGATCATAAGGATTTTCAAAGACCTTTCAGCTCATTGTTGCAATTCTCCTAAACAAACATTAACAACCAGTAACTTTGATTGTCTTTCACTTACACTGATATATTTTAACAAAAACAAGTACATAATTCTTCCAGGCTTGTTGAGAGGTCTGGGAGCAACTTAAAGATACAAAAATTAAATAGCTGCAGTTTGAATAAATAAGAGTTGAGAGTTGGATTGAAGAACTTAATTCCCACCATGTACTTCAAAAGTATGAGTGGCATGTAAAACCCGATTTGTATACCTTTTGAAACAATTGATTAGTATGATAACTCTTGCTGAATTTCAAAATGAACTGATTTTCAAAACAAACTGATTTTTGAGGAATTCCAAATATTTTCAAAGGTTTTTGCTTTGGCTTCATATCACGTCACTCTATTAGTTTACTCTCTATTAGTTATGCATTGACAAACAGAAACTTTGGTCAAAAACAAGAGATATGCACATGTTTCTGCCACTTTCAATTAGACTTTAATGAGAGTTTAGAGCATTAAGTACCTGAAGTGTCACTATTTGCTCATTCTTTCTCACCTCTTCATTGTGATTTTTGCCCTTAGAATTTCCCTATGGACACAATATTGGTGATTTCGACATATTGGTATTGGGCAGTTGAAGGTGAAATTCACATTTGACCACAATGCAATGGAAAATACCCTTATGTTGAAAACACTGAACATTTTCACTTAATCATAGATAATCATGCCTAGGGTGCCCTAGACAAAATATGGTCAACAGTGATGTTATTTTGACACTCAATTAACGTAGATCAGTGAAGTACCTGAGCTAAGGCGAATTTTTTTGCCGTCATGGCCACTTCTTGACCCGAGCGCCGCCAGGGTTCAAACAGATTTGGTAGCTAAAGCCAGCTTGACTTTTTATTGGTATTTAGTTATTGGGCATGGACATGGTTTAACCAGGAATTGAAGTTGAAAATAATTACAAGCATTTCCACAATAATGCAGTTCAAAATATTTGACATTTGGTAACTTTCCTTCAATGAAGTGTATATATTAAACCTCATCATTAGCCTCCTCATTTGAAAAGAGAAGCCCTGAATGAGCAATTTCAAGGCAAGTAGGACGAGTCGAAAATTCCAGCCCATTTCACCACTTGTTCCGTCCACAATCGAGTACATCATCCTAATATGACATGGATAAATGATGTACAAGATGAATGATTGTTCCCGGAACGGTTTTTATCAAAATGTTAAGATAACATATGTTATTGTCTTGGGAAAATCCCAAAGTTGTTGGATTGCCCATCATGTAGTCCGTTTGTCGGTCAGATGTCGACCAAATGCCACCCTAATGCTCGTGAAGACGTCGTGATCCATCACAAGTAGCTCCTCCAGCCCTTGATCATAGATGAGAAATGTCGCTGGAACCGGTTGTATCAAAGAGCTTTGTGATTCAGGGTGAATCAATCTCTACATCGTTCCTATCACCAAGGAAAAAGCTCCAGTACCCGAGGGGCTGGTCAGCCCAGCTACAACCATGGGTGNATTGCGATCGGCACTATTATGGTGTTGCCAATCACCGCAGAATTACTGAAAATAATTTATCAGTGAAAGCTCACGAAGAAAAAGCGACGAAGAGATGCCTTTCGATGCTTTAAGTCGCAAGTGGTTGCTGAAAAGATGCACTCAAATTGGTTACGAGTGAAGCTGAAATCAGGATCGGTTGGCTGAAAGCTAATAGCAATGGGAAAACTTCTTTCAGCGCAAAATACACCCAATTTCAAGGATTCGTCACATGGGAACGAAGTAGTGCCTTCATTTCTCGAGTGGGAAGAAGTGGAAGTGGATGCCACTCCATTTAACTCTGTCTCTTCACTCCTGAACAGAAACATGCCTTTCAATTCATACATTACTCGAACAAACGATTTCCGTGATATGATGGTATCTGAGTTCGCTTATATTTTCTGTTTTCGGTATTCAGTATATTTGATTCCCTTACAACGAGTAAGCGTTGGGAGAAGATTTTCGAATGAATCCAAAAGGTATAAATGTGGAAGTAATAGAAAGTTGTGAAATGCCTCCAATTTCGTTCAAAAGGTAGAATTTACAAAATATATTGATAAGTTAAAAACCTTTGAAAAACGAAATTGTACAAGGCAAAATCCATCTGGTCAATCTTTGGTTATGTTGGGGCCTTTTAACATTAGGAAAACAAGCGGGAGAAATCAATTCGGCTTTTGCTTGTGGACCAAGGAGGATGTAAATATTAAACATGGGCGATGGAACAATGGTTGGACTTCTTCTTTGTTCTCATCAGCAAGGCTTATCCACCAAGATCGACGGAAATCACAAAAAGTTTGATCTTCTCGTTGACACTCTCACACTAACGGCAGCTTTCAATTGTCATCGTCACTCTGAATTTGAATGGATTCGAACCGATTTCGGCTTGTCGATCCATGGATGAATGGATAAGTAGAAAAATTTATTCCACCTTCCTTCTAGGGAGAGGGTTTGTTCAAGACTTGAAATCTTGGTTCATTGTGCTTAGATCATCCGAAAGTTTCTAGTGTTGGGTGAGATTGAAATTGAGCGCCGTGTGCGGGCAAAGAAGTGGAGTACAAATACTCAAAATAGTCTTTTATCCAATCTGCCTTTGGACAGTTTCGGAGCTAACTCGATTGGACAATTGGACTTGCAACAAGCAGGCCCTCCTTCATGCCAAAAAAAGAGTTCACTTCAATCCAGCCTTCACGCAGGTGGTTCCAAAAGCCGCCGTCCATATCGTTGTCCTCTTGTTCACTTTCAAAGGCAAGCCCGGCTCAAATTTGGACGGCGGTGATGTTTAACCGGCCAACTCCGTGGAGTGGCTAATCAAACAAGGTTCCACGATTATCCCGTGGGACAATATAAAAGACCCTGCTGTGGAGTATTCCTCACCAGACAATTGTTCGACAGGGCTCAGGTAAGACATTAAAGAGAAACAAGATCGACTTTTTCATTTCAAGTCGAGGCATTTCACTAAAACCTCACTTACTCTTTGAAAACTCTGTCCGACATCATCACTTTCAAACACTCCCCTATGAACTTGACAAAATAAATTACTAGTGCTTCTTTAAGTTCTTTTTTCTGTATTCTCCATTGCTTGCAGTGAGAAGTTAAATTCTGCCAATAACGCGTTCCTCTAAACATACACTTCCAAGATGTGTCTAACAGAGCACTCCAGTAAAGAGATTGCCATTCCGTTTCATTTAAAAATCCATTTTTTCCAAAAAATTGAATTGCTTTTACAAAAACAATTCTGTTTTGTATCCAATGCCAATAAAGAAATACCAAGCAAATGCCTAGACATGTATAAAAAATTAGCATGAATCGCACCTATTCGTCTTCCTTCCAGTTCATCCCAAAAGTAACAACCATGCCCGGCCATATCAAGAAAGGAGACGGACCCGATCCCGATCCATCTCCATGGTTGATCGTGTCCCCTGAGTTGAAGGTCAAGTTGAAGTCCAAGCCTATGACCCCAAGAAGTCATGCTGGGTTCCGGACAAATCCACTGGAGGCTATTTGGAAGGTCTCATTGACTCCACCGATGGAGACAAGGTCACCGTCACCATCTTGGAGACCCAAAGATGTAAGTGTGACGTAAAGCAAAAACATTCAAAATCCATAACAAGTGGCTCAAAACGCTATTTCGGGGAAAAAATCTCATAAAAACTTCAATCAATTTTTCATAAAGATCACTATTTGAAAGCTTAAGATAGTCAAAAGGACCATTTTTCCTTTTAGAAAAAAGTCTTCAAGAAAGATCAAGTGGGCCAAGTCAATCCTCCCAAATTTGACTGCAGCGATGACATGTCTGGCTTGACTTACCTCAATGATGCTTGCGTCTTGTGGAACTCTGTGGTTCGTTACAAGAACGAACTTATCTTATACCTACTCCGGTCTCTTTTGTATTGCCATCAATCCTTACAAGAGATTCCCCATCTACACCCAACGTGCCATCGACCTCTACATTGGAAGCGACGATCTGAGTGCCCACCTCACATCTTTGGCGTGGCTGAAGGGTCCTACCAAGGGATGATGAACGCCTGCAAAAATCAGTCCATTCTGATCACTGGCGAGTCGGGCGCTGGAAAGACCGAGAACACCAGAAGGTTATTTCCTACTTCGCCTCCGTCGGTGCCTCTGGCAAGAAGAAGGAGGTGAGGCCTCCCTTGAGGACAAGATTGTTCAAACCAACCCCGTCCTGGAAGCTTGGGGTAACGCCAAGACAGTGAGAAATGACAACTCCTCCCGATTTGGAAAGTTCATCCGTATCTGGTTCAATCAGGGTGGCAAGCTCTCTGGAGCTGACATGGTCACCTATTTGTTGGAAAAGTCCAGGTTGACTTTCCAAGCTGAGTTGGAGCGATGCTACCACGCCTTCTACAATCTGATGTCTGATGCCGTTCCCGACTTGAAGACTAAATGCTTGCTCACTGACAACATCTATGATTATTGGTGGGTATCCCAAGGAAAAGTCTCGGTGGAGTCCATTGACGACAAAGAGGACATGCAATATGCCCACGATGCCTTCAGGATCCTTGGATTTGAGGAAGAGGAGACTTACAATGTCTACAAGTTGACTTCTGTTGTCATGCACATGGAAATCTTACCAAAGACTTCGTGCCAGTGGGTAAGGAGGAGCAAGCCGAAATCAAGGAAGACACAAATTCTCTCAAAGTTGCTGAGTTGTGCGGCATTGATGCCCGAATGGATGATCACCTACTTCTGTAAGCCCAAGCTGAAGGTTGGTACTGAATGGGTTTCCAAGGGTCAGAGCTGTACCCAAGCCGCCAGTTCCGTGGCAGGTATTGCCCGTAGATCTACGAAACTGGTCTTCCGTTATGTTGTTGACAAATGTAACGAGACCTTGTTTGATCCCACCATGAAGAAGGTCCAATACATTGGATGCTTGGATATTGCTGGATTCGAAATCTTTGACTACAACGGTTTCGAACAAATCTGTATCAACTTCTGTAATGAGAAGCTCCAACAGTTCTTCAATCAACACATGTTTGTCTTGGAACAAGAGGAATACGTCCGAGAGGGAATCGAGTGGGCCAATGTCGACTTTGGCATGGATTTGCAAAAGTGCATTGACATGTTTGAAAAACCCATGGGTCTCCTGTCAATCCTTGAGGAAGAGTCTCTCTTCCCCAAGGCCACTGATCAGACCTTTGCCGCAAAACTTCATGAGAATCTTTTGGGCAAGTGGCAAAACTTCTCCAAGGCTAATCCTAAGCCCGATCCCCATGCTCATTTTGCTGTAGTCCATTATGCAGCAACTGTGTCTTACAACTTGACTGGATGGTTGGAGAAGAACAAAGATCCCCTTAACGACACTGTGGTGGAGCTCATGAAGAATGGTAGCAACAAAATGTTGATTGCTTGCTTCATTGATCATCCTGGACAGCCTTTGGAAGCCAAAAAGATTCTGGCGGCGGTGGCCGAAAGAAGGGTGGCGGAAAAACAGTGTCATCGTTCTACAAGAACCAACTGGACGATCTGATGAAGACCTTGTATGCCACTGATCCGTCCTTCATCCGTTGTGTTGTCCCCAACACTCACAAGAAACCAGGAGGAGTTCAGCCTGACTTGATCATGCATCAATACCAATGTAATGGTGTATTGGCTGGTATTGCCATCTGCCGGAAGGGATTCCCCAACAAGATGCTCTATCCTGAATTCAAGGGTAGGTATAATATCTTGGCTGCCCAAGCCGTCGCTAAGGCCAAAAACGACAAAGCCGCTGCCAAGGCAGTCTTGGATGTGATCAAGTTGGAGGCTGAGAAGTATCGTCTGGGTCACACCAAGGTCTTCTTCAGGGCTGGTATTTGGGTTTCATGGAAGAGGTTCGCGAGGACAGGATCGGCGAGGTCTGTCATGGTTGCAATCTCAAGCCAGAGGAAAGTCATCTCGAATGGTTTTCAAGAAAATGCAGGACCAGAAGCTGGCCTTGTATTGTTGCCAAAGAACCATCAGGAACTTCCGTATCGGTCAAACTTGGCTTTGGTGGCGTTGTGGTTGGCTATCAAGCCCAACCTCAAATGTACCAATTTGCTCAATAACAGGCTGAGTATGAAGGCAAAATTGCCATTGCTGAGAAGAATATCGATAAGGCTTTGGCTGACCGTAAAAAAGTCGAGGCTGCCCATGACATGCCTCATGGACAAAAGAGTGAACTTCAACTGGCTCTTCAGAGTGGAGGATCAGCTGTCCAGGACATCATTGATAAGACAACAAGGGTCGAGAACATGGCCCTTGACGTTCAAAAGCAACTGGACGAGGTCAACAACCGAATTGCCGCTGAGAAAGCAACAAAAAGACGCCATCTCGCAAACAACAGGGCAAGGTTAAATCTCAACAAAGTCAATTGAGAGAGGAGATCGCCTCAATGGAAAGTCGCTTGGCTGCTGCTGAACAAGAGAAGGTGGAAAAAGACGACCAAATCCGCAACTTGAAGGAGGAGTTGGAACATCAAACTGACATGATTTCCAAATTGGGCAGAGAAGAAAAGGGCGTCCAAGAGAGCAAGCAAAAAACTGAAGAGGATGTTCAAACTCTGGAGGATAAGTGCTCTCCACCTTTCCAAGGTAAAGCATAAGCTTGAACAAGCTTGGATGAGGCTGAAGATGCCTTGGAAAGGGAAAGAAATCCAAGGCCGATTCCGAGAAGGTCAAGAGGAAATTGAGGGTGATCTCAAACTTCCCAAGAGACCATTTCTGACCTGGAGAGGGTCAAATCTGAACTTACTCAAGCCGTCCAACGAAAGAGAAAGAATGGGCAGCCATGAACGCTAAGATTGACGATGAAAGCACTTTGGGAGGAAAGTACGCCAAACAAACCAAAGAGTTGCAATCTCGTTTGGAGGAACTTGATGAAGAACTTTCCATTGAGAGAGGCTCAAGGTCAAAGGCTGAAAAAGAGCCGGGCCATGCTCAAGAAAGATTTGGAAGATCTGGGATCGCGCTTGGAAGAGGCTGGCGCCAACACTGCAACTCAAGTCGAGCTTAACAAGAAGAGAGAGCAAGAGCTTCACCGATTGAAGGCCGAAATTGAGGAGCGTAACATCTCCCATGAAGGCACTTTGGCTGCCCTCCAATGAAGCATAACAACACCATGTCTGAGTTTGGCGAGCAGATCGACAACCTCAACGCCAACAAAATGAAGGCCGAGAAAGACAAGGCCAACATGGAGCGGGACTTGCAAGAGGCCCGTTCCAATTGGAGGAAGGCGTTCGAGCCAAGGCTGAGTTGGACAGGAACGGAAAAATGATCCAAGGATCCATTGCCGATGCCAACAGCAAATTGGACGAAATGGCCAGGGGCCTTGAACGAAGCTGAATCTCAAAAGAAGCGATTGGAGATGGAAAAAATGGATCTCGAACGTCAAATTGAGGAAGGCGAGAACGGTATGGGCCAATTGAACAAGCAAAAAGATCTCGCTTACCACTCAACTGGAGGATAACAAGCGATTGGCTGATGCCGAGGCTCGAGACCGCTCCTCTCTCATGACCAAGTACAAGAACTTGACCACTGATTTGGAGAGCTCTCGGGAGCGAATTGAGAACGAACACGAAAGAAAGTCGGACTCGCTCAAGGCGTTGTCCAAGGCTCAAGCTGAGATCAATTGTGGAAATCCCGATTTGAGACCGAAGGTTGGGACGCGTGGAAGAGCTTGAGGGACCAAAGGCAAGCTTCAGCCCGCATTGCGAGGCTGAAGAAACTGTGGAGGCCCTCAACAACAATTGGCCAGCAGCGAGAAATCTCGAGGTCGCCTTCAAACCGATTGGAGGACATTCACTCGAATACGAGAGAACCCATGCTGCCCCATCATCAGTGAAAAGCGTGGCAAAAATTTCGATCGGGTAAATTGTTTTCAAGTAGATAAACTACGAAAAAACATGTCAAGGTCTTTGCCTTTTTAGGTTATCGGAGAATGGAAGGCCAAGGCTAATGACTTGACCGCTGAAATTGATGCCAGCAACAAGGAGTGTCGAAACTATAACAGCGAGCTCTCCGTCTTCGTGCCGCTCATGAGAAGCTGTCGAACAATTGATGTGGTCAAGCGAAAAATAAGAACTTGGCCGATGAGATCGTGATCTCTTGGACCAACTGGACGCG
>NC_081446.1:4918374-4937446 GCF_007210705.1 Tigriopus californicus
CGACCAAAAAGTACTCAAGAACTTGCACCAATGTTTGCTTTACCAATTACCAAGAAGCTGTCCGAACGAAGTAAGACTGAGATGCTGCGAGACGTGAGCTGGTTTATTGAAATTGGCAGAAACTGAGGACAGGATTGTGAACAATTTAAACACAAATGTTTGAAACAGATCCTCCCCGCAGGCCCCAGGGAACCTTTTCAGAGTCTTCCATTTTGTCATTACCTGTATGGAAGACGCCGAAAAATACCGACCCAACCCCTTTTCAAGCAGCAAGCCAGAGGAGAAAGATGCAAGGAAATATTCGGAGAGATCCTTGTTTCCCAAGTGGTTTATTGTCCGCTCAAGTCAAGAGGGAGGTCAAGATAGAAAAGAAGGGGAAAAGACACCGAAAGGGGACCAGATAGCAAAGGCGGACATCCTCTCAAAAAAGGATCGTGGGGGGGGGTGGGGGAAAGCTCTCAAGCAGCCCAAGTCTCGCAGTGTTCTTTAATGATGTGCACCGTCGAGTTAAGTTTTCACGACAAATGCCCGTTCTCTTTCTCTGTGATGAAGCCAGCTCATAGACATATAAGACGGAGTGCCAAAAAGGTGGCCCTCTACCCTACCGTCCGCCAGTGGCAGTTTAACTTCGCGTAAATTGCCTATGTTAAGTGTCTGATTCAAGCATGATTTCGGAAAGTTGCAAGGCCCTCCGCTTTGCCCGAAATTGTAAAGGAGTTTTCAACAATGTCTTGCTCCACTTTTGGGCGCAAAGGAAACGGATAGATAACCCCAATGTGAGGGGGAAAAAAAAAAAAAGGTGGTCGAGACCACGATCAACGCCGTCCACGCCAGCCCCAATGGGGGAGGTAAACGTATTAGAGAACGGAAGATCCAGGAAATGTCGCAAGCGTGTGTGAGCAAGACTTCGAGGAAAGAATCGGAGAGAGACCCCATCATAGAGCCAGTTCAAGGATGCCGAGTGAACAGAATTGAACCGATTGAACTAAACCTGGCCGACAGAATCCAAAGGCCAATGTAATGAGTATGAGAGAAGAAAAAAGATGAAAAGGAGACCAATTTCAGAAACAGAGCAACTCACCCCCCACGCATTCAAAGCCGAAAGACAGAAAAAAGCTGAGTTTGTGAATGTTGGCTGTCCTGAGCCTAAAAATGAAAGTCAACCCTGTCCATCTGAGAAGTCAGCAAGGAAAATAATCTGGTCGTTACAGGAGAGAGTGACCAAAAAAAAAGGAGTTTAGACGATTTGGGCAAGCTTTTCCAGGTCTAAATTGTAAGGCTTGTAAAATATCTGATTGAAGAAATCGTAGCAAAGGAAGTACGAGGACACCCGAACAGATTAGGGAATCAGCTGTCTAGCAAGGGTACTGTAAGGCTTTAAGCTCTGCTTTTTCGATTAATCTTTTTTTTTCTCTTGCCCCAACCCCGATCACTCATTCCTTTTTCAGAAATATTATGGTTGTAGACAAGTCATGGATTATTCTCACATGTGTTCTATGAGTTTACTTTCAGCTCGTCGCTCATCGCTCTTTTCACTTCATTGTTGCCCCGTTTTTCCCCTGTAACCAGTTTGTGTTGGCTTATTGCATAAAAGCCAAGGGGGAGATATGTTCCGTCCACAATCGAGTACATCATCCTAATATGACATGGATAAATGATGTCAAGGATGATGATTGTTTCCCGGAACGGTTTTTTATCAAAATGTTAAGATAACATATGTTTATTGTCTTGGGAAAATCCCAAAGTTGTTGGATGCCATCATGTATAGTCCGTTTGCCGGTCAGATGTCGACCAAATGCCACCCTAATTGCTCTCGTGAAACGAATGCGTGATCCATCACAAGTAGCTCCTCCAGCCTTGATCATAGATGAGAAATGTTCGCTGGAACCGGTTGTATCAAAGAGCTTTGTGAATTCAGGGTGGAATCAATCTCTACATTGTTCCTATCACCAAGGAAAAAGCTCCAGTACCCGAGGGCTGGTCAGCCAGCTACAACCATGGGTGAGGAATGTCGGCTACATGTTGGAAGGGAGGGAGAAACAGGAAATCCTCGGTCATCAAAAACGATATTCTCGTGATCATTTTGAGAGAGGGAAGGGGGAAGAGGATCTGGATATAAGCAATCTCATCCTCACGGGTCGATGTTACAAAATGTCGGCCCCCCCCTGACGGCAAATGACGACCAATCCTTCCGGAATGTTCCCGTTGGACGTAGTTCCGGCCCAATGTTTTGTGTTGCAACAGTGGATAGAGGAAGCCGTTCACCGTCCAACGATAGCCATGGGACAACCCGTTTTAGCCTCCATGAGCAAGAGGCGGAAACCAACCGGTACGGGATAGTTAAATCAACGAACAGTCACATTTTTTCATTTCTCCAGGAGAGAAGTCAGATTTTTGAACCTCTCCAAGGAGGAAGCACCCGCCATTGCTAAGTGCTGGGACGTTGTCCATGTGTTGTGGTGCCAAGAAGTGGGAAACTGTTTCGAAGGACAGAGGTCGTCATCATATGGGAAGTAGAAAACCCAGGAAGCCGTGCACAAGAGCAAAAGGACCTGGGAAGTGCCGAGTCTGAGTACAGCACTTCGTCATTTGTTAGTGGACTTTCAATCCCGTCGAGTGACGTCATCCGAGCATCTCCGTTGGACCATCTCACCAGACATCGAGCAGTAATTATTAACCCATTGATTTCATATGCGTATGTCCCCTTTTCCATTGGCCCAACAATTCCCCACTTTTCTTACCAGAGCAAGACAGCTGATAGGCGGGTGTGTGTGATGAATAAAGTAGATTGAACTGTACAGTTTGCCTTGAAGAGTAGCCTAGATTTCTCAGACGACCGAGATCGTGCTGGCATCGTTAGGGAGTAGAGGTAGCAAGTGATTGTATGCAACAACTGTATCTAAAGTTCATCACTCTTGTAGCAGAAATCAGTAGTTAGACTCTAGAGTAGAGGTCGACTTTGATAGACGCGTTTAGACTAGGATAGTGACCACATTTTGCAGGATAGTTAGCCTTGAAGATTGGCCAGAGTATGCCAGACAACCGAGATTGATCTGGGACCCAATGGGAGTAGAGGTAGCTAGCGATTTGTATCCTTAGTCGTTTAATGATTGTTTGAGGCCCTGATAAAGGAAGCTCAAACTATTGCTCGTATGCCCTGATTAGGGTTATAACCGGAGGCCTTAAGATAGGTCTAAGAATTTAAGCCTTGTACTAGGTGCTCTCCATCTTTGAGAGCTATCAAGGTATTTTTACCTAGTGCTTGGGTCAGGAGTTCCATGTTTCCGTTCACCACGGGAATTCAATAAGTCAGGACCTTTCACCCCTGGCTGGTGGACGGAACAATAGAGTTTCTTGTGCTTGTCCGCGACCGGGAATCTTTGATTCCCGTGATTTTATACCTTGACCCGGTCTTTGTAGTGGAATTTTACCCTTTTTGTATGTAAAGTGAGGAACTCGGCCTGCGACCAAGACAAGCAGTAGAGGTCTCTTTTTGAGTTGCCGCGACCGGGGATCTAATTTTGATTCCACCAGTGATTTTGATTAGTGAACAGGACTTATTTTGGGTGTATTTTTTTCCCAGTGTTTGAAAGCTGAAACCGGCTCGCGACAAAGAACATAGAGTTGCTTTTTGGTGCCGAGATTTTGTTCCACGAGTTGCTCGTAGACCCATTGATCAAAAGAGGAAAAACCAAATTTTGCTAAGGAAGCATTTAGTACTTATTTTTGATGATACGACCCAATTCTTTTCATTCCCGTGAATAATTACAGATTTGCGAACTGCGTCGTTTTGTTGAGTTCTGTTTTACCCGATTGATTTTGAAAGCCAATGACGGCTTGTGCCAAGAATCAAAGCAATTCCTTTTGGTGCCGATATTCCAATCCACGAACCCGGTCGGTCATATTTGGGTTTTGTGTTCCCAATTGATTTTAAAAGGACAGTAAACGGCTCGTGCTAAAGAAGCGTACAGTACTTCTTGTTAGTGCTGCGATTAATTCAGAGGCCCAAAGCTTGAATTCTGTGCCCTGAGTGCACACCTACTGAGAACTCACTTTCAGGTTCCCCAAGAGTTGATTTTGTGCCTTGAATTGCACATTTTATGAAAGCGATGATAGGCTTGCACCATTGATTTACATAGCTCTTCTGTTTGGTGTTATTACTGTGTAGGGCTGATTGCTGAATAGCTGGCCCAGATTCAATACGTTTCTCTTTTGCCGGAGCAATTCAAAACTTCCATAAGTCAAAGAGAACTGTGCTCAAGACTTCAAATTGACGCACGATTGTAAGTGAGGAATTTCAAGAAAGAAATATAGACAGTTGAAGAAAACATGGCTATGTCCAACCCCAGAATGACAACGTTAACTGAAGGCATCACGTCGCGAAGTGTAGCTTCGTCAGAAACTAGAAAGATGAGGACGAATCTGGACCCAATTAAAGTGCAATTTAGGACACGGGGGTTTCCGTAGAACCGCTCGAACCACCCGTGAAAGATGATGCGTTTTGGGGCAGGAGTGACAAGTGTGCTTCAAGATATAGCAGATCTCAATCAGCTTATCCACTACCAGTGCTAGAGGTCGGAACTTTTAAGGAGAGAGCGCGAGACAATTCTATGAGTGGTGGCGACTTTTCGCGATGTATATCAAGAGAGACCAGAGCTGGACTCAGCCACCAAGCTTGCGTATTTGAAAAGGCATTTAACCGGAGAGCCCTACAACTGTCGTCCGCCCAGGGTACATATGAAGATGCCATACGGAGTTTGCATCAAGTCTATGGAATCCCTCGCAGACTTATCAGAGAAATATTGGATGATCTAGATCAATTGAAGGACAGAAATGTCGATTTAGTTGACTTGCTGGTGATTGTTAACAAGCTGCATGACCCTTTTCAAGCTGATTGACAAAAGTACTCAAGAACTTGCACCAATGTTGCTTTACCCAATTACCAAGAAGCTGCCGAACGAAGTAAGACTGAGATGGAGTGAGCAGGTTATGAAAATGGAGGAAACGAGGACAGGATGTAACAATGACAGACTTTTCAGAGTTCCTAATTTTTGTCATTAACCTGTATGAAGACGCCGAAATACCGACCCAACCCTCAAGCAGCAAGCCAGAGAAGATGCAAGAATACTTCGAGAGATCTTGTTCCCCACAGGTGGTTTTATTGTCAGCTCAAGTTCAAGAGGAGGTCAAGAAAGAAGAAAGAAGACCAGAGCGGACATCTTCTCAAAGGGATCGTGGAAAGCTCATCAGCAGCCCAAGTCTCAGCGTGTCTTTAATGATGTATGCACGTCGAGTCACGACAAGTGCCCGTTCTGTGATGAGCCAGCTCATAGACATATAAGAGAGTGCAAAAAGGTGACCCTCTACCCTACGTCCGCCAGGTGGCAGTTAACTCGCGTAAATCGCCTATGTTTTAAGTGTTCTGATCAAGCATGATTTCGGAAAGTGCAAGGCCCGCTTTGCCCGAAATGTAAAGGGTTTCACAATGTCTTGCCTCACTTTGGGCGCAAGAAACGGATAACCCCAATGTGAGGGGAAAAAGAAAGGTGGTCGAGACCACGATCAACGCCGTCAGCGCCAGCCCAATGGGGGGGAGGTAAACGTTGAAGAACGGAAGATCCAGAAATGTCGCAAGCGTGTTGAGAAGACTTCGAGGAAAGAAGTCGAGAGAGACCCCATCATGAGCAGTTCAAGGATGCCGAGTGAACAGATTGAACCGATTGAACTAAACCGGGCCGAATCCAAGGCCAAATGTATGAGAGAAGGAAAAAGATGAAAAGGAGACCAATTCAGAAAGAGCAACTCACCCCACGCATTCCAAGCCAAGACAGAAAAGCTGAGTGTGAATGTTGGCTGTCCTGAGCCTAAAAATGAAAGTCAACCCTGTCCATCTGAGAAGTCCAGCAAGGAAAATAATCTGGTCGTTACAGAGAGAGTGACAAAGAAAGAAGGGAGTTTAGACGATTTTGGGCAAGCTTTTCCAGGTCTAAATTGTAAGGCTTTAAAATATCTGATTGAAGAAATCGTAGCAAAAGTGAGTACGAGACACCGAAACAGATTAGGGAATCAGCTGTCTAGCAAGGGTACTGTAAGTTAATGCTCTTGCTTTTTCGATTTATCTTTTTCTCTTGCCCCAACCCCCGATCACTCATTCCTTTTTCAGAAATATTATGTTGTTAGACAAGTCATGATTATTCTCACATGTGTTCTATGAGTTACCTTTCAGCTGTCGCTCATCGCTCCTTTTTCACTTGCAAATTGTTGCCCCTTTTTCCCCTGTAACCAAGTTTGTGTTGGCTTAATTGCATAAGGCCAAGGGGGGGAGTATGTTCCGTCCACAATCGAGTACATCATCCTAATATGACATGGATAAATGATGTACAAGATGAATGATTGTTCCCGGAACGGTTTTTATCAAAATGTTAAGATAAATATGTTATTGTCTTGGGAAAATCCCAAAGTTGTTGGATTGCCCATCATGTAGTCCGTTTGTCGGTCAGATGTCGACCAAATGCCACCCTAATGCTCGTGAAGACGTCGTGATCCATCACAAGTAGCTCCTCCAGCCCTTGATCATAGATGAGAAATGTCGCTGGAACCGGTTGTATCAAAGAGCTTTGTGATTCAGGGTGAATCAATCTCTACATCGTTCCTATCACCAAGGAAAAAGCTCCGTACCGAGGGCTGGTCAGCCCAGCTACAACCATGGGTGAGGAATGTCGGCTACATGTGGAAGGGAGGAGAAACAGGAAATCCCGGTCATCAAAAACGATATTCTCGTGATCATTTTGAGAAGGGGGAAGAGGATCTGGATAAGCAATCTCATCCTCACGGGTCGATGTTACCAAAATGTCGGCCCCCCCTGACGGCAAATGACGACCAATCCTTCCGGAATGTCCCGTTGGGACGTAGTTCCGGCCCAATGTTTTGTGTGCAACAGTGGATAGAGGAAGCCGTCACCGTCCACGATAGCCATGGGACAACCCGTTTTAGCCTCCATGAGCAAAGGGCGGAAACCAACGTGGTACGGGATAGTTAAATCAACGAACAGTCACATTTTTTCATTTCCAGGAGAGAAGTCAGATTTTGAACCTCTCCAAGGAGGAAGCACCCGCCATTGCTAAGTGCTGGGACGTTGTCATTGTTGTTGGTGCCAAGAAGTGGGAACTGTTTCGAAGGACAGAGATCGTCATCATATGGGAGTAGGAAACCCAGAAGCCGTGCACAAGAGCAAGAGGACCTGGGAAGTGCCGAGTCTGAGTACAGCACTTCGTCACTTTGTTAGTGGACTTTCAATCCCGTCGAGTGGACGTCATCCGAGCATCTCCGTTGGACCATCTCACCAGACATCGAGCAGTAATTATTAACCCATTGATTTCATATGCGTATGTCCCCTTTTCCATTGGCCCAACAATTCCCCACTTTTCTTACCAGAGCAAGACAGCTGATAGGCGGTGTGTTTGTGATGAATAAAGTAGATTGAACTGTACAGTTTGCCTTGAAGAGTAGCCTAGATTTCTCAGACGACCGAGATCGTGCTGGATCGTAGGGAGTAGAGGTAGCAAGTGATTTGTATGCAACAACTGTATCTAAAGTTCATCACTCTTGTAGCAGAAATCAGTAGTTAGACTCTAGAGTAGAGGTCGACTTTGATAGACGCGTTTAGACTAGGATAGTGACCACATTTTGCAGGATAGTTAGCCTTGAAGATTGGCCCAGGTATGCCAGACAACCGAGATTGATCTGGGACCAATGGGGAGTAGAGGTAGCTAGCGATTTGTATCCTTAGTCGTTTAATGATTGTTTGAGGCCCTGATAAAGGAAGCTCAAAACTATTGCTCGTATGCCCTGATTAGGGTTATAACCGGAGGGCCTTAAGATAGGTCTAAGAAATTTAAGCCCTGTACTAGGTGCTCTCCATCTTTGAGAGCTATCAAGGTATTTTTACCTAGTGCTTGGGTCAGGAGTTCCATGTTTCCGTTCACCACGGGAATTCAATAAGTCAGGACCTTTCACCCCTGGCTGGTGGACGGAACACCACTTAATGCCAAACTGTTGACCCAGCCGATCTGACCAACACTAAGCCAACCTCAAGACACAATACAAGCTGAATTGGCGTTGCTACTTTGTCGTTTCTCCCTTGAGGGTCACCCAAGAAAGGTAATCTGTGACTGACCGGAGTCCATCTCTTTCTTCAGTGTCCGTGGTTGGTAAGGTCCATAAACTTTTGTTGTTTCGTAATGATGAGAACGCATTAAATTTCAAATCCAAGGTTGCCAGAAAACCTGGAAAATGAAAGCGCAAGCCGGCACAACTCGATTCCATTGGAAAGTAAATTGTTTTAAGTTTGAGCAAAAAGCAACCCTGGTTTGAAGGAAGAAAAATCAGGGTTGGTTTTTGAGGCTAAGTAACGCGTTTACGACATTCGACCAGTCATGCCATATGGCATTGAAAATGCAAATTAGCAGCCCTAGTTGCAATCTCGCGTGACGATTAATTCGGTCCCAATCAGTAACGACCGTAGCAACGGTTGCGCACTTGGAAGGCTTCAGCTGCCAGGTGGGTGACGTCAGCCGATATAATGAATATGGCAGGGGTCAACCGGTGAGGATGGGCCGTGAAATGAGCGAATTTATGCTATATAATCAATGATATATCCAAGCATAAACGAAAGGACACTGATTAAAAACAGCAACCAAAAGGTGGTGGAAAATGTCCAAAGATGATATAAGAGTGCGAATTTGAGCTAAAAATTGAGTACAAGAACTAGATTGATATAACTTAAAGTGACCACTTAAGATAGGTGTTGGATGAGACTACTTGGAATGATTGGATTCGTAACTTATGTTTTCTGTCAAAATAAGTTGTTTAAAAGTCATATATATCACTGAAAAAGGTTGCAGAAACTTTAAACAAGCTCATGAATGTCATAAGGAACTGTTTATTTATTGTTGACTTTCTTAATATGCTGAGTTCAGCGCCAATTTATGATCAAATAATAGTCCCACGAAGATTTGATGTTATTGATGTAATTCATTCAATACTATTATGTATATCTAGTGACCTTCAATCTAATTAATGACAAACTGTTTGGTTTATAGGTGCATCTAAAGATGTTTTTTCTAACTGAGATCCCTTATGACCACCATGAAGAATTTGCCATTCTTAAAAAAAGTAGCATTATCCTAGCATTTTCAAATTCCAACTGGCATTTTCTTAGCATTGATTTAGCACTAACTAGCATCACCGGCTGAAAAAGACCTGGTCAGCCTGTTAACGATAATAACGTTGATCATCATTGGTTTATTGTTTATGTGCTCGTATTTGTTTATTGTTTATTGCATGCCTACTCAAGCATCAATTTAGATGAAATAGAGTAATGGGAAAAAAAGCCGAACGAAAACGAAGAGAAAAGGCACCGCAGCGAAAAAGAGGAGAGAAAAAAAAGAAAAGCGAGCCCTAGTCAAGAAACAGACTTGGTTTTTAACTTTTGCTGTTTTGTTGATCTGAAACGCTGGTTAAAAATTGTTGAAGTCTGAGTTGAAAGTTGTTACTGAGTTGATCTATATTTGTGTTGAAATAGTCTTGAAAACGCGAATTTTGTTCTCGTCAATGTTTACCCATTTCGGTGAAACTGCAAGAATGATGTTTATTGCATATTCGAGCTGGATAAAAAATCAGCACTTCGACATAGCATATAAATATCCATCTGTTGAAATGCCAGATGAGTGGTACCCACTCAGATAAGCCGCTCCAGAGTCGGTGAAAACGAAATTTTTTAAACGTTGGATCGGCTGGAGGTATCGCCACTTTTTCTGGGCCAAGAGATCGTCCACAATTTTGTCATACACGGCATAGTCACGGCCATAATGTTCATAGCCTTCTGCAATATTCCAGAGCAACACTCCATCTGCAAATAACAAGAAAGAACATTTCTGATATGCCAACTCGCCAAACTAAAAATTCAAAGCGAGTCTTGTAGCATCTCGTTGAAAACACGATTGAACTTTCCTTCCAAAGTTATGTATGGTGTGGTCATGTAAGTTTCGCCATAATAAACACAAATCCTGGAGCCGTCACTCCGGACGACTCCAAACCCCTTAAATATGCTGATCCACAATCACTAAACCTGAGGAGGTCGCATCTAATGATTTTGATTGGGCTCCATCTTCCAATATCAATCAAGAACTGAATGGATTCGTCAAACTGCGGGATAGTGCCAGAAATGGAATTGTATCCCTCCATTTGGTTCCACAAAAGAATTCCTCCTGAATGAATAACTCAATTAACGAGGGATTTGTGAAAAGGTTTCAAGCAATCAGACACAGGGAGACGTGATGAACACAGGGACAGAAAAGTAAAACTTCTACCTTTTTTGGTAATTCGGATTAATTCTGGAAAGGCTTTAGGCGAGATCAGGCTTTGAAAGAAACCAGCGCAACAAATCATGACATCATAGGTGTCATCCTCAATGGGAGTGGGGACCCGTTCGTCGATGAAGCTCTTGAAGACTTTCTGTACAAAAAAGAATTCGTTCCTTAATTAGGTACATCTTGTTAATTTGACCTACGCACTTTATACAAGTGGTTGGATTGAGCCACTTGCAAGTAGCCTTCAACCGGATCCAAGCCATCAATGTTTGTGTAGCCATGACTTCGGAGCTCCTCGGCCACGATGCCGGTACCACAAGCCACGTCAATAATGCGAACATCCTTATCCAAGCGAAGATTCAAGAATGTTTGAGCCAACGTGGTTCGATGATGGATGATTTCTTGGTTGTCAGTCATGCTTGCGTGACAACTTTCACATTTACCAACTGAGTGTTTTAAAACCAAGTAGCCTCGTTTTGTACTTGGAATGTAGCACTTTAGTTTGAGTGAGGAGTAGGTTTGGAAACTAGGACAACCGCCTCTACAACTTGTGAACGTTATTAATCCAACTTGATAGATGCATTTTTATGCTCTTGGGGAGGTTTTCAACTATACTGTAGGTAGCGCAGAGTGAAAAAGGTATGCAATGGATTGCTGTACGTTGTTAGGGAACAACACTTGGCACAAATTCAATTCGTTTGAAGTTCTGGCGCGAAATCCTCTCCTCCTCTTCCTTCTTCAAAACTCTGGGGGTTTGTTGAAAGGTGGAGGTTCTTCTCAGAGTCTCGTCTCGTCTTCGCCGCCATTTCTTAGGGGTTAGTAAGTTCAGATAGGCCAAGCGATAGTTTCGGTTTGACAGGATATAGATCAACGGATTGGTCCAGAAAGGAACAAACAAGAAGATGTAAGCGATTACATTGATACTCTCGGGTAACTTGAGATCCGTCGTGGAAAACAGAGAGGATTCTCCTCCTCGTTGGGCAGATCTAGGATATATTTTGGATCAGGGCCTTAGGACACGAGAATCCAGAAGGATTGATGATGCATAAGTATTACTCACGTGAAGATGTTGATTCCCATGGGTAAACAAAAGCAAAAGCAGACGCTGGAGAATGTCAGAGCCATCATTCGAGTAAATTTCATCTGGAAATGAGGAAGAAAATGTATAATGGCATCAATAAAAATAAATGTGATGTACCCTCACCTCCTTTTCATGAGTATTGAACGCGGCCATCCCAAGATGGCTCAATGAGTTTCGGGATCTCCGCATTTTAATAAAAATCAGAATGTAGCTGATGACCATTGACACAAAAGGGATGCCCACGCAAATCAAATCTAGAATTTGAGGGATTTTCGAACTGCTCATGCCCTCTTCTGGTGGAACACTATTGTTCCTCTCCATGGCTTCTTTGCCACAAAAGAACGAACAAACCATTCCTGTAGGGAGCAAGGTTCTTTTAAATCTTGATTTGGACTAAGAAGGCTCATTTCAGGACATGCTTTTCTTACCCGTGTGCTCCTTTGAAGTCCAACTGAAAGTTAGCAATGGAATGGCTACCACGCTCGGAATGAGCCAAGTCAAGGATATGTATGTCTTGGACCACTTCAGGCACAATTTATTCGTTTTTGACCAAACAGCCACACAACGTACAAAGCTAACCAAAGCGAGCCCCAGCCAAGAACCGCCTAGAATCATGTTTCAAAGCCATTAATAACCGAAATTATAATACATATATACCAATTCATGCATGCCCATCTTTTGTTCATACGGTTCCAATCCCAGCCACTCCCAAAGGTATAATCAAGCTCCTTCTAGCCCTGCTATAATCGTCATTTCCAGCCTTTAACTTAATGGTTAATTCAAGGGCTGAGAATTTCGTCGCGACTATTTGAAGGTGCTCGACGATTGGGCACTACCCCCAATCAGAGCATTGTCATAAAGTTGAAAGAGAATCAATAATGGCGACATTTTTACAATGATTTTGAGTTATCTATTCTGCTTCTATTGAGATCTTTAATATTATAAAAGAGCCCCAAATGTACAATATATCGAAGTAGAGTTTCCAGGTAGCTATATCATTCAAAGCTCGTTACTCATACTCCTATGATCGTCTGAATTTTCACAAATGACTCCGTTACGACGCACATGCATATTGGATTCGCTGATATGTTATAACAAATTACCATTTCGAGCCTGTTTGAAGGACTTACTCGTTAAGACGTGGAATAAAACTGACAAGGGCTTGCACATAACGAGAGGGAAGATCACCAATCCACTGACTGCATTGATCCCAATCACCGGTAAGATCAAGACAGACACGGCCAAGTCCAAGCAAGACACATTGATCAGATACGGAGTACACGGGTTGTGCAAACGACGAGTGCGGTGAATCACATATATTGTCAGTGAATTCCCCAAGATACCTGCGTATGGTAAGAGGGAAAACTCAAGTTGGCTTGCTTTCCAATCCAATAATGCTCGTGTAGATAAGAGCTTGAATATGGTGGAGATGAAATACCAAAACACCTTCGGGACTTGAATGTAGCTTTTTACCCAATTCTTGTTATGCTTTAACCTTTGGATTAGAAGATGTGCCTTAATATTTGATGATGCAAGAGCATCCATCGCTTTCTTACATCTGAGATTGGAACCACCAACAGAAACTTTATCAACAGCTAAATTGTGAATACATTGAGTTTCTTCAGTACCAATGTGCTCAAGGATGAAAACCTCGTTAAATTATGAACAACAGGAAAAGTATTTTTTTGATGGAATCTAATTTATAGATCACTTCAATGCGTAATGTATTTGTAAGCAAAATTCGCAAAGGGGCTAAATGATGCCCACAATTCTGCGGGCTTCTTCCTCTTTCTATCTAACGTTGTAAAACAAGACTCCGAATTTGCAAGTTCTTGAAGTGCTTGTACTTTCCATTTGAAGGAAAATCAAAGCCAATGAGGACATTGTGCTCTATGAAAGATGGAAAACCGAAATCAATCATTCCTACCCTACTTTATTTTAATTCCCGTTCTGCCACTGCCTTTTTAGGGTACACGAAAGATAATTTACGTTCCGCCCGTCAGAGTACGCATTCTTACCTTTGTAAATGCTTCTAACTGCTATTGGGCCTATTTTTTGGTTAGTCCTTTTTTGCAGTCTTGTTCCATCCATTACAAGGAATGTCAGTTTCAGTACCAATACAATGACAAATTCCGCTTGCTTTATTTTCTAACGCTTCAACATTTATTATATATTTGGTCTATCAACACGTTTGAGTAGTAGACCGGTCTAGTGCAAAGTTGATCTGAAAATCTCTTTCTTGTCTCCTTCAGCTGCTTTGATAAACATGTTCAAATTCTTATATGTAATTACTGTCCAACCCAACACAAAGGGCTGATTACTTTTTTCATTCACTTCAAGACATGAGAAGTTTCCCTCTTTACTTTGGACCGCCTGACAGACGTGACGTTGGAAACTAGGTCTCCTATAATCCTTTTTGATAAGTGTAACTCGCTTTTATAGGCTAGCGCAATTCACGTCCCATTGTGTATATAACCGAAGTAAAAGCAAAATATATGGTACCTAAATCACTTCTTGACACATAGTAGAAGGAAGATTAGTGTGTCAAAATGACGTAGAACTTTCAATTCAATGCCCCTAGTTTTTTTTTATAGCTTTTAGTGTTGTAAATGTCAAAATGTGCGATATGTGATGACATTCCGCTGAAATGATTGCATTTCTTAGTTATAAAAACATCACATTTTCTCTTGATCTTTTTAAGTGTACTGAAAAAGCATGGCTGCTATGTCTGAAAATACGCCTCCAGGATCTTGTAAGATTGATTAATGGTCCCCCATTATCGAGTGGTTCGCGTTTCCTTGTTCAAACACCTCCTAGATATCAAATGCTTTCACACGATTGCCTCTAAAATGTACTCCTTTGTAGGTCGAAAACACGTATGACTTTGGATTGCAAATATTTCATACTGCACAAATTGACCTTACCTGCCACTGCAAATCCAAGGTAGAAAATTCCCATCACAATTTCATTGTCACGACTGAAGAATGTTCGCAATGGCAAGTAGGAGATATAACTTGTTGTACTATTACCATTAGGGTTTACATGAATCTCCGGAAATGTCTCCAATCCCATTTCGAAGGGATTCATTTGCGAACTGGCGTGGAACAACCTGTATGAAGGTGAGCTCAGGCTTTGCTTGGAACCGAGGATTTGGGCTCCTGGCGCGCTTTGGTGAGAGCGCACAGTGTGAGGGTTTCCGCCTTTCCTTTTCCATTCAATATGGAACACATGAGACTCTTCATCCCTGGAACGTTCGAACAAGAAGGCAAAGAGCAAGACTGTTAGTTAGAGTGATTCCTGATTTTAAATGGGACTAGACCTCTACTCCCTTAAAAGCTTAGCTATCATGACATGAAATTTCAGGAACAAAAAGGAATAGCTTGTTGGCACTCCTTCTAAGCAAACTTACAGATCAATAGTGATTGGGAACATACATACAGAAGCAAGTAAGCATGATGATATCCCCAAGATAACAAAATTTGTAGAGGTCATCATTTGTTTTGGGGCTAGGTAATGTAACCTTGTCATTTACTTATTGGAATCTTGTACAGGAGAACGTGCGGCATGATATCTTCGAAGTGTGGATTAGCGTCCAATGCATGAAGCAATATACATTAAATACTTTGGGAAGATACAAAGAGATAACATACTCATGTGGAGGACCTGTTCCAAAGTAGGCAAAACACCTCGTATTACAGAAACGTTCTCCAGCTAGAAAAACATCAAAACATATTTATGATCAAAAAACAGTGTTTTTGCCCATCTATTTGGGATGCTTGCAACGGTGTCTCTGGCTCTGAATTGTTTGACGAAGATATGATATATCCATTAACTGTTACTATTTTCTAATTAGAATACCAACTTTGATTTCGGGCGATGTGGTGTCGTGGTTGATGCACTTTTTCAATACTAGATAGGTT
The DNA here is from genome assembly GCF_007210705.1 of Tigriopus californicus. NCBI lineage: Eukaryota > Metazoa > Arthropoda > Copepoda > Harpacticoida > Harpacticidae > Tigriopus > Tigriopus californicus. The sequence continues at coordinate 4,933,746 of NC_081446.1, forward strand.
TTGATTATCCTACCAAACCTTTCGTAAGAAAACTTTTACACGTAGATGCTAACCCCTCCCATAGACAAAGAACTTATCTGATACCAAACAATGTCTGCCTATCTGAAGAAATAAGACATTACAATGACTAACTTTGCGAGCGACAAAGCTTTCCCCTCCAACAGATCCTATCAGCTATCAATAAAATAAATAATAAATGCGTCTGGTACGCAAGGTAGCCTATTTTTAACTAGTCAGAAGACTGGAAAAATTGTTAATTAAGATAGCAAATAGTGTCACACAATGAGGGCCGCAAGGCCACGCCAGGTGTATTGAGTAGATTGGTTAGAATGCTCAATACTTCAAGAGCGGCCTTGCAGCTCTCATCGTATTATCTTTTTTGCATCCCAATCTTAAAGCCTTGTACAACTTTAAATTAGTTAGTCAAGCAAGTATGCGTCTTAGCTTAGCGCTTCTTTTATCTCCTTGGCTACTTTCATTCGGCAAGATATTTCCAAATCGGACAGGAAAGCTTATTTGGAAAATAACTTTTTTCCATGGTTTGAACTACTTCATGTCTAAAACTGGAAGTAAAAATAAATAGCCAAGGGATAGAATGGAGTGTAAATTTGAGGATATTATTCCCAATGGTGGTTATTAAGTGGTCTTCGACTTGTGCGATATATGAATGAATTAATGGTTTTTTTTTAATCCTTATTGCAAAGCAAGCAGCTTTATTGGATTTATTGGGAGCGCCATATTATCATCTACAAATTGATTTTCAAAGGACTTCAAGAAGTAAAACTCATTTGTAATGAGTCAGAGAGCTTAAGAGATTAAATTAAAGTTTGAAGGCATATATCATGGAATTATTTTTCTCAGATACATCGCCTTTGATGGCCCCACAGAGCTTGAGCCATTGTCCATGGCGGACCAGGCCTCATCAACTGAAACCTTCAGCTTGCCCGCATTGTTGTGGATGGGGACCCAGGTCTTGGTCTCCACATGCCTCCAGATGTTGTAATCCAGGGGATTCAGGTTGAGGACATTTGGGGGCGAAACCAATTTCAAGCAGAATCCTCTGGAGCCCAACCTTCGTTCAAGGTAGGCCTGGACGTGGAGAATAGCCTGGTGATGGCTAATTAATACTGTAACACGAGGTGCGGTGGATGTCAAAACTATTGACAATTTTGATGGCGTTCTCACTTTTATCAAATTTGGCTACAACCCTCTTTTGCAGTTATTGCATGTCTAAGAGGCAATATTGTCTATTCTTAAATCTACACTGGCAACATGCATTATGATCACATGCAAGCTATGTATTAAAGAATTAATGTGGGGCCCATTCTGGGGACAGAAAGATGAAGGGATAATATTATTATGCAAGGAGTAAAAGTAAAAAAAAGCACGTTTATGAACGTTTTTGAAAGGATCCATATGCTTTGTCCAACCCAGATTTTAAGGGCAATTGTAGCGAGCGTAGAGGCTAAACGTGCATTTTGAGAGCACCTTCAAACCTCCGAGAATCCAGGCTGGTCAGAACAATGCATTAATGAAGTTCAACCCTCTTCTCTTTGATCGTTCAATTTGCTGCCCTCAAATATTCGTGGGGAGTAGGTAGGTGTTGATCCAGTAGCATCCTTAAAGCCAGACTAAAATTCCTGATCAACCTTATATTCAAGGGCTAACCAGATCTGCCAGCTCTAATTCGTTGCTAAATCAGATATTATATGAACATAAAATTAAATAAAATGATTACTTTTTCCGCCTTGAACTGCTGAGAATTCCATTCCCAATAGCGGTAAGGAAGTTCTCAAATCCGACAACGGATTATTGGAACACCACCAGGAGTCCTTAATTTAACGGGGAAAAAATTAACATAGACAATTTTGAGCTAAATCAAACAACTCTTTAATTAAGTTCAATCCTGGGGTGTTCGCTTCGGCTAACTTTCATCCACGAATCGCTCAATTAAGCTTGTCGATTAAGGTGGATGCCACCCTTAGTTGTTCCATGACTACAGTTGCGCGTTCCATAATTGACTAAAACCTCGCAACCTTTCATTTCGCTTAACGTTGCTCGAAAAGTGCCTAAAAGAAGCTAAGCATTCGAGCATGTCGGAGCCCAGATGTGTGTAACGTGTTTTTGTAAAATTCGGAAGGACAGCATGCTGGTGCAGTAAAATATAAACATATTTTGTTGCTAAAAATGCCACCATTATGTAAAAATATTTTTTTCGGATATGTTTGTTATGTTGTCTTTTGGTCACTTTCCGTATGAAAACAAACCCACGTGAGAGACCGATGACTCGCTCCTTCTCCCTACATACAGAAATAATAGAAGAGCCACCAGACCTCGCTTGACGACGCTTTCTCGCAGTGTCACAAGAACCTCGTGCTTCTACCAGTATCTTGCCGGTATATTCTGCCTAGCCTTAATAGCAATTATTCATCGGTTTCCCCACCTTGATCATGAAAGGCCCCATCAAGGCCATGACGCCTAAGAAGGGGCAGACTGCCCAAAAAAACAAGACGCCCAAGAAGGCTCAAACCCCGAAGAAAGGCTCAAGTCCGGCGCCAGCCCAATCACCCACTAAGACACCCCTCAACAAAGTAAAGAAAGGTAAGTAATATTTGATCTGATTTTAGTGAGGGGCGACAATGCTCCTCCCCATTGTCACATTGGCAGCACTAATATTTTTCTGCTTTTTAAAAACCTCCATCGATTACATGGACCTTTTCGGTATTCCTCATGATTGGCCAACATTTCAGGTCCGGGTTCCATTAAAAAGGAGAAACTGGCCACTCCCAAATTGCCTCAGGGGGTAGCTGACGATAAGAAACCCGCTAAGGGTAAGGCCTCCAAAGGTCCGAAGAAAGGCCGACCTATCAGCAAGAAGGTCAAGGCTCAAAACAAGTTAGTCCGCCAAGCCATCGCCACGGGCGAAATCGCTCAAGATGAGCTCAAACGTAAAGCCGACCGCGACGCTCGCACGCTCTATGTGGCCTTCAAGGCCGACAAACTCCCCACTACCATTGAGGAGATTGAAAAGCTTCACCCCGATATCAAATTGGTCCGAATCCTACGCCAATCCAAGAAAGCCAACTCCACTATTCGTTACTGTTTCATGGAGTTCGCTTCGGAAAAGGTCTGTGAAAAGGCCAAGACCGTGTTGTCCTTGAAAGAGTACAACGGTGGACGGCTCGCTGTCGATTTTGTGGGTGCCAAATCCAAAATTCAACGCGGACCTAAGAGTGCCATGCGGCCCGTTAACCCCACCAAGTTGTTCGTATCCGGTTTGGCTAAAGGTCTGACGGAGGACAAGCTCCGCGAATTGTTTCCCAAGGCTTCTCGAACCATCATTCCCGCTCGCAGTGTCCGGAAAGGCAGTACATTTGGCTTTGCCCAGTTTAATAATCCGGCTGAGGCCAAAGAGGCCTTCAACGCCAGTCAAAATCTGGAATTTGATGGTCATCACCTGACAGTGCTTTTTGCCCGCATGGACAAGGCCAAGAAATCGGAGAAGGCTGATGCAAAGCGCAAGACTGAGGCCGAGTCCCCGGGACCCCAAGCCAAGAAAACCATCACCAAGGTGGAGGAAGACGATGATGATGAGGACGACGACGATGAAGAAATTGTAGATGCTGTTGATGACGATGACGGAGAAGAACAGGACGAGGACGACGACGACGACGACGACGAGGACGACGAGAACGATGCAG
>NC_081446.1:4937482-4954341 GCF_007210705.1 Tigriopus californicus
TGTGTCGTTTAAGTAAGTTTTTGATTACATAGTGCCAATGGCAGGGATGGTAATTATTGGCCGATGACGACCAAATTTCAGAGGCTCTTTTTGAGTGGCTGGGAGTATAAAGCCTTTGATTCCGAGATGTGCCGTGCTAAGAAGATGAATATAATGAAATCCGGATACAGGAACCTCCAAAAAATGGAGAAGAAGAGTTCCTATATCTGAATTGTTCCTACGACCGAAATCTTCTTTTTTCTGGTGGATTTTGAAAGAGTAGCCATAACTGATGCTCCAACACACTGTATTTTATTGAACAAAATATTCATTTTTTGGTCTGACGTAATTGGCATAAAAAACTATTTCTTGAAAGGTCTAATAATTAAAGCACTTTCTTTGATAAAACCATTAAACCTCTAGATGAAATTCAACATGTCAAATTTTTCTTACATTCTTTAAAGAGAAATACACTCGAAAAAATTGTCATACATTTTCCCAGAATACATTATTTTGTATAAATATGTCCTGCATCTTGGATTGGTTCTTAAAAGAAAAATAATAAATAAAACAAAAAATCGGTTTTGATAATAATGTTGCTTATGCCAGGATTGCTCTTTTAATCGAAGTTCTTTTAATGAAATGTCACTGTATTTATTTAAGAAACTCAGTTTTAACTAATATCCTCCTTGGCAGCAATTCGTAAAAAGCAAGGAAGGCCCTAACAAATGGAAAAATTCTTTTAACTTTTTTCCCGAATCTAAACGTTTTTCAACGTTGCCTGATACTATGGTACTATTCATCGTGTGTGAACATTTCATGTAGAAAAGTGCTGGATTACGTTTGAGCTCTTGTTGACTTTCAATGGTTTTGGAAAAACTGCTTACGAACCTCGTTCTTAAGGTACATTTGCCGCCATTCTATAAGAGCGAAAGCGCAAGGGCAAAATTGAATTAATTATCTAAAACTAGGGATTAAAATCATATACATCCAGGAATACGCTTTATTGTTTTTTAACGTATCGCCAGCTTAGCTTTGACAGCTTAGATGTGGGAACATGTGGTCGTTCCCAAAGAAGATTTTAACATTGATGAGCTCTTTGATATCAAGCGGGTATGCACCCCTTCACGACGCATATTTCTTGTATGGCCACCAAACACTTCAAGGGAATCCAGCCAAAGGCCGAGATAAAACCAGTGGAGGTGTGCTCGTCCAAGTCGGATTTGAGGTAAGTAAAGGAACCCATTGCCACATAACTAAGGCAGATCACAACGCAACATAATATTTTTGGGTCAGAATCAATCTTGTTCCTAGTAGTGGTATTCTTTTAAATCCGGATGTCCTTTTCTTTAACTTAAGTCTTATTGGTAGCCTCCAGTAAAGACACTAGTTTTCAGCATGTTGAGCGTCTAGAATTCATAAAGACAAAGAATAATAAGATCGATTTAGATTTGTCGTTCTATTAGACAAACGTCATTGAATAAATGGCTGCACATACTTTAATTCAAAGTTTATTGGCGTTCAACTTGGATTCTGTGTGCACCAAACTTTGACCTTTATTTTCTGGCATGATGACAAAAGTATAACATAATATGACGAGCATGACTCCGGCGAAAAAATAGAACACGCCAAAGAGTCCAAACCAACTTATCATCTGGGGAAAAAGTTTGGTCGTCGCGAAACGAGCCAATGATGTCACCACTCCCAATAATCCGCACCCAAAAGATCGGATTTCCGTTGAAAAACTCTCGGCCTGAAGATTAAAATGGATAATGGAGAGAAATCCTATGGTCTGGGAACCTTGTATGGCCACCAAACACGTCAAGGGAATCCAGCCAAAGGCCGAGATGAAACCAATGGAGGTGTGCTCGTCCAAGTCGGATTTGAGGTAAGTAAAGGAACCCATTGCCACATAACTAAGGCAGATCACAACGCAACATAATAGAAACAAAGGTTTTCTGGGTGAGTATCGAAGGACCACGGTTGAAATGCAAGCGATCCCCAGGCGAACACTAGCCACAATTATAGGTGCCAATTCGGGCGCAACCGAGGAACCGGATTCATCGAAGACAATCACCATATATTGGGCCAGAACGTTCATCCCGGCCAATTCGCTCAAGCACATCAACACTCCGATTTTGAGAAATGGTTTCCAAAATCGGCTTGATCGACCAACTGAAATCCATCGCATTCCGGAGTCTGATTGTTCTTCATTATCCAGAGTGTCTTTTTCTCTCTTCCGGGTTAGGATCTCGTGAAATTCAGCCTCGTAATTACTCCTTGATCCTCGGAGCCTCTTCAATTCCTTTCGAGCTTTTTCGCATTGGTTCTTCTCCACGAGCCAATACGGAGAATCCGGTATGAACAGGCTCAAGAAGAACAAGGCCAAGGATGGGAGGGCCATGAAGGCCGTGACTAAGCGCCAATCCTCCAAAAAGTATCCCAAGAGAAAACCGTACAGGAGACCCGTGGAAAGTTGAACCGAGTAGAATGCACTGGTGACTCCTCGGAAATCTGGATGAGTGATCTCGGCCGTGTAAACTTTGACTGAAATTGATGAAGATCCATGCAGATATTTTGATTCAGTGGTGGCTGAAAGTTGGAATGGAATGTATGCATGCTTTTTGACGAGAACACAATCATCAAGGGATCCAGCTGAGGTCACTTTTGACGATTGAATAAAAGAGCGATCATATTTGAGCGCCCTAGCCCGTAAGAAGGCCTCCAGCTATTGATTTCCCTTAAGACTTGTCGTTTTCCAACGTCCACCCATCTACCATCCGACCTCCACCGCTACCACCACCACCACGACATAAAGGTCGTGTTATCAAAGAGAATCAAAGTTTCCACTTCCAACTCAGGAAACTTCCAACATTCTTTCCAGAACGGCCTCGCCAAATTGCTTTTAAGAAGTCCTCGCTTATTGGGAAATGACGAGCTCACAATCAAAGGCTTTAGCCTGAACATGATATCCTTGCTTGGCTATAGAAAGTGGAATATTCATGAAATCAATGGTACGAGTACAACACTTACCGACAGCCAAAAATATTCCATAACATGTGCCTAGCAAGATTCGAGAAACATACAGGAACTCCACAGAATGTGCTAACGTTGCCAATATCCAAGCCACAAATATGAAGGGTGATACGAGATTAATTACTCTTTTGGCTCCGATCGCTTGATTGAACGTGCCACCCAATAAAGATCCAACGATAGTGCCAATGAAGAACAGACTGGCTAAAATGAAGGATACGGGTAGTGCTCTGAAGTACGCAGTAACATTGTATATCCAGGATCATACCAATCCAGGATCCTTGTTCCAAAGAGATATTCCAGCCTCCCTCATCGAGGGGTCGCTTAATTTTCGGAATGACCACAGCACTGAAGGAATGGTACGTTCCCGTACAAAAACCAGTCACACTAATGCTCAAGGTAGCAAAAACCTGGAACATTAGAACGGACAAAAGGAACAATGAGCTGGACAACCTAGAAGTTTACCGTTTAAACAATCTATCCTTACCTGAGTCTTCACATTGTAAGTTCTTGTCATGGCACCTTTTTGTATCGTTCCCAGTTTCTACTGAGTCTTGACTGGTTATTCCTGATCAATTATTCCTTAATAAACAAGTGCCTGTACAAAGTCCAGTGGAATCGCAGACCTCTCAAGTCTCGCTCATACATTGAAATCTTTGTTGTCACTCCAAATTTTCTTATGGCAACTCTTCGAAAGCTTGTACTCTCAAACCGGTTTATTTTATTTCAGTTCCATTGTCTTGAAATTGGAACCAGAGTAGGAGCTGAAAAAGAACATCCAAACTTGGCTGACGTGTAAAATGAGTTCCCTTCATTTAAAAGCGTTGCAATCAAACGGCTGTTTTGTAGGAAACATGTATTTTCAGTTGTTGTAAACTCGATAAGGATCTTTGGCAGAGGGTAAGATAGTATATCATATATCGTAACAGTTTCTTAGTACATGTGGCAATATCCAATGACAGTCCTTACAGCCCAATAGATTTATATCATACCACAATATCGTGAACAATGGACTATCCGCAAAGTTATGCTCTTCATGGTGGCAACGAAAACTTGACATAGATCTCAAACTGTGCGCTCTTCGTTGATTAGAAATAGGGACAAAGGTTCCTCATCTGGAACAAGGTAAAGGTTATCAGACTGAAGGCTGCATAGCTACATATAAGTTCCATTTGATTGAACCGCTTTTGAGCTAGGACTGCTTTTCAAATGCCAAAAAAGGCATTCTTTGATCATGTCCATCAAACCAAAATTAATCTAATTAAGTCGATTGCGCAAATAGTCATCAGAGGGGTTAAATATTAATGAGAATCTTGAGTTGGCACAGGATATGCCATAGAAAGGGTCATCATCTAATTTGTTTTGCCCACACATCCCAACTCTTCCTTGGTAGTCACATCAAAGACGTGAAAGAGGCATTAATTCTGCACTTATTCGAAGAGCCTGTCATAGCCAGTCCAAGATCCAAGGCACTTCTTGAGGGCAGAAAATATTTCAAATAACTTGCTTTCATAAGAATTCCGTTCTCCTGGAACATCTGCAACCTACGTGCGAACTTTCATGCTAGGAGACAATCATGGATTTTGGGAGACAATACACAGCGCTTCCAAGTAGTTTAGTTTCCTGGTACCAGTATCTTGAACGCTTCGGTTATCCATTCCTCGTTTTGGAGGATTTTTTGCCAATTCAAGGCCACGTGGAAAGTCCAAGCTTGATCCCAAATGAGGCTCTCAATGAGAAAGAAAAACAAAATTGGCCCCATGATTGGCCACTGTTGGTCCAACTCGAAGGATGGAAACGCTGGTGGTCCAGTAAGTTGGAAATGAAGGACCGAGTACGTACAATACAGTTCAGATCCTTTGTAGCAAAGAGACCCCCCCAAAATCATCCGTCTTCAGGAAAAACGAAAGGTTTTAACATGAATTGTTTGAGCAGAGAAAGAAAGAAGAAGCTGAGGAGCACGAGATGGAAGTGGAGTTGGCAGTAGTCTCTTTCATTGAAGCAACAGAAACGAGGAAGACCCTCCAAGGATTGAAGAACGGCAGGGGGGGGCCGTTTCGGAGGGCAACCAAGGTTGAGGGTTCTCTTGCTTGTTGTATTGTATTAGGAAGGAAGTCCTTGAACGCCCAAACGATTTTTGCAAAAAGTAGTGATAGACGTACAAGGTTTTCGTGTTGTTGGACTACGATTTTCAAGTGAAGACATTGTGAGAAGGAGAGAGCCAACAACGAATGAGCTGACTATTGTCGATTGGCCACAAGGAAAGAACGACAGGAAGCATGAATTTGGGTTCCTGAGAAAGGTCATGGGTAGGATTACCCAAGGAGGGAAGAGGGGAATCCAAAAGGCTGTTTCATATGCGGCGACGACCTTGTCGAGGGTCTCGAACCGAAATACAAAAGACGTAGAAGGTGACATTTTGAAGCGGTCCCTAGACAGTCATAAATTAACACATTGTCCAGACCCTACCTACGTATACCCAGAGAATTGCGAGCATTGGCAATCGAGGCAAAATTGAAAGATGGTCGACCCGTGTCTCATCGTGAGAGAGACTCTCTTGACTTGGTCCCCGAAACAAGGAACATGAGAAGTTGTGGTGGTAAATGGATTGCCCAAGCAGTGGCATTTATTTGCTGTGGATCAATCAAACACTATGCTAACATTCTTTTCAGTCAAGATCACTCACGACCCCTCCATAGAAAGTCTATGTATACCCATATACCAGCCCGCCCCCTTAAGTCGCCACCATACCCAACACCCTCAATCTGGATGGAGTCTATATACGTAAGTACGGACGTAAGGAGGGGAGGCCTTGGGGGCGAAGTTAAAGAAAGGGGAAGGGAGACGCATCTGGGTCAATCAATTGACTACGACGTCGATGCTCTATCTTGATTCATTGGTTCAGATCCCAGTGAGAAGGCGAATGTGCTAAATACTGAAAAGCATTCCAGCCTTGGGCTACCAACCGCTCACCAATAACTCGTGGCCTTCACTCTACTTGTTCATGTTCATCTGATGGGCCATCTATTTCGATTAGTTCGCCTGTGGCAAATTACACTTGGGTACCACTTAAATATGAATAACAAAACTGGATGGAAAAGGCACCCACTTCTTGGAAATCGCCTCAGCTCAGCGTAGGCGTCCAAAGGCGTCCACGCATTCGTAAGACACATATTCCCTGCGAGCAAATTAAGTTCCTGCAGTCTAAGATTTTTAGCTTATAAGTCAGACCTAGTGAGCGGTTAAGCCAGTCTCTTGGGGAGGTTGATCGCTCTTGGGTGCATGCGGTTGTTGCGAATTTTTAGCGGTATATCCACGTCTCCAACTCTCGCCCCTTTTGTCTGGGCGACAGCCTCTGCAGAAGTCAGCTGACGTGACGCTCTGCGTTTTTCTTGGAAGGCCAAGAGCGCCAAGCGGTGGGAACCGTTTGGAGAGCCCATGAGTCCGATCGAGACGAAGGAGAGGAGCACGGCGGCAATCCCCGAGAAGGGGAAGGACGAAAGGACGGGAGACGAAAGAAGCAAAGGAGGAAGGAGAGGCTTGGCCTTTTCTTGAGGCAGGATTCACTTTCGACACATTCACCCCATCAGTTCGAGTACGTGTGGTCAGTCGTACAGATGTGGTGTAAGCGATCATTGTATTGTGTCAGTGAGAGGGTCGTGGCACGCTATCATGTTGGTTTGTGAGTGTCGTTGATTGTGAACTAAGTATAGCGCACTAAACGTGGAACACACTAACCATCTTGAGCACGTCACTGATACGTCGAGGCGGAAATTCGAGTATTCCTCGGCTAATTGACAACAAAAGGTTAATGATTTCTGGCCAGGTAAGAGGAATGGTCACAAATTAGTGGCAATAACAAGTACGTCTGCAGGGGAATTAATTCTATATTCTATTGAGACTGATGTGCGTAGTGTGCGACTAGTTTCTTTCTTTGAAAAAGCGAGCAATTATTTTATGAAATTCTAATAAGCACAGAGCCATGTCGTGGATAATAATCATTTCCCAAATTGTTCCTTGTGTCCCCGACATGAAAATGAAAAAAAAGAAGCTAGACGAGCGATCCAGAGTGGTGGTGAAGAGCAAATCCCACCAATTACACTATTTGTGTGCGGAACTGGCAATAACAGTTTTGCGTGCGGAAAATGCCGTTTAGAACACGGCCGTGGAAGAATTTCGGACCTTTGGCCCTTTTTCCTTCTCTCATGTGACAATTGATCCAAAAAAGCCTTATGACCTGGTTCCATCAGTATCACACGCTTTCAATTATGTATGATCTATTCTGACACCCGTACCAACTCCTTTATTTTGAACAATGGGTTCTCTGAAACGTTTTTCTTTATGTCTGCTCTTTTAATCGAAATAAAGGACGGCTGATATCCCTTTGGCTGAAGTATGCGATAATTCATGCTCAATTAACTCCAAAGTTTGGGATAAGGATCTAGTAGGTCTAACCTTGGGCGGATTAAGCAATATTAACTCGAATAAAAGCTTATTATATGGCGTCATTTGCGAGGATTATCGGAGACTCATAACTTGTTTTTTATCCACCTTTCTATTGGGAATTCTGCCTGTCTTCTTGGCTGACCTTCAGCGACCCAATCGAGCGTACTCACCAATGAACGAATACACTCATTGAGATCCTCGGAACCTCGGAATACTCATTTTTCTAGCAAAATATGGACACAAACGCCAGCAGTGACCACATAAGTATAATAGGGCTTAGAATTGGTTTGTTCATTCGAGGGTGAGGATCAAATTTGATCAGTACCAAGGACCAAATAATTATCCACAGGAGCAGCCGTGGATCACGTATGCCGTTGAGTTCAAGGTTCTTCATTCATGGCATTGCTTCGGGATCGGGTCTCTTTACTCTTTTGCAAGCATTTATCAGTCTCGCTTGCGAAGGACTGGCATTGGTCTTGACACAAATGTCACGCCGTCCAATATGGGACGACACAAGCAAGAACAATTTCTCATTCACTCGGAATTTTCGAATACCAGAGCGAATGGCGTGTGGATTCAAGATGCAGTTTTTTCTCTCCGATTTGGACAATTTAATGTTTTGCTGACTGTGTCCACATACCAACGTTGTCGGCTGTCTTCGGACAATTAATTCTGACTACAGTAAGAGGCGTTCCAAATATGGTGAATACACAAAAGAACTGGAATTTTCCATTGAATCTGGCTTGTTTTTCCTTGATCGACACTGAAGTGGAAGGTAACGTACGTTGCCGTGCAGAGGGCAAACCACAAGAGCAAGTCTGCTTACTTTCAACCTGATATTGCCTTTCCATTCTGGTTTTGAGTTGAACAGTACAGCGTTGGCTTTATTTTAGCACCATATCCATCCATCTCTTAATCAAAGGTCATTTTCGGAGATACACGTACACCTACATTTTTCCCTGTTACCCAAAAACGAAAACACTCACTCAGACTCATGTTCCATGTGAAATGCCCATTTCGACTTGTAGATGATCCTTTTCCGAGGTGATTACTTTTCATTAGCATCTGAGTGATCACCTCTCTCTCTCTCTCTCACGCACACACACGCACACACATTTCTCGGTATTGTGTCGGTCCAGGGATGGGCATTGATCGTTTCAATTGTCGATCCTTTACTTTTAGAAGTAATGAAATATTCAACGAAATATTCAACCACAAACTCTTTTCTGGTTGCTCGTTTTGAGACAGTAGTTTTGTCCCAAATTGGTGCCATTGAAGGAGCCCTGATTAGATGTGGTTTTCTGATACCCTAATTGCTTTTGGTTCGTAGACGAATAAGTTGATAAAATGTATGTATGGAAACGCTTGGCAGACGGGTGAATATTGATCTAGAATGAAAATATTCAAACACGTCAAAACAGACAATCATCGAGTTTCTTGTTTTGATTGAGGCAGCCATTCAAACAACAGATTAGTCATTATATTGAATATTATTACTTTTCAAATTGCTGTTTTTTTAATCGAGATTAAATCAAATTATATCATTTCCTGAGCATCTCGCTTCCAAGCCTCATATTGTTTCGTTGTTTTTAAGCTTTTCCAAAGAAACTGGAAGTCCTTCGAAATAGATGGCTAATGAAGAATTAAGAGGAATATGCCTTTTATTGAGCTCCTTGTCAAAAATGTCATCGCTTTCATGAGCTTTGTGATTTTCTGGCTTCTCTGTTCATGTTGTCTCATCAGGGAAGGAAGACGGTATAAGAGTAATGCTTAAGCAATATATATGTATACATAATGCAACAACATAAATGCCATGCAAACAAAATTGCCTTATTGAAATGTTGCAAGGAATGTGGCTTGATGCTTAAAACACTTAAAGCAGTGCAATTAATGAGCAGTTGAAAAGATAACTGAATTATCGACTCAAGCTAAGCTTGTACCAATGTCTAATTGAAAAAGTTATTCGAGTTATCGTCTTTCTGGAAAATGGTGCACAAAAGGTACTTTTGGCGATGGCTTTCCAATGATTAGAATTTAGCCGAATCCGACAAGGTACGAGCACGTACATACGATGGAGTCGAAAATGGGTCAACAACTGACGCAAAGTTCCGCATGGTTTCCAAGAAAGAAAAGGACACCCCAACCCTTCTTACTCGGCAAATTCAAAAGCATCCCAAGGACGTGCGTTTCTCTCCTCTCATCTGCTCAGTCTACAATGGTAAAAGAATTAGAATAGAGAGGCCCATTGTTTGCCTCTTGGTGGCCCACTTCCTCATCCCATTGAAAGAATGCAGATAGGCCTCCAGAAAAGACTCACCTTCTACTCGTCCACTGTAGTTGGTAGACAGCCAATGTTAAGTAGGCGTGCAAGCACGAAAACTCAATCAAATCAACCCCGATTGGAGCCAACCAAGCTCTCCAAACTTCGAACTTGGGATCGGCGAAGGAAGGCAGAAAACCAATTGTAATCTTTTTGACTTTGGCACAGGATCAAGCTCAAGCACGCATTCGAGTCGTTTGGATTTCCAATCCCTGAGAATTGCTGGGCGACACTTTAGCATCCGGCTCGAGGTTCGGGCTGGTTTTTTAAATTGGACAACGCATTTGGACCAACAGATCGAATTGAACAGATGCTGATCTTTGCAATGTTCCATGAATTGTATCTAAGGCCAACCAATTCCGCATTACTTAAGAATGATGTATGTTGGCACCGAATGAACGAATGCAGTTTGTCGTTAATGCGTATTTATGGTGCTTAGAGATGCAAGTGTTTCCATTCGGGATGCAGAATATGGCGAGAGAACATCTCATCCAACATTCATCAAAATACGCCTTAATTAACACACACTCTCCGTGGCTTGGAACGTGCATCCGATAACGTCTTTGTTCTCAGGGATATGTTTTTCCCCATAAGTGGCAAACCACCAAAAGTATATCTGGCCCTTTCCACTTGGTAGAGGCCGGTTTCCCATTCCACGTTTGGCGTTAGGAGGCGAAATCATCAATACCAAATATACACTGTTAAAGAGAGTGACTGGAGCTTGAAAGCGACGGGTTCCTCAACAGAAGTGGCGTTTGTTTTGGGAACTTTGACGATTAATGTGACAAAGTGGCTTGAGCCGAGCTTAATTTCTCTTGTCTTGTATCATTGAGTAATCCCTCTCGCTCCTGGGAGTAAAAAGTGTGGCATTGCCTAACTTTAATGACCCTTGGTGAAGTTCGGGTTGGATTAGCGAAGTACTTGTGAGGACAGGAAATTTCTCTTCCGAAAGAATTATTACAACGAACTCGACCGTGACGATGTTACTTCTCTCGCTTTCTCTTTTTCTCTCGGCTTGACTGCTCTCCCTTGGGACGCGTGACTTTCACAATGCAAGTGAATAAAAACAATACGCGATGTTGATACTTGGTTCCTTCTCGCTTGATCCAGTTAGGGAACTTTCCGTTGGTAGTCCCAAACACTTTCCTGGATGTTCGTGCCAGTGCGGACAACAAAGTTGCTTGGCTCGCTATTGGAACATTAGGATCCGTTCGGCCATGATGCATTATCGTCTGAACTTATTTGCACTCCAGTGGGCTTCAATCTCGTTCCACGGAAGAGGGTCATAGAACAAGCTGTCCACATTGGCAGAACCTGCTACAAAAAGCCATGTTGAATAAAAGTCGTCACATTTTTATTACTTTTTGTAAGAACGTAGTTTAAAAACAAGGTCGTTACCAAGCGTTTGTCACGAGACAAAAACCTTTGGCCTTTGAATGCATTATGGTGAGTTGGTCCAATCAGGGCGATGGTTTGGAAATGTCTATCGATGGCAGTGTTCAGACGCTATAGATGCATTCTTGTGAGCCGAGCAAATGGAATGATTGGTCAGAATCGACAACGAGGCGTAAAATCTATGCGTTTTCCTGGAACCAATTTGAAGACGTACGAGCTTGGGCCATTCAAATCTGGGCCGAACCAATCAATGAAGTATGCGCTACAGCATTTTTCGAAGCCTTTGTGCCTTGTTCTCACAATATGTGCATCATATTGAACAAGGTTGCCAAGGATGCGTCAGGCAGGATTCGTTCCATTCACAAATTAGATGGTCTCACATGAAACCACAAACCTGTCTGTTTAGAATCAATCCAACTTTAAAGGGGTTTTAAAAGTTTGGTTCGCTTTCGAAAGTTTTTAGATCCTGTTAGCTTGAACTAATGTAATGAAAATGAAATGGACCCTTATGCACTACCCAAATGCCCGTTTTGGTCATTATGTCATGAATATTTGAGGAAACTTTCGCGGGATATTCAGTGACACTTTACATTGGTTACACAAAACAAACAATGGCCATATTCTGGTTCCAAGGTTCATTCTAACAAATTTCCACCAAGCATAACTGAAAATCGTCCTCCTAAGCTCTGAAATTTTGAGGCCAATGAAGACTCTCAAGGGAGTCTTTGTGTCTACCCTCCATGTACCAGTGCACTGACCACAACCTCTTCACTCCTTCATCGTCATTCTAGACTTGCCGGCGACCTTTTTTGCCTCATAACTAGCCTTCTCCTTTCCCCTTCTCTGCCTTTTCCTCTTTCTATTCCTTGCACAGGACTTGGTTGATCCTATTTTTCTTACTCTGTAAATGTCCCTTGGCCGCTTTGGACTTGGACTGGATCAAGGGATAATTCTGCCCACATCCAGGTCAATTCATCTCCTTGGGGAAGCAAAAAACCTCTGCTGGTTCAGCTTGAGTGGTTGGAATTTGTTTGATCGAATTAAGTACGAGGATCCTGGCCGATAAGAGGTGGTGAAAATGTCCTGCGAACTTGGGCAATATTTGATGAGGGTCGTTAGAACAAAGAGAAGTTTCTCTCTTTTTCCATTTCGCGATAGGAGACGACGATATCTTATATGTTAGAATTCTCCTGGGCTACCAAATGAGCCGAAATCTTGTCTGAAATAGTTGTTCAGGTTATGATATTGAACCCTAAATTGGGGTCTAAGTCCATGAAAGTACTTTTCCTGGCCATTCACCAGGGCTCCCAGAGAAAAAGTACGAAGGGAATGGCTGGTTGGTGCGTTGGCTAGAGTGACTGTATCTGCTATTTACTCCAAGGACATTTCTATGTTCTCTGTTGTACAAAATGGAATACTGAAGATTCAGGCGAAGAAGTCCTTCTTCTCTACGAAATGAAAGTGGTTTCGCCAATGTTAACAAAGAAGTTTGCTTCTTATCTTCCCACTCATCACTTCAGGCCTACAAATATCCCACAGATCATTTGTATTTTCAAGGCATGCTTTGCTTTTGTTCATCAAAGTACCTTTTGGGCGTCAGGATTTGGCAATAGATGCACAATCGCAAATGCATTCTATTCTGAATAGGAAGAAACAGGACCGTATTTTGGCCATAAACAGTACATGCTTTGGATTCTGGAGTTTTCAAACAGAGCATGAACAAAGAAAAAATCTTTGTTGGTTTTTTTCAAGGAAATGGTCCCTCTGGGTTCATTTCAACAAAATCTAGAACCAGCTTAATTTGATGCAATTTCTCAAGAACCTAGCGAATCTTGTGCTTCAAATGTGCCTGACACTATACAGACCTGGAATCAAACTAATTATCGTTAAGGGGATGGGTCAAAAACTAAAAAAAACGTTCAAAGATGGATGGCCTAATTCACGGAGTTATCTAGTTATTTTTTGTAACCGATAGGAAACATTTGGAAGAGCTCCAAATATTGAAGATGACTTCCATTTTGAACATTGACGGATATCATCAATAAAGGGAAGATTTCAAATTTATCAAAAATGTTGAAGATGTTAAGTCAATTCGTACTACATGACGGTGCTTTCCTTCAATCTATTCATCAAGGTTTATAGTAAATATTTTGTACTTGACCTAGTACGTTCCGTAACCGTGAATTTCTCACCGTAATGCTAGCGTTTTTTTGACCGAAAGATGCAACATTTCCCTCCAAATTGCCAACCAACCTCAATACAATAAAGTTAACACAAGGGGAGTTGATCATTAGTTCAGTGAATATGCCAATTTGAAGCATTTACAATGTAATATATGGCACATCAACAACAAAACCTGACTTGCCCTTGCATCCCAACTTTATTGCTTGATATAGTCTTTCTTGGTCCAATGTGAACTTATTTGGTCTTCTTGTTGCTCAGAATTCCCGATGCACGAAATTAATTTTGTACGTTTGAATGTCAAACGTTCCGATCCAAATTAATTATTAGTGCTCTCAGTCGAGGCTTCATCTAGCCTTTGGGGTTACCTTTTAAGGTTCCGGCTAGCTCTGCCCTAGGCCTAGGGTAAGGGGAATTTTCCTGGTATTTCTGATATTACCATCCAACTTTGTCAAGTAAAAATTGCCTCAAAAGCCTCTAGTTTTAGTGACCTTTAGACTTGGGGTTGGTCTTCCTGTCTTATGTTTGAAGGACATAATGTGACTTGCCGAATCTTGCAACTGGATGTGTTGTCACAAAGGATGACTCATCAAATTTCAGACATGTGACTATTCTCGTTTTACCGTCAGTTCTATGTCCCTCATTCAGTCCCATTTCAGGTCTGTTTCTGGCCTTTGTAATTGTCTAAGGTTGATCGAAGATATGATCTTCAATAATAAAAGGGGTTCCGAAAGCCCTAGTAACACTGAATCTCAAACAGAAGGAACTAATCAATCCAAGCCCTTGATAAGGACAAAGCAAGACCGTTCTTGTGCACATGAAATTAATGTCAATGTCATTTGATGGCCCAATAAATCCAAGTACAACTCGTCAGTATCGAATGATGTTTATCAATAAGACAATAATATCAAAGTCGGGGCCACCATTTACCTTCTTCCATGCATGTAGTTTGAGCGACAGGCTTTGATACCATCGATCTATTTACATATAATTTCCCCGGCTCAACCAAGGCCAACTACGTAGAGTTTGGAAGGACAAGTTCTTGTGCCAAGATAATCCCAGTTTACCCTCATAGTGCCGCATAGCCGAAAGGTACGACTACAATATCCATGGGCATATCCAGCTCATTAAAACTCGCCAGTCGCCTCAGGACAACCTTGAAGAAATGGCCTTAAAACGAGGGAAAAAAATAATTTATGGACTTCAGGTGGTGGTAGGACAGACACTCATTTTTTGCGTGACCTTGTGCAAGGCGGGGCCACCGAGGGAAAGGTCTTTTGTAATTAATGACCGGCTCTTCAATCTTCTGGGAGCAGCGAAGAAAACTGGATATGGACGACAAAATTCAATTCCTTTTCGTGATAGGTTGCGTCCAAGTAAGTACCTTGGTCTCACGACAAATTCATTGTTCAAATGGTATAGGGAACTTAACCATCCTTGGAGAAAAACAAATGGCCTCTCAAGAAAGCACAGCCAATCCGGCCTTGGAAATCTACGGATTTTTTAAGGCACCACTGTGCGTGGGACTGGTGGCAAATAAAAGGGCGATTCGGCTTTCACCACAACGTGGGTCCTTGTTTCTCTCAGGAAAGTGTTTTGAATTTGACACCCCCCAAGAATGGCAATCAGAGTGTCGACCTGGGTAAACAAGCTCATAAATCAGACTTCCCTGACAACCAAATGAAGTGCAAATGGTCTTCAACCCGTTCTAAAGCTCCCACTATTTCTGTCATTATTTCTTTTGTTCCATTTCGAAAAGGGCCTCTCGAAATAACGTACTCTTTATTTGCCTAACTTGTGGGCAAATATCCTCGAGCAGAGAAAGCCAATGCCTGCGTGTGCTCGGGTTGAAACGTGCTTTGTCTAACTATTTTGAACATGCATCATTCGACCTCTATGTGGGATACGTAGAGATTCTGAATACGAATCATCAAATGGAGTGAGACATGACGTATTTTGGGATGTAAAAGAGGGAACATTTCGTTTCCACGTTTGGGTCGTCGGAGTGACAACCCGCCGAATAATCCAAATGAAAGTGGTTATGACCGAGTAATGGAACTCGGTCCTAGAGAAACAATGCGGGTGTAGTCTGTGGCCAAGTGCTTTTAGATCTGTGATTGATCACTAACAGATGGTAGACAATGGAACATGAAGAAGAAAAAGAAGAAGAAGAAGAGGAGGAGGAGAAGGCAGGCTCTTTAATCTGTGAGGCCTCATCCAGCACCATCTTCCTTTGTCTCTCCGTCGCTTCCCCTTTTCCCTTGCCCCAAAATATCATTTGATCTCTGAATCAAGAGGCCCACTACCGTATTTTGGTGGTAGTCTGATCGTTTTAAGCTCCCTTCCGTGAAAGAGAGAGAAACTGATCTGTCAACCTTGAAATGACATCCATGAAGGCCTGAAGGGAATGTACTAGTAAATGCTATGGAATGCTTTGATCATCCGTTAATGATGCTGGTTGAGGACTGGTGGTCATAGCCGCCTTCCTTCACAAGCCATGAATCTGTTCCAGCTTTGGGTTTCATCGGAGAAGGGTCGTCTTTGTATGGATCTCCTTCTCCATAAAGTAAAAGTGTACGAGAAAGTGAATGAATGATAAATGCCTGCCTGCCTCTGAATGACGATACCTTCACGTGCCGACCATCACAGATGGATGTAAACACAGAAATGAGGGACTTTTTCGTACAGCCGCTCCTTCGTTGGTTCGTCTATTGATGGGAAGTAAAGGGGAACACTTGGAATAATATGGGCTCCTCTTCGTCTTCTTCGAGCTGCCAAGTCCAAGGTTGCCACTCCTTGAAAGCAGTCCCATCTTGGAGAATGGCCACCGTCATCTTAGCCTACATTGAAGGGCACAATGTCCGACGAGCATGTCCTTTATTCTTCTCCAAGATCGAGAGAAGTTGGGGAGGAAGGAGGAGGGAAGAGGGGGGGGCGGTTATATCGAAACAGTGGGACAGTGGGAGTCTATTACTGACTACTACTTGTATGTACTTCCGACCGATCTACAACAGTGATAGGGTGTACATACGTACGTACGACGGGTACATATGTCCATCCATGCCCCAAGTCGGTCGGGGATAATAAACGAAGCACTTTCTAATGGTGGCTCTAGACGGCCGGCCATATCGAACATGAGTAGAGAAATATGGGAGTGACTTTGGAACAAAAGAACGATAATTGTCGAGAATGTTTGGACAGTTTTTCATCCAAGCTCTGTTTGAGATCGAGGAGGCATCCGAGTAGTTCTCAACTCAAAATATTCTTGGGATGACCAAGAAAATTCTGAGGGAAACGAGTGTAAACACCCAAAATGCCCGAGGCTTGTGCAAAAGGAACTCCCCGAAAGACTGAGTGAGACTGTCTGAAGGGACAGAACGAACTAAAGACAGCGGGTACTGTGGTGGGGGTTTCATCAAGCTGCGTCGACGGAGAGCGTTCATTCAGTATTCTGGTCCCATTTCAGGTAAGAGTTTTTGTGTTTGAGTTGCCAAAACCTCCGTCC
>NC_081446.1:4954369-4981540 GCF_007210705.1 Tigriopus californicus
CAGTATTCTGGTCCCATTTCAGGTAAGAGTTTTTGTGTTTGAGTTGCCAAAACCTCCGTCCAAAGAAGAGAAGAATTAAGGACGCGGGAGCTAAACGAGCGTCACAAATCAGTGAAATTGGACCTTCACCTTGGCTAGAAGATCCCTTTCATTATGTCAGCAAGAGAAGGTACGTAGTAGTACAGTGGCAATATTTTCCATTTGTCACCAAGCCCAGCTAAAAACCTTGGGAAATGGATCGTTCCTAGAATGTCCTCGCCTCATGGCACCTTCGCTCAACGAGCAGGATATCATCGCACGACCAAGAGCCATTTGGGATGGATCCCTTTCTTTCTTTCTTTCTTGTTCCTCCTCCAATTCCTCCTCCTTCGCATTTTCTCTTCATTCCTTCTATGTGGTGTGGCTTGAACGAATGAAGGGAACCTTTCTTGTCAATCAGATCCTGAAAAGGAATCCACAGACCTCAAAAGTGGGATTGTTCCAGCGCAGTCTGAGGAACAAGGCGTATACAGTACACACTGGGCTATAAGTAGTACTTCTTAGACGTGAATGGTTGTTGGTTGTTACGCTCCCTAGTGACACCAAACATTGTTAGATCACAAAAGGAGGAAATTTTGTGGATAAAAGGGGCAATTTCGTCTTCCCTCATTCTCGGTGGATCTATGTTTCTTTGCGGTGTAGGGCGTTCTCTCTTCTTGTTTCGCTTTTTCTCAGATCTCTTAAGAGTGAATGATGGTCGTATGAAAAAGTTTGTGAAATTGGGAATTCCCCTCTATTCCCCAGAAATGCCGACAAAGCCATTAACAAAGAAATGAGGCATCAGTAAAGAAACCCTGTCAGATTAACCACGGAGTAAGACACGAGTGGCACTATCAAACATTTCCCTCTTTGCCACTTAGCCCCACATGTTAGTGAAAGTTGTCTCATCAGCCATACTTGTATCCTTGTAATGTCTTCAACGCACGTGGTACGCTCTGAAAACTTGTCGTTTGCGGGTTCATCTGTTGTCGGGCGGTTTCTCGCCCAGACTGAGAATTAAATGCGCTCAAAAACCCTTTGGCCCTTGGCTGAGAATACATATTATGCCCGTTATGAGGCCTGAACACGACTCCGGGATCCTGAAAAATCTTGTCCCAGAAAGTCTTTCTTAGATTACCACTGTCCTTCTCCGACACTGCCGAGACTATCAAGCCTTGGGTGCGAAACGGGATATAAAGAACAGGCCCAATGAAGCCTATTGCCTAGTAAGTATTCATCGAACAAGGGAAAAGTCCGCTTTCACAGTTGAGCCTAGCATTTTACAGCCCTTTCTAATGATGAAAAAGGTGCATAAATATGCTACCTACTCTGGATCAGAGAAGTACCTTAATTGCTCAAAGAGGGGCTCGGCCTTATTTACTTTTTGGTTCGGTGGATAAATTTTGAAATTCACATGCCCTGATTGAGGCCTTAAAATAGTGCAAGCGTGACCGACCATTCTTGTATCCAGTTTGAGCTTGCTAACTACTTGAAAACTTGAATTCGACCTTCCCATAGGCCTTGTGAGAAAACCTTCTCTCTCCTTCTCGGTCCCTCTAGTCAGTCTTTGTCCTGGAGATGTGAAATGCACTTCGCACGAGAGTTTCAAAACTTTTTCCTTCCACAAAGAGCGACCAGGAATCAGGCCTAGCGAACAGGGGCGCATCAAGAGGATGGGTCCCGAACCAGTATTCAGGTGCATTTGAGCCTGTCCACCATTGAGCTGACCTCCTCTGGATGGAATTCAGGATTTAGATCTTTGATACCATAGCCACTAATGAATCCAAAACCTGGCCCTCGTCTAACAATGCTTTGAGAAAGTCAGATAAAAGTGCCTGTCCATTATCAAAGGCCACCAAATGAGTGCTTCAAATTTTCAACGGGAAAATGGCCGGGTGTGAAGTGTATTAGGGCACGAGCGTGGCATAATTCTTTTGTACTTGTTATTCATGAGTAAGAGGAGGGAGTGGCATGAAACACCCATATGAGCCTTCACCATGCCTGACTAGTTCATTTAGGCCTTAAAAGCACACTTTTTGTGGAAAGGTGCCCCCGGTGAAATTCAACTTTCCTCTCTGACAAGGGTGCAGTTAATTTATTACCATAACAAAGGAGGGCCTGGTCGCTGACTCAACAAGGCTTACCTTTGGACATTTTTCGGGTCGTTGGAGGACTTGAGGGCGAGAAAGTTTATGTTTAAACTGGGATGACTGCTACCAATAATCGCGATGTTCATGTTTTCACATGCTAGAAAATCCAGGGCTTGTACCAAATGATAAACTCGCATCTGAAAGGGAGCCTGTACTGCAATGAAATGCGCAAGTTTCTGAATGTTAAAAACAGTTCTCTTTGATGGTCACGCGTTTCCAGTAAATCCTTTTGATCGTTTTAGATGTGCAAGAGTTGATGCTTTAAGAAGGAAAAGTATCACAATAACATGCTATGCATGATGAGAGCAATCTCACTCTTTATTGACTTGTACTTTGACAAGATGGTTAGGCAAAAGCGCAAGTCCTTCAATGAGAACGGTTACGAGAACAGACATATATGAAAGTCTCGATTTGTTCAAAAATAGAGGCCACGTGATTGCTACCGGATTTGAAATTGATGAATTTTGTTTTAAAACGTTTCTTTTCTGTTAACAAACGAATGTGTGAGAAATTAAAAAAAAAGTTAGATAATATTAAAGAAATCGAATGAGATAATTGGAAGATTGAAAAAAAAATACAGGAAAAAGGGAGAGGGGTGAGAAATATGTAGACTAAAAAGTTCCTTGCTCAAAAATCGCCCTTCCTATTACATCATTTGAGCCAACTTTGAGAACTAATCTTTCCATTCGTCTCTTGACTGAGCTACATGCATGCTTAGAAGTTCTAGTGTTTCCTCATAACTGTTGTTGTTCTAGGTCATGCAATCAATGGGCTAGAGCCATTTTTATGCATGTTCAACCTTAAGTAATTCCCTTTAATTGTCAAGATTACCTACATGTCTCACAATATATTGCGGAACAGTTTTTCACGACCTTGAACTCGTCTCAGTCATTGAAGTACTCCAAGAACTTGGCCTTAGTGTGAGGCATTATCTTTAGTTGTCATGACTGTGTGACAGAACTATCATTGTAATTATTGTTGTTCTGTTATTTTGACCTCAATCCCGACCAAAATGTGCCGTATAGTTGGTGGACTCGAAAATGGCAAAGAATTCAAAATCAACTTCCCCAAAAAGAACAAAATCAGACCCGTTCTTTGGTGATTACTTTTCAAAGGCTGTCGTTCCCGCGTCGGCTTGATACAAGTTGTATTTAGACGTGGAACATAGACAAGAAGAAGCAGAAGAACGATATCCAGGGAGATCTAAATGCCTCCACTAAAACGGCTGACTATCTTCAGCTGTGCGTGCCTCTCTAAGTCAGACAGATTCCAAGCTCTAACCTCGAGCATTGAGCGTTCTCCAAGCATGACCAAATCAAGCAAGCGAAAGCGATCTTCTCACTGAACATGACATTGGAAATAATCATCAACAGCTCTAGGCGGTCCATTGCTCAATGACTGAGAACATCAGAGGGAACAACACGCAGACGACGAGAATGTTTTGGGTGAATCCAAATTGATGAATCTCGGGATAAGAGTCCTTTTCTCATTCTTCTCAAGAGATTCACTTGTCTGATTGTAGGATTTAATGTTTGGGATAAGGGATTACTATGTACTTGCTTGTGTCTCTCTATCTGGTAAGCTTTCGTCCCTCCTTAACTATTAGTATTATTCTTCGTAGGGAACACATTGTTATCATCTCGAGCCGATCCCGAGATTGGCTAGATATCTTCACAACAGAAATTCATTATAACAGTAAATAACGCGTAAGGAGAGCCGAGTCTTTGAAAAAAGAAACCAATAAGCTAAGGAGGAGACCTTCCTGTCTCCCCGTTTCCTTATTGGCTATTCATAGACTCATGTCATAGTTAGATGACAGTGTTTTACAATAACTTGATAGTGCGTAAGAATAATTTGATAACATCATTTGCCATAATACAAAAACATTCTGCTCAACAACAGTTGCGAATTTTGGGTATAGCGATTTACAAACCTTCCCCGTGTATCGCGTATGAATGGACCTTCTTTTTGAGATTTTTTGGATCTGGGATCAACAATCAGCTTGCGCTTCCTCCTCTTCTTTGGAAATGTTTGTGGAGCACATCAGACTTGTCGTCCCGTGTGAGACTCGGATCTCCAAACTACTCCCACTAGATAAACATTGGAAGAAGATTCTGAGTGGGGCTTTGATTCGTGGAACAGTGAAGGTCGCGCTCCTGTGGGTGCTCGGAGTCCAGGCTGGCTGACTGTTGGTTTCCACAAGGGGACATTCAGGACCAGGACCCGTCGAGAGATCCACTTGGAGGTTGTCCTTTTATGGCTACAGTTTTATGACAAGGGGGACACTGTTTGTCTTCAATATCCATATCATTAAGAAGGGTTGTAGCCGACAGACAGTATGAGAGTAATATTTCGACCTCCCTTGAGGACGTAATTTATGACAATTAACTTGTCATTTCTATGGTTTTGTTGAGTCCACTTAGTAGGTGGAGCGTAAAGCTCGTTTCCTCGTCACTTTCCTCGGATATTTCAATAATTGCCCATCTTTAGTGGTGTTTGGGTATTTTTGGGTAGTATCACATTCATTAAATGATCGCCGCCCTAATGAGAATCTGGGACGAAATCGTGCGTGGGTTAAACTCTACAAGGATTCTAGTAACAGTGAGTGCCAAGTTTCACTCCCATTTGTTCCCGACAAGAAAATCCAGGCACAGTGAGTGAAAGGATGATTATTTGCATATCCTTCTCATCCAATTCTTCGGGCCCCTATTTTCAATGTGATTCGGGGCTTGGACTGTGTACTGTACGTACTCGTACGTACGAGTATTTGTTGTGGTGCGGAATCATCTTCGTCGTTTCCTCAGCCAAAACGTGCCCGTCGACCTTGAAGGCCACGGATCCACCACTAAGTCCTCGTCTTCTTCCTTACCGTCGTCCCCACTGGTATTGCTTTTATTTGTTGTGTATGCTCAGGATTGGGTTCCTGGTCCAAATGCCGAAGCGTTTGCTACAGAATGACATCTTTCGTGGAGGAAATGGAAATGAAACCGTCCTCATCATCAACACGATCATCCTCTTTCCGCAAGCTTTGCCATGGCCTGTTTCCTGCTGCCAGCCAGCCAGCCATCCATCCACCAACCACCAACCAACTCCAACTGACTACTTGCCTTCTCCAGTCTCTTCTTTCTATGTATAAAGCACATTCCCCGAGACACTTTGCTCCTCACCCAGTTCCAACTACTGGAACTGTCATCTTATTGGCAAGTGCTCAAAAGCAGTGAGTCTCTCATCCCCAAAACGACTCAAAACCAGACGGGTAAACTTGCAAGGGTTCAAGATATGAATTATAGGAGGAGACTTTCCACAGGGTTATTCCTTACCTGATCCAAAATGAAAAAAAATAGGGTATGTATGCTGACTTCATCGATTGGGTTTAATGTGACCCGAATAGTCATCATTTGGATTTAAAGGCTTGAGTGCTTTGCATTACCACATGGTTGTATAACCTATAATAATGCTCTTCCCATTGGTAGCTTATGAAAGGCTTTTTCTACAAGATTGATACAGTAATCAATGTTTTTCAGCCTTTGGTAACTTTTGTAAATTACCTTACCTCACTTGGATTGAGTCGAAAAGTTTATTGTAGGGAAGACCGATTGGAGGACCCGCCTCAAAATTGGAGAGCCATACAGAAACGAGAAACCATTTTATGTTGTATAGGAACAGGAAGTTGCTTTTTATCGTAGGAAACTGGGCTATTTCGCTCATTTTATCGCCAGTTTATTTCGCATAAAGTGGACGACCAAACGTATAATATTTGAAAGGTCGTGAAAAAGGACAAGGCACTTCGCCAATGTATAGTACAGATATGAATGCCACAACTAGTGAAGAGAGAATACAGTCATAATCATATTGAGTGTCAGCATGGGGAAAAATAATAATAAGTAACCTGCGTAATGGAAAAGGGGTCCTTATCATTGTCAATATCTCTCTCTTGAAAGTGTGTCACCCTTGACATGAAATCCAAAATATGATCTGCGGTATCACACAAGCCAGAAATCGATTGTTGGGGTCAGGAAAGGGGTCATTCGATTGTCACGTAGTGTATCACAAGTGATTCTCACCTATCACTAAAATTAGTCAATAGGTCTTAATTTGGCAAAAAAATTCCAAGGAGATGAACCACATAGGGAGGGTTGCTATTTAGGTCACAAAGTACACAAGATTGATACTTCAAAGCAATCCCTAAAATCTCATTGGGGCCACTAACAATTTCATAGCAAACTTCCTTCTATCAGTGGAGTCCAGCGCATTGAAGCTGAAGCAGAAATTTGACGAGCGGCCCGTCAACAACAAGTTCTAAAGGTGTAATCTCATCGCCTTAGAGATGTTGTAAGGTAAATATTAGGGTGAAGAAGTCGGTGATGTAGTTTACGAAGAAGGCCAATTTGCCCTGGTGGACTTCAGAAAGGCCAATAGATATGACGTGAAAAGACTGGCCCGTTCATGCGTCCGGGTGGTCTCGTAACTGGAGACTGACTGAGCGAGAGAGAACGACGAACTTCCAGACCAGAATACGAAGTGGAGTTTTGAGGAACGGAACGAACAGTGTTCCAGGCAAGGCCACCATGGAACGAACCACTATGAACTTTGTACTCTAACATAATAGGTACTCTGGGCTTCCAAGATCAAAAGAGTGTAGGCTTCCCAAAGTCTCAGCAGGCCTATGACAGCTAAATAAGAGATCATTCCCCCTTCTTCATTTCCGACGAGGAGCAAAAATGGAGAAGGACTCCAAGAGTTTTTCTTGAGGAAAGTGAGCAATAACAAAGGATCACCCCTAGGGAGAAGGCTGCTTTGGTGGGAACTCCTCCTTCACCCTAATTCCTTTGGGCGCGATGTTGACCCCGATCGGGTTGATAATAACAGAATGTCAACAATAAACTATTAATCAGCCGCTATGTTTTTTGTTGATTGACCTCGGGTCAAGCTCATACACGTACTGTATGTATACGTACTATAAAACACAATATGAACAGAGAAGTGTTGAGGGCATTTATCCACTGGGATTCCTTGAAGCAATGTAATGCTTTGCGCTTTATGGGGTAGGTAAAAGCTCCTTTACCTAGGGAATGATCCTCTAACAGTGTGGTGTGGTTTTTGTGCCTTGCACCCTGGAGAGCGATTGCTCGACGCGAGAGCGACAAAGCTAGCGAGCTAGCTAGCTTTAGGTGCATCGCAAGCATTGGAGGCCTCCTTTAAAGCTCAACTCTTCATCTTCTTCTACTCACTCCTCCTCCCCCGTCTTTGGTCGTTTCCACCCAAGCGCCTTTTCAAATGAAAATAAATGACGCCAACTCTTGATAACTGGTGCATGCTCCCGAGGCTTTCATACAGCCTTAAATGGAGCACTACATTATTCGGTTGATCCCAACCAATGGGTTTTTTTCCTTATTTTCATCGAAAGATTCCATGCGTCCATTATCTCTGTTTTCGATTATTTGTGCCACATGCTCTGGATACAATTAGTTGCTGGCTGTTTCTAATCTTTGGTCTGGACAAGTCATTTTGAAGATAAAGATCCTTTTCTTGTACATGCATGAATCTGGGCGGGTTGGTGGTTACTCGACTTGTGGCAAGGACACATCTCGCCGCTGAGAAACACACCGAGAAAATGAAGAAGGAGATGAAACCAACGGTGGCCTTTACATACGAGGGGAGTAAAGCGTGCAGTGGCCTTTATCGTCTGTATCTTAGTGAGGCGGCCCCTTCTCTCCTATTGCGATGGTTCTTCCCGTCAGTGCTCAAGCACAATAAGGAAGCTAAAATGAGGAAACTAAGAGATGCAATCTCATTCTACAGCTCTTTATAGAGTAGCCATGGTTTACAACGTTAGAACATATCCAGCACAATGGCCGCAGCAAGTCATGACAAATTGGTCACCAATACACACGAGTCATCTCGAGCAGAAGGCATCGTGCTTGTGCGGCCAAAATGTGCTGACTGCTCTTATTTTAACGTAGATCACGTCGAATTAAGGACTGTAGTTGTTCATGACGTGCTAGGATATGATAATGATATCACCAATGGTTCTACGACGCTTCTTTAAATCTCCTCCCCAACCATAATCCTTGGCCATCACCCTCGTTCTTCCATGGTCTCGTTGGCGGAGGGTCGTAGTGTGCGGATGTGGTACTCGTCCACTAGTAAGCACCCCAGTGCACTTCTTCGTCCTCCTCCTCTTCTTCTTCTTCTTGCCCATACTGTTCTCATTTGCTGAAATGGCTTGGCTCATGTAATTCGTACAATGAGGTCCAGTGGTTCATCCTGGAATGGCCCAAGTTCCCGGTCTAGTTTCCGTGCCCTTGAGCATTCCTCTCATCCTCTCCATTTTTGCATATTTTCTGTCTTTTATTGCGCGATTCGGTGGTAGCATCTCAGTCCGGTTAGGCCCACTACCTTGGACCGAACACATTCTAAATGGATCGGGAATGATGCAGCAGCGGAGCTTCCGGTAATATTGTAGTCGCTCAATTGTGGAGACAATCGAGAACAGAATTGGAAGACTTCATTGCCAGTCACAAGAGGAGCCAAGGAGACGACGGTGGAAAAGATCGTCTAATGGATCCATCCAAAGAAGCAATTATCATATGAAGATAGTTAAAATGATCATCAGACCAGCCCAAGAGCGATACGTATTGAACCGTGCTCCCATGATGGAAGCTGTTGTTGCCATCAAGGAAAGGTAGTTGCTCTAACCTAGCAAACGAGCAAGCAAGCAAGCAAGCAAGCAAAGGATGGAGCCTTGGTGGGATAAGTTGGATCTAAGACCATCATCTTGAGTGGGTAAATTCTCATCTCTGCAGTACATCATATGGTGGCTGATGTTATCGTGGTCTTCTTCCTCTCCTCAAAAACTATTGGATGGAGCCAAGAAGCAATAAGCACCCCACAGCTGTTGTTCAGCTCATGTGTTATTGAGCAAAATGTGGCACTGAGCGGACGTTGGTCCTAGATTATACTTTGTTTGGGTACTTGGACTGGTGTTCCGAGAATTATGCTGATTCAGAAGTATCCTTCAGGTTGATGATCCAGCCTGGAACAATTGGATCATTGCATATCATAGAATTATGATAATCTTGAGACATTAATAAGCCTGGCTGCTCGACCGCCCGAGATTCGAGAATGGCCTTGATCGTTGTTTCCCCTCATTTGTCCTTGTCCTCGGAAGGGCTCCCGAAATGAAGGGGGAATCTCCAACTCTGGAGAACAACTGATCGAATCGTGAAATCGTGACACTCGTTTTGTCTCGACAACTCAATTCGATTGCGAGACGCTGACAATAACGACGACGAAGAAGAAGAAGGTGTGGCTGCTACATTTCCGATCGCGTGGCAAAGCTCAATTCATAATTCCCCTTTCGTCTGGAATATTGAGCACAAAGAAAGTGGCAGGTGCCCAACATTGCACCTCCATCCTCTTTCCATCACTATCCCGAACTGAAGAGTCAAAATAGAGACAAATTTCATGGAGCTCCCTAATCCTTATCTCGATTTAGCATTGCTCAAGCAACAAAAACGGAAAGAACTCTCATAAATTTGGTAAATCTTCAAATCCCAAAGGCATCTGATATCTTCCAATTGGATGGGTGGTGAGATAGTGCCCAAGCTGGAATAAACTCCGCCATACGATGATCCCATAAGCTCAACAATCACGCTCAGGATTTATGACCTCCCCGCATGAACGAGGTTCGCAATGACAATTATGATGGGAATCCAGGGCTGTGGCGTGATTCGTCAAGATTTTTCATAAACACGACAATGCATGGTACCTTTTTATTGAGGGATTTTTACCGGATATGAAATTTTATGGAAAAGCAACCTCTTATCCTGAAAAGATGCAGGCAGACCTTAGCATATCGATTTTACGATCCCACGCACTTTTCCATCAGAATGGATGGTTGTGAAACCAGAGATATTTTAAACTAAAGTTGAAGCTTCTCGGTGCCGTTGCCATTACATCTCGCCAATAGTTTTAGAGAGTTCTTTTTGCACAATCTCTGGGAACAAGTTTCTCCTGCTGTTCCTTCAGGTGACAAAATCTGGATGGTTGATTGAAGGGAGCAGAAGTAGTGAAAGGCGGAGAAGAAGATGTCGCTCATCAATCATTTTTTTTCGTGATTCCATCATCAAATTTTCTCGTTCAAATTTGATTGAATTCTCATTTTCGTTCGTGAGAGTCGGGATCCTCTTTTATAAGCGGAGACCACCCAACACTGTGAGCACCTAAAAACACATCTTCTACGGAAAGTTGTGCGTAAAATGAATGGCACAACGCTTAATGAAGACTTATGGTGGGAAAAGCTAAGCAGCAGATGACTACAGAAGAAAAAAGACTAGTACACTTTGTAGTCTTTTTGGGATCAGTGTAAATATAAATAAATTGTTCATTCATGCTTTTGTTAAGGAAAAATTTTAGAACGAAACTTTTTTTGACATGCATTCGTTTGGTTCATAATTTCAGGTATGACAGTTGACACGGGAACGGGAACCTGACTTTAGGCTGCAAGGATTGGAAGTCGTAAAAGAGTTTTACATGGAGAAGAAGCGAACGGTCGAATGGTGGAATGGATGGGAGATCTTTTTAGTGCCGGCCAATTCTGGGGGGCCTTCACATAACGTAGAAGATGCTCCAATACTATAGGACAGAACAATGACCTTGCTCTTTTGTCCAACGATAAAAGTGGCCCACAACCGTCGCTAAAAAGACTGAGGACGGCCACACTAGGCAAGGCTGCAGGAGAACAGAGAGAGAGAGAGAGATATATACTTACCCTCAAAGAGGTTCCCATTTTTTGGCTGTCTCTGAAAGGCTAAAAAGACTCAAATTCCCTTTGGAGATCAATATATAGGTTATTGGGTCATGTGGGCCCGAGAAAAAAAAGCGAGATTCCATTGTTTGACGAGAGGGACGTGGGCCCCGGAAGTGGTTTCCGGGGTTAACAACAGATAATGAATCGTAGCATGACAGTCTACGATCGAGCAGAACCGCAACCACGTACATAGTGAGCACGTTCCAAAAGGACCTTTCCCCCTTTGAAAAGCCACTGACGAAGGCCACCAATTGATTGGGAAGCATGGCGAAATCTCTTCTCGGCTTTTCTGCCAAGAATCTGGAGCATCAGGATTTGCATTAAGCTGGAAGGATGATTTTCTGTAAATACTCCCTCTCGACCTCTTTAAATCCCATAGTCTATCCTTGCAATCCAAAAGGATTGCCTTGATCTCGCCGCGAACTAGCTTGGAATTCCAATCCAGTCAAGACGCCACTACGGTATTCTCGTACAACATCCATGCATGCTACTGCATGTGTGTAGTGATATTGAGCCCGAGAATTGCGCCGCTTAAGGCTGACACGGATATGGAACTTGGCCGTAGTTCCATCCACGTTTATATAAACAGTCCCCATGTGCATGAGGAATAGGTGGGAACAGATCAGGTTCCTGCGAAAACAGAGACTTCAAACTCGTCGACGTCTCGGCAGTTGGCTCGTTCATATGGAGGAATGGATGGAACATCGTTTACGATTCATCCCCAGCCTAAAAAACTGAATTCGCAGTTTCGCCAGATCCTCCCAGTTTTAGCGACAAGCGAGCAAACTTCACTCGGAGAGCGTATGAATAATTGATTTTTGTGGTCTGCAAGACGTGACATTGAGGAGGCGAGTGGGACTCTCTCTCTCCCCCCCCCAACACACACACATGCACACACAAAAACAGAGAGCAGGACCAAATGATGTTGTACCAGACTTGACTAATATTTAATTACTCTTTCGTGGCGACCCTACCTTCTCAATTCACATACACATGCATTAGCTGTGCTATTCCACGCCCCTCCCCTGGGACTACTTGACAGGGGTTTCGCCTGAGCCACCTTAAAGGAAATCGAATCAAATTTGGCTAATCTTTAACCAAGACAGCCAGTTAGGAAAAGGTCACCGCGAAGACAAAGGCTGGAAAGTGTAAGCTGTAGGGTTAAGATTGAAAGCCGAGGTGAACGGGTGGGATCATCTAGGCCTCCAGCCGCTCACTTTGCAGGCTATAGTTTTTGATTTGTTCGTGTCTGCTCAGCTGAGAGATGCTTCAAAAGTTAGCTCATTCAGGAAAATAGCCAAGGGCAAAATATCTTTTTCTCATTTTCTCACCAACTTGGGGATTGAGGATAGTTTGACTAGTAGCGGTAGGCGAGAAAAGGGCGAAGTAGAACGAGGAGGACAAGAAGAAGAAGATGGTATCTGGTGATAGGGTGATGGAAGAACTATTACTGAAACTGGTTGGTGTGGAGAGAGAAAGAGAAACAGAGAATCAGAGAGACAGAGAGAGAGAGAGAGAGTTCTCTCGTTGGAACAAGATCCCTGGGAGTTGCCATTGGTATGGCATTATCTCAGAAATCTTTTGTTTCAACGACACAAACGGCGCGTTATGTACAACTAAGAGGATAGCAGCTAGCACTAAGACCCGACCGAAAGCGAGCTCAAGATGGAACTTGAAAGATATGGGAGTTGCCAAAACATGACAAGGCTCAACATCCTTGATACACTCTTCACTCCTATTGTGTTCCCACTAACTGCACCACATACGGAAAAGGAATCCACCGGCCTTGTACACATCCAGTAGGTCCCATTCCACACAGAGAGTACACACACACACACGCACACACTAGGAAGACTTTCGACTTTACGTAGTCAGACTCGGAGCCAAGTCCTGCTAACACGTTCCCTTACGGGCACATATAAGACGAGCATCTACGGAAGATGACCTTCTTGGAGAGATGAGCCTTGCCCAAAGCCAACTCGATCTTCGTCCAATACGTTGTACAATTTGAATAAAGGAATTGGACCAATCTCCATTGACACCACCTTCATTTCAACCCGAAACCGTTCCTATGGTGGTTTTGGTGAGTTCCTTTTTCTAGCGAATTTCTCGTCTGACAAACTTCCGAACTCTCCTGTTCTCAGCCCCCTGTCGTGTTATCTTCCAGTGTTAAATAGGTATTAAGATGGCGTGATTTTTGATGGTTAGACTCCCCGTTGATTTGGTCGCACCAAAAAGTTTCTTGTCGTCGTTCAAGGAGCTTGCTTTGGGAACCCTGCAAAAACACACGCAAAGAGATAAAGAGAAAGAGAGACACGGACCAAGGTACTGAATAAATACTGTCGTTTCGCCAAAGGACCAAATTGCCCGGAGAAGACAGTGGGTGTGTAGTAAGACCTTTTCGTCCGAAAAAGGTCCTGTATTGTTGTTGTTGCTGTTGTTGTTGTTGTCGGTTGGTACTGTCCTATTGGTCGAAGTACTGGTTTGCCACTGTTGGTGGTGATTGTGGTTATGATTGTGGACGACTCGTGCAGACGTGTTCCCCTCCATTCTTTTTGCTTCCATCTTTGTCTTTTGTGTGTCTCATCTTTGGGGCTCTTTTTGCGACAATTGGCGAGAAATATGAGACTCTTCAAAGGCAGCCTTTGCGCCACAACCGGTCCTCAACTCTGAAACTGTCAGCTTTATGCATTTGAACCCCAGTTTGGTGGGACAAAAAGACCACACATACACTCCCTACTTTACTGGATGAGACCAATCTTAGCCTTGAAACGCAAGTAGTCGATTTGCAACTTTAAGGTCGTGCAAAAAGATAGTGACGAATGAAGAACTTTACTACGTACACACAGTGGGGTGTGAAGCCGGTCTTTCTACAAACAAACACACACCCAATGTCTTACTTTCAATGACAGATCCCATTAACCATTCGCCAACCTCAAGAATGTCGGATACAAATATATCCAATGCTAATAATAATAATAGAGTTTCAAGTGTTGGTTGTTCTTTTTTTCTGTTCCCTGGAGGTGCCTCCTTGCCAAACATTTGTTTAAGAGGGTGGTGCAAGAAGGAAGTTATGTTCGAGGAGTAATTTGTAGTGCGTGGTGAGCCGGCAATCTTTCTTGTCTCCCAACTTTGCAAAAGTCTTTCCCAACGGATGGGTCCATTGCGAAATTGTCTTGTTAAACTTGACTCGAGTTTATTTGCTCAAGCATTTCCCGTAGACCTCTTAACGGGACAAGGCTCGGGCATTTCTCTTCATTTAGCCAAAGCCAGGTTGTTGGCAGATAATAAGAGGTCGGTCGTCGCATTCATCCCTCCATACGTAGCGCATTTATTTGCCCAAGGTAAAGCCGTCTATCAGCAGGAGAGGAGGTCACAAGAATTGCCCTTGTGAATGGTGTGTGAATTTCATGACACACTCCTTGGGCAAGAATTGCCATGGTCTTGGCCATAACATCTCACTCACCCTTGAAAAGACTTAGCAAGTTTATTGAATTGTGCCGTCCAAGCGCGGCTGTCAGCTTGTCATTAAGGTGGACTCGTTACAAGCTCTCTAGTAAGTCATGACTCTGCTCTTCCGTGGAATGCTCGTAAAGCACGTCAGGCATTCTAAATTCTAACCCCTCCTCCCTCCAGATGGAAAATTACCCGGATGAAAATCCTCGGACAGCCCTCTTCACACTCAGATGTAGTAAGAAGAGAGTCGAAGGGAGGACGGGAAAAATCAAAGGACAAGCCCGATGCACTTAGCAAGTGTTGATGTACATGGAACAGGTTGGAACGAGTAAGACTGATATGTGAGCCCCAGGTCCCCCTGACTTTGAGTCGAGTGTGTGGTCTCGTGTTCATGCTGGAAGAATACACCCCAACCGAATTCAGTAGGCTCTGTTAACAATTGAACCCATTCACTGCTCATACCATCTTGGCCCCATGTTCCATTGTTACCAGAGACTGAAGCACCACATGCTTGAATTGAGGCTGTGCCCATGTAGGCAAAATCGTTTTTCACGTTCATTGCAGCGAAAGCAGAAGAGCTTTCAAGGGAGTAATTGAATGAGTTAATTGCTGGAAAATGGTTGTTGCACTCGGGGAAGTGCAATATAATTGCAGAAAAATGACCTCGGGGCCCCAATGCAACGCCACCTCGGCTTTTAATGCCTCTTGAGGACAGAATGTACAAGACAATTGCGAAATACACAATGTTCAAGGGCATTGGGTTCTCCTTGATATCATTAACAAATAAAACGATCTTATACAGTGTGAGTGTTTTTTGTTCACAATCCAAATGAACCTGGAGATTGGTGATTCATATCAAGCCTCGTACCCATTTCACATGTCCAATGAAATGAAAATTAATCGTGAATAGTCAAGTTAGTCGCTCAATCTCTCTCCCCATGTCTGCGTTGTCTTCCTAGTGTATGGTCGTTCACACAAGAGGGGGAAATCAGACCGTTTTCCGGTTTGTCTTTGGCTCATATCTCGGAAATTGTCTCCTTAAGTGGGAGGATAATGGCCTCTTTCACCATCCACAACGACCAGACTCCTTCTATTTCTCAGGGTGTCTGAATACCCAAGCTCGAGGCAGTTTAAAGAGCTCACAACATTTGATGGCATTCGAACAAATCGAGCCCTAAATGTGTCGAGATACCTTTAAGAGGGCCTTTTTAGCTTTGAGGTATTCGTCTGGTTATGAAAAGCGAAAGTCGGCCACCCTGATTGCTTCTGGGGAAGATGGATATCCCATGATGATTTCGCCTCAGTTCCAGAATGTGTTGGGTGGGCCAAACTTGAGCCGGAAAAGGAACACGGATGGCTATTTGGAGGGATTCTCTGAAATTCGAGACCGCTTCAAGGGGACTGGGTGACATTTTTCAGCAAGATTAGAAATGAGTAGGGGGACCTCGTAGAAGACACGGAAAAAGGGGACCACAATGGATTGTGAGTGAGTGATCCATTCATTTCATTGGCAGTTCTAAGAGAATATGGATACCTTTAGACTACCATCGAAGTCAAAGTTTAAATCTCTTTGATCGAGTCTTAGGAGTGCACCTTGTGATTGCACCTTTAAAAACAGATATTTACATTGTTATTGTTACGCATTAATGGTTATGTTACTTCTGAATGCATAGGTT
The DNA here is from genome assembly GCF_007210705.1 of Tigriopus californicus. Taxonomy (NCBI): domain Eukaryota; kingdom Metazoa; phylum Arthropoda; class Copepoda; order Harpacticoida; family Harpacticidae; genus Tigriopus; species Tigriopus californicus. The sequence goes on from NC_081446.1 coordinate 4,970,482, forward strand.
TACCAGTCTCTATTTCATTTGACATCAACAGGAAATTCCAAAATGAGCTTAGATTTCCCCACGTTTTATAAAGCTCTTTCATACTAGAAATATAGATGACCAAGTAGTTAGGCAACCTGAAGTAATTTTTTAATCAATACTTTCAATTGTTTATGATTTTGGTAGGTAAATTCAATGTTGGTAAGAAGTCATGATAATTGGTGAAGAATGACAAATTATAATTAAGGTGGTTGTCTTTGTTCCCCGTACCTTACCACTCATCTCTGCTCAAAAACTTCGACTAAGAACGCCATTGTGTCAGACATAATGTCAAATCAAACTAAGCATAATTCGCTTATTAATACCAAGGGCAAATTAGAAACCAATATAGGCTACCGGTAATCAACAGGTGTGTAAAGACAACGTATATAATGATATAATTACGGCCATGATGAAAGACTGGATCGTAGCTACGGTAGCAATCTCAACTCCTTCTGCAACATAGCATAGATAACTTTTATCGACAGGACATTGGTGAGGGAGTTTGAGACAGTTTCACTAATAGAGCTTATTGAAATGTTGTTTTGCTGGCTTTTTCAAGTATTTGTTTTGACACGCTGAAGGTTAAGATTCATCCTCAAATGCACATGGTTTCGTTCTCTGGGTTGAATCCCTTTTCGGGGTGGAAATTCAACGAAGATCCATTCTTAAGGATGAAAGAAGTCGGTCGGACTTCAACCCCCTAATCCGGATTCATTCCTGGGTTTTCATCGTAGTCTAAAGGCACCCTATGATAGAGTAAAACGAATCTTGTGGGAGACAAGTGGGACCGAGGGGGACATTTGCTTAAACGTTGTTTTCCTTCCCATTCAATTCGGCAATGGATTGTTTTATGGCGAATAAATTGCCAAGACAGGAAATAAAATCGATTCCTCCATTACCCGGATTGGAAAAATTTGTCCGGAAGTGTTTGTGCGAGGATAAAAAAGAAATAAAGAGATTCACTCCAGTCATCGAGTCGGGTTCTGCGTATCCGGCCTTGGCCTCAATCAAGGCCGCCGTTACCTCATGAAAAGGTCTTGCGCCGTCATTGGTGGCAGTCGTCTTCTTGGTGAAATTACCTCACCAACTTCGGAAATAAGTAATGTGAGCGCTCTTCCAATGGAGCATTTTCATCGGAAACAGAAATAGGAGAAACTCGACCCGAGTAGTCGCCAAGGACCCATCTTTCAGACCCAAAACCCTCTGCATAGATCTCTATACTCAGTCAAATTTGTTTCCATAACTTTTAGAGGAACTTTGCCGCTTGTTTACTTGTGCACGAACACAATTGAATTAAGGCGATTTCTGGAGCATTTGATATTGAATGATAATTCCCGAATGCCTCGGTTTAACACCACATGTATTTGATGTTGCGGCGAACCTGAACGCGAGTTCAGATTGTTTCCAACCCACTTTGGCGCATTGCTGCATATAAATTCCGGTTTAACGATTTTCTATACGCTCAACCAACATGAATCAAAACAATATTGGCGTTTTCCTTCAATCCAAATATGTATCGAGGTCCCTTGGGGGTCAAAGAGGGCGATACAACAAGACAGTTCTTGGCAGGCCTGGGAGCATCCCTCATCGGTTGAGTTACCCGTTACAAAAAGATCCATGTCAGAGCCAACCTTGGGTCCGGATTTGGATTCGCATTGATTGATCCAGCCGCGCTATGTACCTTTAAGGGTCGTTGGATCCCTGTTCAATCAAGGCCAAACTACCTCTTAATTGTTGGGAATGGCCAGCAGGCAATCGGGTCCACAAGTTGGCCGTCACTCATCTAGTCTTCTTAAGAGTACCTCGAATCCTGGAGGATGGTGGGTGAGGCCTGGACGAAATAGGAAGCTCCTTCTTGGCTTGCCCTTAAATGAGTGTTCCATTGCCAGGCACGAAATTGAAGGCGGCAAAAAAAGAGCAGTTTACCTATCTCGTAAAGAGATAATGGGCTGAATCTGCAGTTTCTCAGTTCCTCTGGGCTAGTTGGGTCGGTGGGCGGCTCGCTTAGTACTCTGGTCCAGGCGACGGAATGAAATTGGGACCATTGAGGGTCGTTCTCCTCTTTTTTGGTGGAGCTAAATTAATGGTGACAGAATGGGAAGAAGACGAGGAAGAGGATGGGAGGAGGAGGAAGAAGAGAAACCTTCAGCACTCGATATCCAAAAGCCATAGGGATCGGATCATATCAGAGGTGCGTCCAAGGCAGTTAAGGAGAAATGGCAAAGGATGGAAGAGAGAAGGGGGGGGGGGATAGCAAACATTCGTGGAGATTGCTGACTTGGCTTTTGAGATGCAAAACGCCCTGCCCTGTGGGTGGATTGAAGAGCCGAATGCATGATTTCCATCATCAACCCCTCTCTTCTGTGGGACGACTCCAAACCTGTCAAGAGGATTGCTATCAAGTTGGCAAAGTTTCATGGAACACTCTGCCAGATGAAATTGCATGCTTGACTTGCCATAACAGTCACATGTTGGCTGAAATTCGCCGAGGGAATCAAACTTTGACTTACGTCTCCGTGCTTGCTTTCATTCTACTCTCTTTTCAATCACAGAATGATTGGAACAAGCTACTTGGTACACAACCGACACAATGGGTTTGGTGCCAACTTCAAAGCTTTGACGCACACAAAGTAGGTTTCCCGAGCTTGGGGTATCCCGACCAACCATTCTATTGGTATTTGGACTCCCGTTCAGACACTTAAAGATCGTGCTTGTGTTTTCTTGTAGCTATTGGGTGGTCTTCATAGTTGATCCTTGAAAAGGCAGGTTTTAAGGCTGAGAGGAAAAACAGTTTCCACTCGACTTCCTCGTTTTTGTACAGTCTCAATGGGGGATTGATCAAACCCGACGGGCCAAGAAATTCCTCAAGAATAAGGCAAAAAACAGGCCTCCACATCGAAATTGACAGCTGCCTCGGAAACTCGAGTGAAAAAAATCCCCAGGGAAGCAACAACGACTCGACTTGACTGAAAGATGTGGTGGTGGTACGAGTAACAGTACGAGTAGTTGTTGTACTGCAAGTGTAGGGATGGTGTGAATAGTAGTGCAACGATGGGCGCAGTTGATATGACAAAAAAAACCAACTTCATTATTGTCGTCTTTAGAAGCCATTAGGTTATTGGTGGTGTCAGTTTTGAGTCAAATTGAAGAATACGCCAGACTCATGCCATCCCAAATGAGGATGAGAAGTGATTTAAAACTGCCGCCAAAACCCACAGCTGAGGGGACTTCCGGAACACAAAATGGAGACATTGTTGCCCTCTAACCTGTACTATTAATATGTGAAATTCGTTCCTTATTTCAAAATGCAATTCTCTAAGTCCAAACAACATCCTGAAATTAAGCCAGTATTGAACAACACTATCAAACCTAAATCAAAGAAAAAAAGAATAATTTTTGCTTTTACTTTTCAACGTAAGTTTTGCCCATAATTGAAAATCTCGTTTGATCACAGTGCTCGGTTACTGCGATGCTTGCCTCTATTCTTCCCATACAGAAAACAATAGAAAGACCCCAATTTAGGACCCAAAAAAATATTTTCACCACTTTTTCTTTTCTTCGCTTGGTCTATTGACATTGGTCTAAATTTCGCTACTGTTCTTTGAACACTGATCCAACGATCATTCTATCACAAAAAAGAGACATAGAACTAAAACTCAACATAACAACGGTTCCGGAACGAATCAAGTTGCTACAGTGATCTCAAACGGCCATGAATCCCATTCATGATCTTCCATGATCTCTACCCCAAACCCAAAAACCTGAGGAGTATTTAGATATTTTGACAACTAAAATACTATTTCCCACCCACTGAAGCGCTCTCTTAGGCATACTCAAGTTCTAAGATTTTCAACGAATGAAACTTGTAGAAAGGTCCTGTTTTGAATTGTAGCTTTTTACACCGTTGGAAGAATGAAATTCCTCATTAGCCTTCTGTTGTTCCTGTTTGGAGCCGTTTCAAACTTGCCACTAACACTCAGAGTTTTTCCTTACCGAGCTCGCGGGAAGATTAAGAAAGATTTGAAAGGACCAAAAACTAAGACGAGGGTTTTAGCAAATGAAAAAACCCGACCCAAACTCGCCTAAGTTGCCCTGTTTCGAAAAAAGGCCCCAAACTCGGTTAAATCTTTCAACACCAATTTGGAAAGGTCAGAACTTGCAATTATAAATATTTCAAATTTTCTAGGAATGTCTGAAGATTCAGAGAGGAAGAAGTAGTTTGAGCGATTAGATATGGTAATTGATCGAGCACAATCGTACATATGTATCAAAAGGGATCTTGGCATATAGGGAGTTTGAAGTAACTCCTCATAGTATATTGCTTTCATTGTTTCTAAAAAGTCAATTGTCTTTCTGCTTTGACAGAGAACAAAATGCTATTGGAACCGTCAATCAATGACTTTCATTTTAGTTTTGTAGTCATTCTCGGATATCAAAATGAAAATAAACCGTACCCAAAGAACTGTTTCAATTTGATATGTATGTACTTTAATGTGCTTGTTTCGTATTAGAATCATATGAATTCATTGAAGGGCTCCTCGCTGCACTCCCGTACATGTGGTTCTTGACCCTGCCTGAGCAACGAGGCATTTTGATAGTCTACATTCATAGCTGAATCCACTTTTGTCAGGGATTGTTTATATGAACAAAGAAACATGTGGGATTGTCTTGTGAAGAACGAATAAATTGCCGACACATTTTCATTCATAACTAGAATTTACGGCTCCTGGTCATCATAATTTCTTTCTCCCATTGTCCCGTGTTCGTATTACATCTCCAATACAAGAGCCAGATTACGTAGCTCCATCTACAGAGGAGCCTTCTTTTGCCTCATAAATAAGGACGGCTTTCAGGCCAGTTAGTTGTAGTCTTACGTACGTTCTATCGCTAAGTGGCGCAAAGAAAAACTATGATTAAACCTGGACTTCCCACCCCTATTGGCCAAAAAGCATTTAATCCTCCACCCTCGGCACGAAATGCACTTTTTCATGCAATCTTTCACTTGGCAAATGCCGTAGGATGCAGTTTGAAGACGACGTGTGGTTGGTGAGCTCCTCAAAGATAAGAACCTTCAGAGGTTCACTCTGTCTTTGGCACGGTCCAATTGCACAAAAACGCATTAGGCCCGACAACCACCTTCCTTATCAAAGTGTCAATGGAAGGACAGCCGGGATGTTTGTACCCCATGGTCACGTATGATGAGGATGGGGATGATGACCATCATTATGGCATTGATGGTTCTGCAATGGTAACTGGGGGGCGGCCCCGCCATTTCGAATGAATTATCCCCATCAAGATCTGGACAGCCTTGAATCCTCCTCTCACATTTCTGAGAGAGCGCGGGAGGAATTTGGGGCTTTACTTTGGGTTTGGCGGTTGTCCAAGAGTATATTGGATTATGGCATGCATCATAGGGGTGAAAGTGCATTGAGCGACGCAAATAATGGAAGAGCTTCCCGATTATTAGTTTGCGGCATGTTCCGGCGGAGCCAAACATCTAAGCAGTCACTTGCAGGTCCCATTGGGGCCAAGGCCATTTTTCATTGACCTAGAACTGTTGTGTCCATTTTCTGTGCTTCCTTTCAAAGAAAGAGTGAGAGAGAGAGTGAGAGAGAGAGAGAGAGAGAAAACCACAACCAATTTGGGAGAGTGGGAGAAACTCTGTTTTTGGGTGGGGAGAGCCGTTTGGTTCATGTGGCTAAATTACATTGGGTTTCCCCCGTCTTAAGATTCATCTTGTGTTCATGGCAGCCATTGACGTTAATAGAAAACCAGTGTCTATGGAACATTCCTTCAGTCCTCGTGAGAGTTGGAAGTGCATTCTGATTTTCCCTCACATGACCTTCCACTCAGTTCCTTATGACAACCTTCAAGCAGCCACTTCAAGTTCGTTAAAAGAACTGCACAGTAAGAGATGGCAACCGAGATTATGACATTTAGATTTTGTTCCACGCTTGGTACGTCGCGTGTATCCGCACACACTCCATATAGTAAGACCCTTAAACACGTCTCTGGATTGTTTTTGGTTCATAGATCACAATGGTGTACTGAATATTTCATGATGCGTGGATGAGATTTGGTCACGCCTAGTGCCAAAGCAACCATTTCCAGAGAAAAAAAAAACACCAACAAAGAGCTCATGAATAAATAATTAAATCTGATGATGAATCAAATATTCGATTCAAAAGTCTATGAAATAAGGCTGATAAATGCATTAGAGCGACGGTCAAATCGATGTCTTCGGTGCAAAAACCAACACGAACTCAACTCAAAACTATGTCTCTCAAGATAAACAGAAAAGCGAATTTGGCCGATACTTCAAGGCCTTTCGAATTCGATTGTTTCATGGTCTCAACTGATTCTGAGAGTCCGGGGGAAGAGATGGGAGTGGGCTGAATCCACAAGGAAATGCTAATAGACGATTACAATGTATGAACGTCCCAAGCCATCGTGTGGCAGAGGTTAATAAAAGCACGTACAATAAATGCACTGGAGCTTCCATTCTCTCTTTCTCTCTCTCTCTGGACTTGAATGCAAAATTCCTCTGCAATGGTGACTTTTTTCCTTGCCTAACAAATATTTGATTGAAGGTCTGTTTTCCTGTTATGGTTTTCGACGCTGATGCAAATGCAAAATAAACTTGCTGCACTCTGGCCAACTCCATGTGGATTAGGTCGGGGCTATAGAAACAATTGCAAGCATTTGGACTTCCAGACCTTGCCAATGGGACCTGGACGCAAAGTGGCCAACTAGCCAAGCCAAGACCAGGCCTTGATGTTCGGGGCCTGATCGGATTGCAGACAACTTTTCAAGGATGGCACACAAACAGGTTCAAGCGGTGAAGATTCTGCGACCCTGAATCCCAAGCAAGTTAGCCAGTTAGTCAGTCTGCGGGGCAGTCAAGAGACCAGCTGAGAAGTAGGCTTGCTAACTCCATTCTGACTTCGAACAGATTGCCAAGGCTGCCTTGTTTCCCGTGACGTACGTGCATTTAGAAAGGAACTTTGGCACACATGAGGAAGAACTTGACAAGAATTTCAAATTGATTGACTCTTCCATGAAGCTTAGAGCATGCACTCAGAGGCCAACCCTAGTTGACACACACACAGACAGACAAGGGATGGGAAAGTTTCCGTTTGTTCCACTAATTGTTCACATTTGTGGGAAATTCCTATTCTCACCCATTCCCACAACTAGCTATTCTAATGGACCAAGTTAATTGCTGGAATTTGTCCTTATTCTCGATCGGGCCAAAGAAGCTGGAAAATCGCACTGAAAATGGAGACAAATCGAACGATTTGTTCTATGAATTGTCCAACAACGAAGACACTTTTAGTTCGTATCATTTTATAGGTCTCTTGGATCTTTATTGCCATGTAAAGTAGGCATTACTCATTCATACACGTCATAAATCAGGGCAATACATCATAAATAGAAATGTTTTTATTTAGGACTTGATTGAATAAACCACGAATCGTGTATCTTGACACTTACCCATCTCTTAGACAAAACCCCCCTCCCTACTACTCCACATCCATATACTGTATAATTCTCATTATTGTTCCAAAGGCTAAACTATCTAAACAATGTTTCTTCTTTCAATTACAGGCCTGCTCAGAGTCGCTCCTTCTTGAAACACAGATCTGAGGTGAGACCAGAATGCTAGCTCACCAGTGCACGCGTTACAACTCTTGTGCCACCCAGTGTTGAAGTGGTTTTAATTCCATTCGAAATGGAACGAGTTTCCAAGTTTAAGTGGCAGTTCAGGCTAAATCGGAGTAGCCGGCTTTACTCCGTCATTAAGACTTTTCTTGTCTTGAACGCCCTGAATTTTGGATTTCCCGGGACCAATGGATCAGTCCTCACCGAAATGGAGAAACCAGGTAGGTCTGGCATGAAAGCGTAATCTTTGAGAATAATGTTTCAGGCGTTCATAAGATGGTTTTTTTTTAATTTTCTTTCTTATCCCCTTCTTCCCTCTAAAAACATTACAAAAACACCTTGGCTGTGCAATCCCTTCATGATGAAGTTCTTTTCCTGAAATCTCTCAAGACCAAAATGAGCTTTCGAAAAAAGTCGTGCCTATTTTTATTTGCTGGAATGACGACATCCAAAAGGAATTTCTTTCTTGAATAGGTTGAGGATAATTTGCGCAATAGCTGCAATTGCATTTATTTGATCCAATTATTATTAAAGTGACCGCTGATTATCTTGACAACTTAAGTAAAAGAAACTGCATTCGCTTTAACGATGTCCAAAAAGCGTTGTCTGTGTATTCTGGTCTATAATAGAATGCACTTTCTTCGGAGAGGTTCTGATAACATATGCTTTGTATCGTCCCTACTCTAAAGCCAGTTCCCGAACCCTGACTTAACCGGGTGATATCCTCTTTGACTTTTACAGTAGGGGTCCCTGTAAAGGCAGATTGTTAACGGAACTGGAACTCTAAAAGTTTACTTAATAATAGCCGATCAAGACTGAACAAAGAGGGGATCATGCCCCAGTTCATGGGAACTAAATTACAGCGAAAGGTTCCTGACGAAGGGTGTTGGCACCATGGTGCACATTCCATAAGAGTTCGGGTGTAATTAATGATTTCACACTTGGCTATTCCACGGAGAGGGGACCAAACAAGCCGTTTGTTCCCCTTCTTTCCTTCCCTCTGATGCATTCTCCAGTTTTTTCTTTAATGAAGCAGAAGGCAGCGGAAAGGTGTTGTTCCACTTGATCTAGTTTTCGCTTGCGCTCTCCCTCCAAAACCATGTCCCTCCTAAACCCTTTCCAAAGGTAAAGGGCAGACGTGAAAGAAATAAACACATTAGAGGGCAAATTTCGAAGTAAGAGCACATTAAAAGAAATTCCAATAGGTTTTTCGAAAGACAAATGACCACTTGGCATGTGACTTGGGAACTTGTGAGCTCTCGAGAACGACAGATAAGTTGTTGGGGATGTTCCCTAGGATTCATTTGATCTCTCCACAAAGGGTCTTAGAGAGAGGGTTCGGATTTCCAAAGGTCCCTTGAATGAATCTCGAGGGTGGGTTGTGGATAATGTTCGAGAAAGTCTTGGCGATTGGTTCCAACCAACCTGGAACAATTGGGAGATTGGAGCCAAGTTCGGTCTTCGTCTGGAACCAGAGAAAACAGAGCCAAGTCAAAACACTTCAAGTACAAAGCGACTTTATTTACCTACAATGAGGTGAATCCACCAATGAACGACTACGTAGGGGGGCCAACAGTCCGAAGAAAAAAGAAAAGAGCCTGAGATGACTCAAGTCTCTTTTTCCTTGTAAGCCTTTGGTTGGATCTTTGTCTTGAGTTTTGAGCTTGCCAGAAGTCTGAATGTAGAGAACCTGCATAAATATATCTTGCCTCGGCAATAGATCATGACAATGAACACATTAAAGTAAGATTCTCAGAACAATCTTGAGGAAATGAGACTCCCATCAATGGCAGTCCTTTTCAAAATGGACGTTTTGTTGCTTCATGTGGTGCTCTATTTTTTTCTTGGCTACCAAAATGTTCCAAAGGTAAATCCCTGATCTAGATGGCAAAGCTATGAGGGGGGAGAGGGGGGGGTCTCAGGACTTGCTTGATGACCATGATGATGCTATCGCTGAGGAAATTGTCCAAGTTTTTCTTCTCCCTTGCATTTGGACAGTCAAGGATTTGGCAACTCCAATGAGCTTTTGTGTTCCAAGTTTACCAATGAGACACTGATTCATAGCAAAAGGCGTTATGCAAATGAACGCCAAGCAAGAATTAGAGCTTGACGCCAAAGTTAGGTGAAATCATTCGAGAATGAAGCACCAATGTCGTATTATTCCATATCCCAAAGATACAGTTTCCAGACACAAACTGCCCCCACATACGGAAGGTTTGTGGTTTTATGAGCAAATAAGTATTTTGAACGGGAGTCGAAACAGTTAGATAGCGAGGCCAAAAGGAATTCAGTAACGGTCTTTTACGCTTATGAAGTTGGCCAAGAAAATTGGCAAGGAACATTAGAATAATGCAAAGAGGAAGCAAGGGCCTTGAACCTTCGAGGACTTTGTTATGGAAACTCAAACAAAACCATAGTTGTGGCCCTTACTCTCAACTATGAGCACATTTTGAAGCATTTCCTTCGGCAGGTAACAATACATAGTGGAACCTCAACTCGTGACGAAAGAAAAAGAGCCACAGAGCTAGTCAGGTCGGTACCACTTTTTTCAACCCAACACCCATGGGATGTGAGATGTTCTACCGGGTTCCAACAAGTTCCAAGGCACTCTTTTGTACGACCCACGTAAGAGCACAACAGAAAAAGGAAGAGGGAAAACTTTCAAAGAGCGGCAACAGAAAATTTCGCCAGAGAAATCTCTGGGTATCCATTATAAAGTAGTATCATGTACATACCAGATGACTCTCCAGACCATTATTCGCCCTCAGAAACTGGGAACATGAGACGCCAAAGGTCCAAGGCAACTCAACTCTCTCTCTCTCAGGTCTCGACACACGGGCTCCATAATTCATGCTCAAAAGCCCAGGGATTGTTTCAACGAGTGTGATGAAAGTGCCCTACGGATGTATGCTGAGACATCTACTTACTCGTACTTGCACCTTGTTCAACGAACACTCTTCCTTCTTCCGTGGAATATGTTCCATTGATTTATCGGTAGGAAGTTTTTGTCTTCCTTTGAAATTTCCTGCAGAGAAATAAGCTCTTGGGTAGCCAATTCCACTTAAAGCTGTCCAGGCCATAAATCACATGTTTTGCGAGAAAGTGGTTGCGAGCAATAAGTTTATACCCTTACGTATGTCCAAGTAACTGTAATGGAAAACCATTGCGCCTAACAGTAACCACCGAAGGCACCCCTCGCTTGCCAATGAGCATTGGGTTGGCAATAATCAAGGGTCTCTGCTAAGAACCCAAACAACTGGACTCGTACATTGGCACACTTTGGCCATCATTACCACGGGAAAAACCAAGCCATCCAGGAGGCATCCATCCCCGTTCCAACCCCATCAGGGAAATGGAACACGGACCAGTTAGGCTC
>NC_081446.1:4981569-5050102 GCF_007210705.1 Tigriopus californicus
CCCCATCAGGGAAATGGAACACGGCCAGTTAGGCTCGGCTTTTCATATCGGAAAAGCCTGGTTCAAATTTCATGTCGCTCCACTTCCATTCCGGCTCTTGGGGGTGAGCAAATTGATTAGAAAGCAAGCCACATTCCAGGCCCTCGCTTACGCACGTATGTTGTACCTACTTGGTTGTCTACGTTTTTGGGTGGGTTGTTATGCTCCATCCTAGACTGTGAAGGGACTCTCAAGGGAGAATCATTCAAGAGGGAACAACGTCTTTCCAGTCCCCCTTTTTTTGGTTGGTCCTCCTGGTCCGCCTTTCTGGAGATGGCGGAAATGACTCAAGACTAAACAGGATAAGCACATTGGGACAACGATTTGTTTACTCATCTGAATGGGATGCATCGCGAACATGAGGAATATTAGGCTAGGGGTATTGACTACTGTCTTTTGGGGGGTTGGGGTGAGTGGGAAGAGGGATCTGTGCCTCACCTACTTGGGCAAATGAGATTCACGACGGGATTTGAATATTTCTCTCGTTAATATTGACGATGCTCACTCAGAAGAGCCAGATTCAATCCGGTTCATGGGCTCGAAATCGCCAATGGACCTCATAACGAGTTGAATGGTTGCTTTGGAACGAGGCCGGGAACGTCCCAAAACACGAACAGAGAAAGGACTAAAGCGCGGTTTGGACCCAGCCAAACTTTATTGCAAGAGCTCTTCTATTGAAGATACGATCTTTACTGTGTCAAATCCATGAGTGTGTGCTGGCCGGAACTTTTCCTTAACCACGACCTCCTTCAAAAATTAGTTTCATCTATAACCTCTTCATGGCAGAAAGTACAAATACGTAAGGGACACTACTTTGGGTAAACACAATGAATGCGGCCAAAGGAAGGAAGGGAAACCTAGAAATTCTGAAGGATATTTGGAGGTTTCATTCTTCCGGTTCCAGTTTTGCATAGAAATGCTTCAACACTTAAATTGGGACTGAGAATGTACTCAAGGTAGTCGAACCTGTAGTCAAAACGAATCCTTGAATCTTCGAATTGAAAATAAATGTTTAATGAATTATATCCATCTCTTTACCTTAAGTTGGAATTTTCTTTGATGCTGAATATTAATCATTGGTTAAACCAATAACGAATATTTTAATAACATTCACATCATATGTTTTGACTCAAACTCAATGTTGAGACCATCCTGATATGACATCCTTGGACAACAAAGATTTTTATGAACTACAGCCCTGGGCAATTCTTTTACGCAACTACGAGCACGTGACCTTTTGGCTTCAGGCCTTTCTTTCACTCAGATTGTTACAAACTGGGAAATGCCGGAAAAACCGGCAACTTCCTTCCATGTTCTGAGGGGGATGCTTCTTAATGAATTTCTTGCTGTCACTCAATATGCAATTAAAATAAACCTGAAAGTAAGTCCGGCATTCACAACTACTGAATTTCAAATTACCATTCAAGTTTAACGCAAATTTGATTACCCCCTGCCCAGTGCTGCGTTGTAAACCGTGCATATTAGCTTCCTTTAGGTATTATTATTATTATTATTATTATTATTATTATTATTATTATTATTATTATTATTATTATTATTATTATTATTATTATTATTATTATGCCGTGCTCTGGGAATAAGAAATAAGGGCCATCTCCTAACTTTCCCTAGGGGCTTGAAAACTGCAAGTTCATGACAATTCTGAAAGGAACAAAAATATTTTTCTCCCAAAACTTGCCAACTTCCTTCATTCTCTGTAGTGTATGTACACGGGCTATTCAGTACGCCCCCTTGTTCTGCAGCAGTATGCGTTTTCAGGGATAATCCCCGCCTGAAAATTGAACTCCAAGAAAGGGATGATGTTTGCCTGTGTGTAAATGGAATCATTTCCCCCTCTTGGTTGTCAGTTCTTAGGGTACATTACGAAAGTAGCTAACCGATCAGCCCCAAACCTGGAGGAGATTCCAAGCAGGTCTCTCGAGCTATTTCGGATCGAACCAAGACGAGATGGGCGAGGGTAGTTAATTAATGCACATCGGGCATATTTCACCCTTTTCTTGCTCAATACCATGGGTTTACTAGTGCACATAGTGAACGTACATGTATGTACTAGTGTCAGCCACTGATCCCCGTGTTCTCATTTCGCTCATTCGGAACGCTAGCGTCATGAATAGTTGATGAAACCTCCCCAAAATAACTCCCAAACAACCTGGTTTGAGGTTGATCTGACCGGAATGTGGAGTGTACAGTAATAGAGTATCTTGTGTTAGCAATTCTTGACCCCCGGCCCATGTGGAGCCAAATAATGGACCATATTCCAGAGAGATCATGCTAAGGGGGGAGGGAGGGTTCCGTCCCAGTTCTAAACACCCAATGTTGTAAATTGGAAAGTCATTCAAGGGAATGAGGCAATTCTGCTTGAACGGACCATCATTTAGTATTTCGAAGAGAGTGTGAGAGCAAGCACACAATAAGTGCTTGTAATATCAAGCTTGAATGCATCAGTTTCATTTTGTTCTGTTGGTTTGGATCAAAGGAGAATTAGACTGCCAAGGCTGGTCGACAAGACCCGGGCTGAATGCGTGACAGATCATCTGTGATCCCAAAGCTCAAAAAGCTCCATCCGTCTGGTCCATGACACCTAACCATCTGAAAGTCATCCATTTCACTTGGCAAGAAACTTCCACTTTTCTTGCAGCATTCATTCCACACGGCCGTGTACTAGGAAGTACATTATATAGTAGACAGATAACTGGCCCATCTTGCTTTTCAAAACTAGATCTCAAGCCACCATAAAAAAAACTCCAGTTTCAACTTTTTAACACCATTCACTTTTGACTCGTTCTTTCTTCACCGTCTCCAATTCGTCGAGCTCTCACAATATGCTAAGTGCACTGGAAAGAACGGAAGAAAGAAGGCAAGAAAGAGATCAAGTTTCTTTCAATCTGGTTTATGTCCACAAATTTGTACTGGACACTCAACAGCGGGGTTTGGACCCGCTTGTTTGACACTGGGGTTCTAATTCGAATGAGAAGCCCTCTTTTGGAGCAGTGATTCCCTCGGACTTTAATCTTTAATGTTTGGAAATAAGCTCGCCCAGAACGTGGAACGCTACACAGAACCAAGAAAAGAACTCGGGAGTCATGGAACAAGGATGCTTTTAGCTTATTACAAATATGCATAAAAGGCTTTTTTCTCTCGTCTGCGGTGGACTCGAACGGCCTTTTCGCGAGTTCACCAAAATAAATGGACATGAACCCGGGAAAGTGTTTCTGGCTACTAAGACCACGCAAACACGCACAATATGTTCAAACCAGCCATAAATTGGAATTTGTCTCTTGAAAAAAAAGAAATGGTAAAACACGCTCAACTGAACTTCAATTCAAACCCACTCTCCCTCATGTTAGTCGTTGGTTCGGATGGTTGGGCCTTTGGTGAAATGCAGTACATACAAAAATGCGATTAACATCTGCATGTTGTTGCCACAAGCAGAAACATTGCCACCATATGGAGATTAGGTCTACCATTTTTTGTACTAGCAAACAGTTGAGTCATTTATCAGAACGCACTGAATATTGAAAAATTAAGGCTCATGATTTGACATGGCGTGAAGTTACTGCCAAATTCGTCATATGGGGGTTTCGAAATTTTCATCGAATTAATAGTGTCCTGCTACGGATCTGGCATTTTCATTACTCATAGACCACTTGTTATTAATTGCCAAACTTTTTCAGGGTCCAAACTATTCTTGGGTTTGGGGATACCTTGAAAGATCCTCGCAGAATGCACACACAATTTAATGATACATTTGAGCCGAAAAAGTACGAACGTCATGGTGCTTTTTCGAATGGTGGCTCTCAATCTTTAATATATAAAGCACGTCCTGTCAAGTCGATAATTTGGTAGCATTTTCGTTGATCATACACCGAGAGCACGAGAGTACGAGAGCACGTGGTAGTCATTAGAATTTCATTCGAAACATTTATAACGCTTTTTGTTAATTGTCTTTCTTC
The DNA here is from genome assembly GCF_007210705.1 of Tigriopus californicus. Lineage (NCBI taxonomy): Eukaryota > Metazoa > Arthropoda > Copepoda > Harpacticoida > Harpacticidae > Tigriopus > Tigriopus californicus. The sequence goes on from NC_081446.1 coordinate 4,985,583, forward strand.
ATGAATAGACAATGATCAATGGCAGTTTGAATGAAGTATTGTTCCAAAGCATGCAGTGCATTTAGAATTTGGAGTGTTTTAACATCTGCCTGAAAACAGAAGGTATCTGGTAAAATGTTCCCATCTCCCGCCAAAAAAACTTAACCTTTCAAAACGTTTAAGTTGTTAATAGAAGTTATCTACATTCTTCAACTCCGTGTCTTAACAAATCAGCTCATGGAACTTTTCATGTGGCTAGCTAGGATGATGAAGGCTATGAGGAAAATGAGCGAGCCTTTATTTCTTTTGTCCATTTTGCACTTCCTCATATCGGCCATTAAGGCTTCAATAGGTCTTTGACGACTTCCAAACCTCAATCTCGTAGCCAAATTTTGATTTATAGCCCTTTTCATGCGTTCGAAAAGTGTTTAAGGTGGCCTTGCCATGATGGGCTTAGTCCATTTTCACTCAGGAAACTATCTTCCATTTGGAACAAACCAGCGCCTAATTTGGTGGCACATTTACCAGTCAAGCCTGTGGAACTAGAAATTTCTGAAAAATAGTTCCAATTTGATGGAATTTGTCCCAATTATTGACTTTTTCCAGTTTAGGTTCGATCCACCAAGGAAGGCCGTAGCTGCCACGCTTAAATAGTGAACGTAATGGACAAATCTTGGTTGGCCTTTCCACACGAAACCTCGGATGGAAGTCGGCTAGCTCCCTTGGTCCATTTCCAATAAATCCAATATCAATTTCTTGTGAGACTTCACAAGAGCTTTCGAGGGTGTTATTGAACTAGGGAAGCTAGTAAAGTATTTGTGCGAGTAATGTTACCCAGGCCGAGCGGCCTTTGGCCTTGAGAACCTACTTGGACCCGATTTCAATGCTCTCAAATGAAACTTCAAATGAAGAGAGAGAGAGAGAGAGAGAGTACCCTGTCAGCTAAAAGAAAGAATTGGACCCTCTCATTAGGACTCGTTCCTTTCCCGAGATAGTTTCCAGACCCAAGAAACCCCCCACAAGAAAGAGCCTTAAACGTTTATCGAATCAGAAGAAGGATGTCGAGGCAGAGCACATAAAATGCCTTTCACTCGTCTTCTTTTGGGCGGAAGGAGAATGAATTCCGGAGATAAATCCAACTTGATCTGCGCTTCTGTCTTGAGAGAATCCCACGTTACATTTGACGCCCGATAGAAAAGCTTTATTGCCTTTGTACAATAAAATGCCAAAGAGGGCTCCCTTCGTCTCTCCACGAGTTTGTTTTATGAGAGTTTGTACTACCGTCTAGCAACTACGGAGTACACCACTGTAAGAGACAGCTCAATTAATTTCAGGTCGAAGAGCGCTTTTTGAGCTCGAGAAGAAGACTCTTCGCGCCCTCATGTCACAAAAAGCGGAATCCCCCCATCTCGATATTCGAGCGAGTTCTTTGCTACCTCAAAATGACACAAATGTTAATTACTGTAGTGCTTGCCAAGCTGCAAGGAAAGCAATCAACCATAAATATGTATAGAGCTCTGAATGAGTCGAACGCATGAACAGAGACAACACTTTTCCAACAAAGCACTCTTCTCATGCATGGATACTCACACCTGTAGAAATGCTCTCACAAAGCACTTCATAAGTCAATCTTTAAGTACGCATGGCATCAAATAGAGAAAAACTACCAGAGGATAGATGTTTTTATGAAGAGTTGCATTTTTGTACAAATGCACACTACATCATAAACAGTTTCACGAAATAAACTAACCATTTGAGAAAATGCCTTGGTTATGACGATGACATGAAACTCTAAAAAAGGTCACCACTAGTGCAACAGTTTGTAGACCAGGTCAAAAGATGTTCCAGTCATGATTTTTTTTGCCAGAAAGTGGATCAATAAACTGGAAATGGATTTTATGAGGAAAACTCGTTTAGTTAAAAGGGAGACCATTTTGTCTGAATGAAGGTGTTTTTTGACCCATGTATGCGCCAGTAATGGGTCTGTTAGATAATTACGATAACTCCTCACCCGTGTGAATGCTCTTCTTCAATATGTGGGAAGGAGCTCTTGCAAGAGCAGAAGCTAATTAGAACCAGACCAATTTGGTCTGAGACAAATCAGAAAGAGATACATTAATTTGATAGCTTCGTATGTATGGGGGCAAATCAAAACGAGACAAAATCATTTGATTACTTTCTCAAAAAGGCTCATTGCAGAATGTCAAGCAAAGGCCGTATCACATATTGGAATGAATTTCCTTTTTTTGCAAAATAAAAAAAAAACATGTTTGAACTTTCTTTTTAAAAAAATAGAGAGCATGGACTCATACAATACATTCCAATTAGCCAATTGCTGTCTTACTTGATTATAACTCATAAGTATCTATAAAAGCTTGGGATCAAACTTGTTTTGCTCAATTGAATTATAAAACACCATTGGTCTAAGTAATATCAGAGGACCGTTAGCAAGTCATTTCATTTTGGTACAACGGATTCTTCATTGGGAAACCAAGTCGAATTTGGAGCTGATTTGGTACGTTATCCTGGCGAGTTTTCAACTTTGAAAGTATGCAGCTCATGCGCAAACATCTCGGTAAACATGATACGAAGTATCAAAACATTGAAATGGTCCCAAGCCACACAATTTAGGATCATATCGTTTATCCGGACCATGGCCTATCGCTTTACTTGAATTTTGACAAGACTGGGGTTGTAAAGAGTTCAATGTCGGGCGGGTCAGTTTGAATATAATTTAGAGAAGGTTGGTATCTAGATCTATTTTTAAAAACAATAATAAATGATAATAATTTCTTAATCTTAATGTCGTGGATATATTGTCCTTCTTCCAAGATGGGCATAATTTATACTTAATAAACACTGATGTATTGAGTCATCCTTGTCAGAAGATGGCACTTCGATGGTGGATTGAAGGCTTAGTTGTTTATACCGATTATACGCCTGATATGTACAGTATCTCTTACCTGCCATTCAAAGGCAACATTCACGTTTTCATTCACTGAATAGATGTGTTAATTGTTATATTTTTGTCCCAAAAATGACGCCGTTGTTTACTATCAAGTGGTCATTCAAATGTGACACCGAGGATTTGGTTGATTGGATCACCCATTTGGTGATCCAATAAATTAGAACTGGACGACGAAAGTGTTCCAAAGCGAGGGCTGATGTGGCAAGAAAGTTGGACAACGTTTCAGTCTGATCAGGCATGTTCCTTTTGAAAGCTCTTCTGCTCGGCTTGTTCCAACTTGGAGGAGTTTGTGATAACAAAGTGGAACACATATTTTGCGAGAGTGTTCCACAGACCCCCAGGGGAACTTGATGAATTAGCCTGATTTTTCGTGTTGATTTGAGCAGCTATCTGACATTCCTGCACCAAGATGGATGGATGAGAGTAAAACATGCTTATGCGACCGAGGCGTTCCACGAAAACTTTGCATCTGTTTCATACCTGAACACAGTTTCCGTTCAGAGAGAAAGCTAGAATGAGAAAAGATCCCGATCCAGGAGCCCTTTCTTGAAGTCAACACACACTTCAATGGTATCTTCATCATCATCATCAACAACATCCCTCAGAAATATTTCGAAAACGGAAGTTAGCCGTAGCTACTAAGTTTATCTTCTCACAAAAGTTTTATTAGCCTTTTCACCTGTTCCTCTCTGAGTGAAGAGCAAGGCTACTAGTAAGAAGAAAGAGTAGAGTGGTGGTAGTTGTAACGAGATTGCGCTCATTTCAACCCTATCTCTTACATTTTTGAGACAACTTTGCTCAAACTCCCGTGGATATTTCGAAACTCTCGAAAATGGGAGCTTCCTGATTCCCTCTTCAAGCTCTTCCAATGTGTGAAGAGTACAGTCCCACTTTCAACGTGAAATGAAGGCAATTCTTTAAATGTACCACCATGCATGGAATGGAGGGTCGGTGGAACACGAAAGAAAGAGCGAGATGCTAAATAAAACCTGAGGGGAGCTAATCTTCAGACTTGTATGGCAAAAATGAATTCCAACAAATCATCTCGGAATGGATTTACCGGGAGAATTGATCTCGCAACTTTCTGTATAAAACTCGACTCGGAAAAGGAACCCGGGGAGGTTTATGGCCACGAGGATTTCCAGAATCGAGGGGACTCGGGAAGAATCAGAGAGGGAGAGAAAGGGAGACTTTTGAACTGGAACAAGCAAACAAATCCTCCAGGGTGGATGGGTGCCGAAGAGAAACTTCATTTTGACTTTTTTCTTGGAACTCTCGATCCGACCTGATTTTGGGTCTGGTTCAGTCCAAGAAGCGTGCTGGCACCAACCTTTCATGTGGTTCAACATCCACCACTCGCTGGAAGGTTTTTTTTTTGGTTGTGTTTATGAAGGGGAGAGGGATACTCCTTGCCGGGAGTCCTTGTATCAGACGATCAAGGGTTGACGAATGACAATAAAACATGCCCTAGATTCAGACGGATATCCCAAGCCAAACAGGAGCCTCCATCTGGGACAATTGTTTCTTTGACGTACTATTGCAGAAGCTGCTTGATGAAGTCAAATGATGGCTATTTCATGTGGCCTTACTGAACTTCTGAAGGAACAGCGGCGTAGCTCTGCTCGTCAGCCACGTGTGTTAGCATGGAACATCTTTTTCTCTGCCTAATGACCTCAAAGGATCTCATTTCCGAGCCACTCAAGAGCTCTCGATGATGATCTCTCGAGAGTAATTATTTATTCTCACCTCGCTTACTCGCTCTTTCATTCACTCAATGTCTCACAAGATTTTTCCCACTCAACGAGGATGGATTCCACTTCTTCATGCGTCCGCGTACTACATCCTTCCAAACTTACATATCTGGCTCCAAGCTCTATTCATCAAGCGCATTTCGACTCATTTTTCTCCACCCTGTTTTGGCCCGTAGTCCAATGATCCAGCCGAGGCATTTCCATTTGAATAAGCCAAAAATGAAGGAACATGTATAGTGGAATGCTTTTGGGGAGCTAATCCCTTTCAATAAATCCACCGGAGTCGCAGTCGTATTTGCATTTTGCACTCCAAGTCATCATCCTCTCGTTGTCTTTGAGGGCACAACACGCAACGCCCATCCTCATATTTCTGAATTTATGAGGAATGTGCCTGACTCGAGGTCCACAGAGGTCAGAAGTCAGAACTCAGAGCTCATGGAGTGCTAGGCGACATCGCCAACCTCGGGCAAGGAGCCAAATCATAGTCATTATTGAAGGGTGGAATTCAACTCTAATAAGAACTCAGCGATAAGAGGAGCCGGATCAAAATTCCTCTTGTCCCAAATGGGCAAAACATTCGGTAATCTACGTACTACTCTAAGTTGCTCAAGGAGAGCAAGAGAGAAAGAGACTTTCAAGCTACAAGTTTCCTCGAGGCAAATTAATACTCTCTTGGCTAAGTTTCCCCAGCAATCCCGCACAGACCATAGAAAAGGTCTGTCCTCTGTATACGGTCTACGTACACAGCACGCTGTCCGCCTAAAGGTGCATGCACAGAAGGCCGTACAAAAACTTTGGGCCAGAAGGGACTCCAAAACCCGAGTTGTTCTCGAACAGTGCACAAGTGCTCGCCATTTACTCGCATAGATCCCAAGGCGAGATTAGATTTGATCCCTGGATACGAGCTCAAATAGGATTGACGGCAATTGAGCCTAACATTGAATATTTACTATCCTAAGCAACTACCACCGCAAACGACGTCCTGTCTACTGTATTGCTATCAAAGGCTCGAGGGAGAGCTGAGTCAGATCTGGAAACGAATATGATCTAGCTCGCGAGTTGATCTGTATGAGAGAAGCCGACCGACCTTTCAGGCACTGGGACTCGCTTAAACAATAACAGCTTAAACCGTTTTCCAGTGGTGGGAACAAACCGCAGAAAAGTTCCATGTAACATTTAAAAACTACCGAAAACATTCCATCCTCCAATGTCTTGAACTGGGAAGGAACGTGTACAAACAATAATCCATCGGTGTCAATCTAGATGAAAAAGGGCACGTTTCTTTTAGCGTTGGGTTCATTACTCGTGCCATATTTGTCATGTCCTCCTTAAAGACGGCACTCATATGTGCCCTTCACGTGTGACAGATCAATGTGCTGATGTCAGCACTTCGGAGCTGTCACTTCTTTCCATGAAATTAGTTTCTTTGCTCGACAACTGTCAACCGATAGCAAGAAATGTCCAAGTCAATGACCCACATCCCATCTCCATTTTACAAGTGGACCACCCAATAGCCGCCTCGTGATCATAAAAGATTGAAACGTTCCACCAGTTGTTCCAGCAGCTGTTCCTCACCCTGGATTTATTTCCTTTTCGATCAATCTGGCGTGTGAAGCCGTCATTTGATGTTGAATTGACCAAGAAGTCCATTTCTCCTTGAGCCGAGCGAGTGGCTAGTCGCTCTCTAATCGGATTATCGCCTCTCTCTATATCCATCTGGCCATTCAGGTCGACCCCGCCCCCCCCCCAACCTGACGAGCAGAAGAGACCCCCCCCCCCCCCGGATATTCATCCACCCTCGAGTCCACGGAGGGGTCCTCCAAGTCTTACTCGATTCTTGGCCACCATCAAAAAAGACATTGATCTCTTCCAAAGCCTTTGATATTCCAGGCCATTGAGTCATCGAGCCATTGAGGGTGAAGAAAGCACAACTGAGTGCGGAAAGAGGGTAGAAAGAAGAGAGAACAAGGGGATGAATAAAGGGGAGCGAGGGAGAGAGGGAGAGAGGGAAGTGAGAACGATGAAAAAATGAAAGACATATCATAAGTCATTTTTGACGAATGATCCCCATATCAAAGGCAGGAAGGTGTGAGGCAATCAAAGGGTTGAGTTCGATGGCCAAATAAATCATTGAAAACTGGAAACCGCCCCCTGATTTGTTTGAAAGTAGTACACACTTGCTCCCCATTTGATGACGAAAGTAAGGTCTCTGTACTCATATCGATTCACCAAAACAGGCAGAAAGGCCAAGCGATGGAGGGAGTTACGTACGTGTAGCATTTGTTTTGGACGATTAAGACCACATGTAACACACTCTGAGCACCTCCCACTTGAAAAAAATCACATAAACAGCGCATTTCATTTCAACTCAAGCCTCTGCACAAATTTATTTGACGCCATACTGGCAAATCCAATGGCTGCGCAAGAAAATTCCAACCCCACCAGTTGATCGATGCCAAGGTCGCTCTACGTAGAAACATTCGAAGAGAAAAGGTTGGCAATTGGTCCAGAGACCCGAAATAACAAGTAATGGAGGGAACTGTCTTTACCGAGTACCCCTCTAAGACTGACAAATGACATTTTTCCATTCATGGGTGGAGAGTGTCCGGATCTCTTCCCCATATGGGTTCGTTCCATTGCGTGTGGAGAGTGCAGTTGAGCAAGCGAGTGGTCATTAGACAAAGGGTCCTTGTTCCCATCATGATCCGTGACAAATTTGGGGAATAAGATGCAAATAAATCTTGCCTCAAAGGAGCGGTGATCGACATCAATCTGCACTTTCGGTGACCATTCTTATCCGAGGGAAACGGGAACGATAGCGAAATGGAAAGGATCGAGGGTCATAAATTAGCATTATGACCCGAGGAATGCTTTCAAAATCCTCCTTTCCAAAGTCCTCCAGAAAGGAGCTAGAGGACAATGATTTTGGTCTGGCAAGAATGGCTCAAAATTGTCCTTATCAGACGGACGTCTAAAACTCGTTCGAAGAAAGTACTTCATTCACTGGGACTTCTCTTTGGTAGTACTGTAAGGCTGTAGTAAGAGTAACAAACAACAGTTCCTTGAGGAACTTGGGACCCTTGCTTTCAAGACTAATGAACTGTCAAGCCCGGTACCAAAGACACACAAACACAAGATCTGCCCTTGAAATTGATTTCCTCCTTCTCTTTCCCCTCTTTCTCATTCAGCAGAACGAGAAAAAGAAAACAAAAAAAAAACTACCTGTCAAACCCATTGGACCCAGACGCGATTTTCAATTTCAAGATTCACTTGAAATGAGGCCTCAGCAGCATTCTCTGTCGATTTCCCTTGGAAAAAACAGGCCAAATGCAATCTCTTTTAAATTGAGCTATCAATGGGATTTTTGTCGATTGTGGCAACAATCATTGCTCGCCAACTTTGGTTGTCAATAAGTGGGAAGATTATTTCAGCCTTTTTTCGTGCCCTCTTGGCCTTGACTCCAATAACGGGCTTTGGTTGCCTGTTACCACGGCTGGAATCGAACTTCAATAGCGTGACCCCATATTTATATTCTGAAATGCCAAATGTCCCGTAAGATAACTCAAATCATGCTAAATCATCAAGGGATGCCACGATATTAGCCCAGTCTTAAAAAGTATGGCGACGTTTATGGCCCTGTTTTCCTCGTTGCATTTTATCTATTGGCCGAGGAAAAGATGGAACCTGGGATTTTTATTCTCCACTTGATTCATGACCCAACCTACTGCAATAGCCAATGACCATTGCGACGACCCAAGTGCGCTTTGAGAATGGATCAACGTTAATGGCTATCGGCCACCCAAAATATTTGGTTGCTAGTCGCTAAAATCAGGCCCTTCCTCCGGAAGTAGGCCTCATTGAAAGGGCCCATCTATTATTGAAACGGAACACCCTCGTGTTCAATATGCCTCGTGGCGAGAAAACAATTGTCCTTGTCCGCTGAATCCAGGGCAAACAAAGTGATCAAAATGATCTGGACATTTTTTTTTCGTGAATCAATGGCTCGGCCTGTGTTGCACACCATTGGTTCGTTTGGCTCTCTGGTTGCCAAATTGGGAACCCGAAGGTTATTTATTTCCAATCCAATGGACCGCGCGCTAGCACCAATGAAAATAGTTGCAATCCTTCAAAGTCGACAATTCACTGGGGAAATAGGTACTCACAATACGTACACGCACAAGAGCCACTGATCCAATTGAGATGGTCGAACATTCATTATGCATGTCTATATTCTATTACAATGATAATCTGGAGCAGCCACCGTGAGATAAGTCGTCGGATGATCCATTTCCTCCACAGTGACTAATAACCTACAACTGTACATACAACACATTGTACTGTAGACTTGTGGTGGACCACATTGAAAGAAAGCGAAGGAAAGACTCGAAAAGAGAGCCTTTGGACTTGAGACGTGCTGGTGGTGGCCTGGAACAAAAACTATCCTTGAGCAATAGCATTAAGAGCTGGACACAAATGACGGCCTTGTCAAACAACAACGAGTAATCGTGTTCGTTAAAAAATGGATCCACACCCCTTTTTCGCCCGCAAGGCTTTCAAGATCACCAAACATTCGCAGCCAACGCAACAAACAATAGCCAAAATGGTCAATACATGATTTTTTTATCCTTCCTCCCTCTGGAACCTTGGGGGAAAATGAAGTTCTCGATGTAACTGTGTAACCCAGCTTTGACCTTAATTTTGACTTATATCGGTTTCAGTGCCCGTGAAGGACGTGGAGGCCGTTTTGGGTGGCGCTGCCGAACTGCCGTGTGATATTTTGCCCGAAGACGCTCACGACGATGTGTATTTGCTCCTTTGGTTCAAGGATGAAGCCACCAAACCCATGTACAGGTACGAAAACCACCATGGATGATAATGATGCTCTTCAGAATTCCCTCGCTGATCCATTTCGATGTGCCATGTTTCATGCATGAACCTTTCAAGAGGGAAAATGAATGTGGAATGCATTGTTGAGTCATATGACGTCACGTGGCTGCTTTGACAAGTTGGGTAGTTGGTAGGTAGTTGTAACTTGGGAACATAATTTAAGCGAGATGCTTTTGGACCTGGGCCAGTGGTTTTGAGCAAGAATAAATGGCAAGCATTCTTCTCACCCATTGACCTCCTTGATCATTGGACAAACGAACTAGCGCAAGAAAAGGGTTCTTACATTTCAAACCCCTCAAGAGTAAAGTTCAAAGGTGTGGGAAAGTCCTTTTGATAAATGATAGTTGCTTGGATGTTCTCATTTGAATTCCAGTTTGGATGTCCGCGGCAAGCCTTTGAACCAGGCCATCCATTGGTCAGAAACCTCGTCCTTGGGCAAACGATCCTCATTTCGCACTCAAAGCACACCCAATAGCCTCATCGTGGAGGATCTAACCATGCAGGTGAGTTGTGCTACGAACCAACCAACCAACCAGCTAACCAACGCTCTTTTCTGAAGAGCGGCAGAGTTTCCAAACTCTCTGAGCTTGCCTGCGTTCATTGGAACATTTGCGGGGGTCTAAAAAAGCCATCCATCAAGGCTGATTAATTCATCTATTCTCGGGAATTTGAGGGATCGCCCAAGCAAGTGCTGATGTGAAAATAGATGATTTTCCCGCCGGGATCTGAACTTGATTTCAAGCCAGATTGGGATCACTTTGTAAACTGAAATAGCCAAACTAATTAGTTGGGCAACACTTCTTGTTGATCTTACATGGTCATAAATTCGAGTCGACTAAATTCATTTCAGGACGAGGGTATCTATCGTTGTCGAGTGGATTACCGGAACTCACCCACAAAGAATGTCAAGCTCAATCTAACTATAATTGGTAAGTTATGGTTGCTAATTGGGGATGTCTAATTGTATATTACATGGTCGCTTGTCCATGCTTTGCAAAGAAAAAGAAATCTTTTTTTCCGGAGGGAATTTAAAGACTTTTTAGATGGCCTAGCAACTTTGGACCCCAAGCTTCCTTCCTGGCCTCAGGATAGTCTGTACCTTTCCCTGAGCTCTCACGCGAATAAGGGTCGGTTAGAGAGATACGTCTACATGTTCAACAGTAAGATGATCGTGGTGGTAGGTGTTGTTGTTGTTGCTGTTGTTGAATAATACCAGTATCAGTTAGGGAATCCATTACTCTAAAAGCACGGGCGACCAGATCATAAAGGGTGACCCCATTTTGAAATATTCAAAGTTTCCCTATCACATCCAAACTTGGTTGAACACGAACATCCCTTCGCACAAAAGAAAACATTCCGGACACTAGAAGCTTTTTAGGGCATATGTACAGACTTCTATAACAAGTATTGATCGGTTCCCCGTTTCAAAATCCTTCAACGATCCGGACGAATTAAGAGGCTTCAAAAGTTTGATGAGGTTGGATCACGGATCATTGAGGAAAAAAGGAACATGCCACTTAAGTGGACCTGGAAACACGAGTACTTTACTTTATTTGATGTCTCAGGGCGGATTGTCCAATAATTAAATCAATCATGATTTAACACCCGAATTTTTTGGGTAGCTTTTTTTGGAGGGCGCTCTTACGTGAATGGAACTTATGGAGAAACTCAATTGGAATATTTCAGCCATTAATGAAAATCAAAAGCAATTTCAAACCTGTCCGTCCAGTTTATGGACAAGTTGTCAAAACTATGACAATTCATTCCAAATGAGCTTCCAATTGTTTCATTGTTATTTAGTACTAATTTCAAAACTTCTCCGAGATCTCTAACCGATTTCAATGGAATCATTTATTACAAAGGAAACGTTTGGAGTCCCAATTAAATTTACAAAGTCCCAAAACATTAGCAAGCTTTGGCTCATTGCTAACAATGCTCCGACATGGCTTGACTTTCTTGGAAGGTAAAAACACCGTCAGACAATGGTTCTTCAGGGACCAAATGCATTTCTGTCCTCCACAATAACCCTAAAACAAAGAGACAACTGGGAGACAAAGTTGATAATTGTATTTGAGCAAGATCTTAGTCGATATACAAAGCTATCTGTTCATCCAAGAGTTGATACGAGCTCGCGGGTCATTGCAAAAGTATCAATTGCTTGTGCACTCTGCAGTATACAACGACTTCCAAGGAGGTCACTCATGCGAAGCCGAAAGTCTGGAAAGTGCATCCTGCTCAGTTCTCCTCAGCTTAAAGAAAGAAGTCCCCTGTGATCAAGGCCAGTTCGGGTTGAATCTCAATCTTCAGTCGTGATCCTTGACCACTGATCGCTGACCGCAGACAAACCACGTGGGACAGACGGACACATACCTTCGATTTTGCCCTTCCTGGTTTCTGGACATGAATCTTTCGTCTAGGTGTCAGTAGGAGGTTTTAGCACGGCGTGTCTTTCATGAAAAGGGGGAATCAGGTGGAAACTTGCATCCCCTCATGAAGGCCAACCATTGCATTGGCCATTGGTATGCTCTATAGATCACTAAGGCAGAGTGCTCTTCGGACTCAAAACTGTCATCTTGGTGACTTATTATCTACTCTATCCTATCGAGTCCCCTTTTTGGGTTGGGTAAGCCTTGCTCTGGGTTGAAAGCCGGGGAACTAGCTCGATGGGGCCTTGAACGAACCAAGTTTCCCGGAAAGGCACCAAATGAGAAGCCCGGCCTCTCTTTTGAAGGTCTCCTCACCAACTTCATCACCGAAAACCACCTATCGTCTCTACCAAGTTTTCCCCCTCTCAACTTCACATCATGTAATTCCACTCTGCCACTCTGATGTCTAAAGACATTTCAAATTTTTCCAAATTGACATTTGAAGTACAAGCAGGCCCTTGAAAAGGCCCTCCCGTTCGCCTCGGCCTTCTTGAGTACGGCCTTGAGTTTGCAAAGAGGGCTGGACGAGACGAGGCGGTTCGGTCACAAAAGATCCTATCAGGCGGTTTCATTTCCCCCCACAAGTAATGTACACTCGCAAGGAATGACCTCACACAATATTCTCTTTCTTAGCGACACATGACTTTACACGGGTAGGATACGTTTTTGATGTTCAAATACCTGTGCCAAGAGGCCAGTTGTGATTTGCAAGTGGAACTTTTCCCCCTCGTTTCTGCTTGCCGCAAGTTTGCAAAGTCATTCTTAACCAACGGGATTCTTTTTTGTCGAGTTCCTGTTCCACAGGAACACTCTAATTTGCAAAAACGCCATTTTGGCAAGTTTTTAATCAATTTGCTCAAGTGCTAGTACACATTTTATTGATGAGAACCGTCCCTAAGGCCTCGTGGATATTGGCCGGTCAAGAAATACTAACTTGTCTCGGCCTTTGACTAGCCATGCCTGAGGGATTGATGATCCTTTTGGGTTGATATTTCCTAATCCCAAATTACTGTGCAGGCGGTGGCGAATCATTGATCAAAGATTGATGAGAAGGTGCCAAAGGAAGCAAATGCCTAATGCCGTGTTCGTTCGTTTTTCTATTTCAGTTCCACCGGACAAGCCCACAATTCGCAACCAAAATGGCCGAGAGCTCCTTTCGTACGAAATAGGGCCTTACGAAATTGAAGAGGATCTCATGATTGATTGCGATGTCACTGGAGGTAAGTTATTTAGGGGCTTTGACTTTCAAAATTGCTTATATGTTGTATATATCTTGGTTCAAAGCAACATGTTTAGTGATTTGTTGATTCAAGATGGATGTTCAATGTTCGGATACATTGAATGGTTTGCCATGCTCAATGTCTAAACTTTTTAGACCTACCTGGGTTATTGAGCTTGGCAAACCCTAACAAAGATCTTTTGGAAAAATATGATTGTCGATGTTGTCATTGCATTGCAAATTGGTGCAATTGAACAAGTCATTAGAACAAGTTCTAATTAAGCCACAACTCTATCCAAACATTGGCCCCCTAATTATTATGAAGAACTCACAAAGTCGATCTCTGGACAAAATGAACGTGGACAAGCAGCCAACAAAATCCAGCTTGATTTTTCTCTTACTGTTCTTAAACATTGATAAAGGTCGGCATTAGCAGAAAACAAAGGGACACTTTCAAAACAATTTTGAACAACAACTTCACGGGCATATAAAAATAAATGATTCAGACTTCGAAATCATATCCATATGAAAGTTGATCACAAATAGTAACTTGGGGTGCATTTAAACAAAATCTCAAAATGTGTATTCAATTTACTGAACATGAACGTGAATCATGGTACTGTACTTCAGAGAACCTCTTTAATTGACGAATAGAAATGACAAACCTCTAAAGAAACCTTCAAAAGCCATAATAAGTTGCACAAAAGAAGAAACCATTTTTTATTGATTACCACAAGAGTTTATCAAATTTGAAAATGTCAGGTCCTGGCAGTACCGTTCCAACTTCCGGTAAAGAGCATTTTTATATCTTCAAAAACGAACAAATTGTGAGATCTTCATGCTAAACACAACCAAGAACGACCTTTGCCATAAGGCTTTCCTGGAGGGTGTTTCTTGCGACTACTGAAATATTGAATAAATACCAATACTTTCAAAGAAAAGGAGTTTGAACGCCACCACGGTCAATTTCAATTCAATTCCGACCATTGACTTTGTTGTGTGGGTTTAGTTTGTTCAGTAGAAAATAAGCAACAGGGCTCAGTCAAGTCAAAGTCGAGCGAGCGTCTGTTAAAATATTTTTGTTTAGTCAGCAAGAATGTGTCGTTCAAATCATAATCAAATATCCTGAAGAATGATGACACAAGAGCCAAAGGGGAGAGGAAAACTAAAAGAGTCTGTCTGGGACGTCAGACGATTTATTGAGCGAGTGAGATTCTCTCGCTCTCTCTGTCTGTCCGTCTTCAAATCCAAACGTTATATCCCCCTTGTAGTAGTAGTAGCAGTAGTAGTAGTAGTAGTAGTAGTAGTAGTAGATATGTGGAACTCTTGGAATTGCTCAATTTTGACGAGGCAATGTCGCCTTAAGTAAGTCCATGTCTATCTGAACGAGAGAACGAGAGCCAAAGGCATAGCTGTAGTACGTACCCGCCGTACTACGCCCATACGTACGCAGAGGACGACGGAAGGAGGCCGAGGACTGGTGGAGGCTATTTGGCTGGAAGACATTTACTAACAAGAAGCAAATCTAGTTAGGACTCCTCAAACGAATGGAAAGACCTTCAAAGGCTAGGAGGCCCAGACTGACTGGTCCCAATCTTTTGAAGATTTCTCCATATAAGTTTTTTGAACACTTCCCCTCTTTCCCGCGCCTTAGAATCCACTTGCCAAGCAAGTGGATTCACTCTAAAGTTGATTCGGTTTTATTTTAAGGAATTCTCTTAATACATTTGTTCCTCGCCTCAAAACGTCTCCGTAAGTAGATTGCTCCAAGTTGCATCTTGTTCTTCTAGGATCACCGGCTCCCAAGGTGACTTGGTGGAAAGGTGGAGTATTGTTCGACTCTTCGGATGAGGTCGTTCATCCTCGAGCCTCAAGGACAGGAGCTCTCATTCGAAACCGCATGATCTATCAAGGACTTCAAAGGGAGGACTTGGGACTCACATTCACTTGTCAGGCCTCCAACACTAACCTCAGTGTACCAGTCTCGAGGGAGGTGAAAGTCATCCTTAATTGTAAGTGGGATCCATGTTTTTCGCGTTCCACTTCGACCTGAGGGTTAAAAAAAGCCGATTTACAGTACAGTATTAATAACTTATGCACAAAGAAATGACCCACAAGTAATGTGATCGGACTGTGTAGGGAAGAGCTTTATTTGAAGAGCCATGGAACCGGCTGCCGGTGAGTGAATATTTGATAAGGACGAAGGCAAATAGAAATCAGAGAAACCATTTATGGTGGATAAGATACTTAAGAAGCCATTGAAATTATCTTAATTGCTCTCTACTGCGTGGAAGTCAGTTCATTTCGCCATTGAAATTTCAACATGACTAGCTCCGGCCGTTCCACGTTGCATTGAAACTTGCCACACTGAAAGTGGCAACGGCCTTGGACATAAGGTTGTCTGGTTTGGAGCTCTAAAAGCGCTTGGGTGTGGATAAATCTTGGTAGGACAAGGCTCTCCAACGCGGAAGAAGCGACGGAGATGATGATAAACGATGTGTTTCGGCATTTTTTGACTCCTTCTTTTTTATTTTTAGTGCACCCTACTTCGTTGGCAATTTTGGCCAAGCCGAAATCAGTGTCGGCCTCGAAAGAATTGGAGGTCGTTTGTCAAGCCGTGGGCGGATTTCCACCGCCTCGACTCTCGTGGTGGTTGGGTTCCAAGAAGCTTCAACCTTCTGACGAGGTAAGAGTACAACTCTTTCCATACACACACGCCCACACAAAAGGGGAAAGACAACTCCACCCATTAGAGATTGGAACAATGGAACAAATCCCGAAGAGCTCCAATAATTTGTGTATCTTTGCCCTAAGCTCCCCTAGTTTGTCTTCGGGCCCATCGTACGGGTCCTCGCTCCTTACGCGAGGATTCGTCCATCTTCACTTCAAGCTTTGGCCTTGATTCTGCTCCCAAGACCATTTATTTGATTTGGACGATCCTTATCGAATTCCTTCTTCCTTGGGTGAAACAATTCAATAAGAGCAATGACAAAAGACGAATCCCTCTTGATATCTTGAAAAAACAGAGATACAGCCGAGCATGACTCTTTAAGCAGTTCCGTTAGTTTCCAGGGACGTGATACCGTAACTCCTCATGAAGATGTCGCTCAATATACCCGGGTCAACTATTGACAGATTTAGCCAATGTCCGAAGGGAGTTAATTAAGGAAGGTCTCAAAATTGACACACCGAGGGATCCCTGACAGAAAAGTTTCTAACAAACTTTCAGACTAAGCTGGCCGTGAGTGTGTATGTGAGTCCAACTATTTCTCCTTCACTTGGAAGGACTCATATTTGAGAGAGTTGGTATTGCTGGGATCTCAATAATGTGGGGAACAGACTTGGGCAAAAAGTGACGAAAAGATCAAATGTAACCCTAAATCGAATCTTGAAACTTCTGGTTCTTCTCACTGTCAAGATCTCCACATGAATTGGGACCTTAACCGAAGAAAGAACCACTTCGGACATGCATCAACAACGTACTCGACACTTAATAAAGTACATGCATGCATCATGCTCTATTGTATGTGGCACAAGGTCAAAACATGGATTGGAAAATTAGCAATGTACGTATATTAGTCCCCAGAAGTCCATTGTTGTCGATCCAAGTTTCTCAAATTCGTTTCAAGTCGAAAGTGGGCCAATCGTGGGCTCTAACCAAGTCTAACAAGAGGGAATTTTTCGCGTTTCCTCTTCTCTCAGGCGAATTAAAATACCAAAGCGACGTCTTTATTTCACAATAAAGCCTCCTCTTCGTGCCAAAGTGTACGCAGCTATGGCATATATAAATGGGGCTGGAATTTGTTTCACTAACTTTGTTCCAACCTTAGGCAAGCAACGGGCTGGCTCCAGAAGTCCTCGTGGCTTGATCCAAGAAAAAGATATAAACTTGGTAATTTGTTCCTGAGAGAAACAGAGTAAGTCTCGGGCTTGACTGGCTTAGTCCATGCTTAGTCACTTTTCTCCTGCCTTCGTTCCCTTTGTTGTTCCTGGGCTAAATGGGGATCGAGGGGACAACTGGTTCTCGTATCAGTCAGCGATATTCTCGAACGGTGAAGATTCGTTCCTGATCCAATCTGAACACCATGTCAATCAATCTAACTTCGACGAGACCTCGCTCTCTCTCTCTCTCGTTGTGTGTGTTTCATTTTGAGCTCTTCCTGGCGACAACGCAATGCATCAAATCGAGGATTAAGCGATTATCTTGAGAAGGAACATTTCTGACTAATTGGTCATACCTACATCACATCCTTTCATTCAATCAAAAATGAGAAAGTGCAATGGGATTGAAGGTCGAAAAACAAGTCTTGGACCAAAATTAACTATTACTTCTAAAAACAACTACGATGTAGAAAAGTGTATTTGGTTTCCTAGCTTGTCCTTAGTTTTTCGCCTGCTTTGGCTCAACGTACTTTATCCCGAAATCCAAATCTTACAACCGGATGCGGAAACAGAATAATGAAACAAAAAGAATCACGTGATAGCGTGCTTGGTTGGATATCAACATTCCTACCTACTTTAACACCATCAAATTTTGTACCTGTGCCTGTGATGGCTCACACCTTTTCTTAGATTGACAGGATTCAGATGATTTTGCTTTGAGGATATCCGGATAAATCGCGATTCACCTGAAGTTGAATATCCCAATTTCCCGTGTTATATGCCGATTGATCTTGCTCACTAAGGCATTATTGTAGTAGGATATATTTCATTAACCATAAACAGGGTTGGACCCATGACCCATGAATTGATGCCTTGGATGCGAAAGATTCGTTCGTCCAAAGATGAAAGTGGTATAAAGGGGGTAAAACGTGCTTCTTTCTTCGGGTCCAAAGTTTCTTGTACAACTTTACAAAGAACGCATATTTATCTCGATATTCATAGGATCATGGTCCCATTTTTGGGAATTTTATTCCAAAATTCCCACATTTGCCTTGGCTGTACAACCTCTTTGAATAAAGAGAGCACAAGTGTAATAAATAGAGACTCCGAAAATATGTAATTTATAGAGGTGAAATATTTCAATCCTTCAAAAAAGGCAAATTGAAAAAGGTTTAAAACCCAGCTGAATACTTCAAAAAAAGGACGTCCAACAAAGGTTGTCATTTTTGAAATTTTGATAAGTATTCGACGATACTTCCAACTAACGGTCAAAAACAATTCGGTTTAACAGGAGTTTTTTGAATTCATTTCTCAATTGAGCCAGAATCAAATTTATAACATCTTAACCAATAAGACTATTTTATATACTTAGAAACAAATGCTTAAGAATAAATAATGTCTTATCGAAGTAAAAGCACAAAATAGCACTAAAAGAAACCCTATTAGATGGGTTACTTTTTGCCCTTCTGTATTAGCACAGAACTAACAAAATACAGAAACATTTAATCGCTGATTTGTTGTGGTAAGTTGGATTACATTCCTCCTCTTAAAGGTCAAAATTTTGAATAAACATGAAATATTTGGACATTAGTATTCCTTCTTAGAGGAATAATTAATCGTAATTGTAAATTGCATACCCAGAAGTACACTCTATTATATCACTTGGCCACACATTTTGATTGATAAAGTACTAAACATGACTGAAAAAAGAAGTAGTGTTGCTAGTTTCCATTTCTATTTACTTTGAAAACTACTTGCCAAAGAAACTTAGCCTACAATGGGCAATGGGACAGATGAAACCTTAAGCCAATAGACACAGTTGGTCGACTAACTAGTTCAAAGTTGTGTATGAAATTAAATCAGGGTGCAAAAAAATGAAGTATTTTAGGGCAAATTAAGGCTTAATTGCCCAGGCCAAAAAGGTACAATAATGTCTTTTACGCAAAGCGTCAAAAATGATCTTGATCTGTGATACATAGTAACACGAAATACTCAAATCTAAGGGTTTTTGAAACAAAAATCGTTAATTTTGTGATTATGTGTAAAGACCCACAATATTAATTTGAATCATTTTGCCATTTTTGGGCACTTTAAATATTTCGTAAAGTAATTTCATTATTTTTTCGAGTCCCTACTGAAGGCTCTTTTTGGTGGGATAACCTTGGAATGTTTGTACTCCTCTTCACATCAAAGGCACCTTTGGCCAAGACTAAAAACAAGACTTGAGTGCAAGGTCAACTTTTTCAATGTTAGCTAATTCAGCATTTCCGACTGACGTCATTGTTCCATTGGATCAGTTCATGAATGGGCTCACCCGTTACACTAATGTCACTCTTGAATCCTAGAGAAAGAACAAACAAACCTTCAAATAAAGGTGTGTTCCATTGTAGTAGGAAATAAGCTAATGAATGTCGGACATGCCATCTCGCTTGAAGTTAGAGTTAGACTCGGGGTGCAATCTGATAGCAATAATGGGATTACATAAATTCCGTGCACTTTCATTTCTCATCCTTTCAACCTTGTTCCAGACCAGCTACAATGGCGTCTCGAAGAGTACGTTGCGCTTCACGCCTCAAGTGGAAGATGATGGCCGATATCTGACTTGTCGAGCCGAGAGTTTGGCACTCCGTAACACGGCCATGGAGGATCAATGGCATCTCCAAATACATTGTAAGTACTCATCGAGTCTGCCATGGTTAGGCGCGGCTGTCTTGTTCCCATTGGTGCATGAACGTTTGATAGGGCGAAATTGCACAAAAAGAAGTTGTGCTTTGGGATACACTCTTTCCGAGACTTGACGTGGTTTCGTGACCAACCAACAGGAGGTTCGTTGGAAAGAACCATCCCCTGAATGAGAGCCTTACATGATCGTGATTCCATGAGTTTTCATTGACCGGAAGATTGGAAGTCGTACCGAAGCCCTGTTCCCATGTTAGGGACCAACTTTTATGACAGTAGTGACGGGAAAATAAATGTCGAAGCATTTCTCAGAAAGACCCCAGAACAGTTTTTTTTGCCAGAAAAGTAGGGAGTGGCCTCTTGTCATAGGCCTAGAAATGGATATTTTTAAAGGTCTCCTCAAACTTGTTCCATAGCTCTTTTTTCTCTTTCCATGTGTTTGAGGTGGTGACAAACTTTGATAAGTTTTCTCGGTCTCTTTCCCGATGTAGTAATCGATGAATCCATTTGCATTCAACAAGGTTCCAATGCTTGCAATTGGTTCCATTTTCATAAAAATCACTTTGGTGCCTATTCATAAGACGCACAATAGTCCTCTATCTTGGTCCTCCAGCAATAGTAGTCTAGTTTTTGGCGAATAGCGAATCTCTCGAGCGAGTTCCATCTTCTTTTGAATAATTTATATTCGAAAATATTTCTTTTTCTTCTGGAACCCGCTGTCGTCGGTACAGATATTCGCAGTACAGACACACATACAGACAGATAGTTGGTCTCGAGCGCGTCAAAGAAATGATATTCATATTAGCCAAATGATTATTGAAGAGCATTGGGAAATCCAGCAGGAAGCAGACGAAACCGCGTCTCGTCAAGACAGAATATTGCTTTTCACCTACTAAGGACGGTAGGGGTTGCTTGATGTGTGCAGCACTTGAACGTGGCAAATCCCCGAAGATCGGAAGAAGTCAAAGAATATTAAGCGAGAATGCCAATAAATCGATTTCCTTTTTTCAAATGCCTTGAGTGTGTGGCTTGAATGCGGAAGACGAAGTAGTGTTTCTGGTGTTCCATTTTTGTTGTACTACGTGGCGACTCTGAGCATCTTCGTTCCTCGTCTCAAATTTCGTACGTGCAATACACTCACCCACATCCATATTGTGTATTACTGTACCAAACTGTATGTTTCCATGGAGTAGAGAGATGGGGCACAAAATGGTTGGAATGGTCGGTGTTCGTTGTTGTGAATAAATTGAATTTCCACTTACAGACCCTCCAGTGGTGACCCTGCGTCTGGGGCAAAAATTGGACCGAGATAACATTCGGACCGGGCACGATGTTTACTTTGAATGTGATGTACAAGCTAACCCGCCTCCACTTCGACTCGAATGGATACACAATGTAAGTATATACGTAGACTACATTCGCATCCTTCTTTGGTTATCTATGCGGCAGCCTTCCTCGTACCCTGTAGAGTACGTGCAGCGCGCTCAAGGCTCAATCAAGGCTCCGACCTTCTCGGACTCACAAGCTCAGCTCAGGTTATACATAGTACTCGTAGTATATTTTATACATACGTACGGTCGGTTAGGAATTATGAGAACGCGAGTAATCAAATGGGAGAATGGAACAAAAACAGACCAAGAAAAAAGTGGTGACTCAAACATATAGAGGAAAATATTTTGGTCACTCAACTCCTTCGCATACCTACCATTGCGCCATTCCCTTATTAAACCGCTTGAACAATCCTCTTGAAATGTGGAGAGCCTTTCACAGTCTTGTTTAAGTTACTTTTCTAACGTAATTGATGCTTTTGAAATAGATTGTATTGAAACAACTTAGTATTAAACCTTAATCAACCTCAAATTTTTGGGAGAAGGCGTGGCGTAGTGGGTAGCTCAGTTTCCTAGCACGAGAGAGGCCCCCGGTTTGATCTCCTCACCGACCTTTCTCAAGGAAACTTTTAGACCCTATACCACGCTCACAGACGGAGAACCAACCTGGAACGGAAAAGACACTGCTTATCAGAACTATAAGCTGAAAATATGATGGCTAGCTTCGTTGGTTGGGCGAGGTTCATTCTTCCGACCCTAACACCCCACCTACAACAATATACTTCAAATTCAAATGAATGCAATAATGCATGATCAAAATTACATTCGAATAACAATTCAACCCCATTTTAATTACATTCAATTCTGCTTCATTGTGTAGTTAAATTGGTCACCACTTCTGCTTGTGACAAGGGATTTGCCAGCAATAATGGGGGGCCGGAGGATGTGCTGATGCACCCAGATCCAGACCCATACTGTTGGGCAAGGATGACTCATTTTTTGTAGTGCAATCAACGTTTGTTATGAAGAAAGGATAAACCATGGAATAGTCATTTGTAACATGAATGTCACAATTGCGTGTGTGAAAATGTATTAGGATACGATCGCAGCCTCAGTTTGTTTGGTTTTTTGTACCCCTTTGCGCCCAAGCGCCATCTTTCGGATACGTAATGATCTATCAAACGTGAAAATGACCCTACCTTTTCCACCAATAATTGAACTTTTGTTTCAAACAGAGCTTAAGATTTGATCATTTTATTCGTTTCTAGAACTATCCTTTAGTTTCTTCGTGTAACAACTGTGTTAATTACTAAAGTATTGCAATTAACTTATAGCACAGCCAAACCCTCGACACATCCCTACGTAAGTCAAAAGGGGGCGCTGGGGAGCAAAGGGTAAACAACAACCTCTGTGCGCTTATCCAATTGATTACAAGAGCTTCATGATTTGTTGTGTTGAATTATTATCGCATTCAACGGTAATTGCCTCCGGTCAAGGATTTCAAATGAGTAAGATGAGTAAAAAACCTTTTATTCTGATTTTTTTTAGTCTTTAAAGGAAACTACGAAAACCAATCATAAACTATGATCTGAATTGGAGTTGGCTTCTAAATTAGTCGCATGCATAGCAAATCACATTCACCTTTGTTTTCTCTATTTTAGATTTCCAATATTTTACCTTCTGCATATTTCTTGTTCCGAGTCGCCTCTGTCTACAAATTTTAAATAGTTCCCTTCAAAAGTAAAACCTCAGAAATGCTAAGGTCTGCTTACCTTCGTAAAATTAAAGTTGAAACCGAAATCCGGATCATTCACTATGATTTTTCATATAGTCCAAAAGACAAGATTAGTTTTGGCTTTGATTTGTCACGAACTTTCGAGGTGGAAAGGCAACTGTTCAAAACTCCCAAACTTACGAAAGAGAAAGAGGACATCCCTCCAATTATGTATCAAAAGTTACCTTTGAAAGGTTCCAGATTTCCAGATTGACAGATTAAAGCCACAACTCTTTGTTCGAACCTTGCTCTGTTTCATTTCTTGGCTTGAATGGAGGATTAATCGAAGAATTCGTCCGTTATGTTTGTACTTCCTAAGCAATGTTTTACTTTGGGCACAAATTTGTAACATGTTAAATCAGTCTCAATTTAAGCTTCAAAATTCATAACTTTGTTTGAGGCTATTTGCTTTTCCAACGCATTTGAGTTAGAAAATTGTTTTGCATGAGATGAATTTTGGATGTAAAGTCAAATGTCAGACCGAAGATTGACGTTCTTCGTTCGCAAGCACACATCAGATGGGAAAACCCGATAATGCATGCTTTAAAACATATGTTTCACTATACTCTATCAAGATGCACTTTAAGACGAGATTGCTTATATAATATATCCATATCCCAGATCGAGGGCTACTTTGAGCAAGTGTTGTAAAACTTATTTTACCCTTGACATTAATACAATGTGAGGAACGTAATTTCTCATTCTTTTACAAGATGTGATCGTCAGTGGCATTAGATTTCTTTTGGTCTAACGAAATTGACAACGCAAAAAGTCAATAAGTGACAAAAATTAGGCCCTACCATGCGTCACATCGCTGGAAGTTGAGTATAGGCACATGCGGGTGCTCAACTGACCATGTTCTACTTATAACAGTATAACAGATGCCATTTTCCAACTTGTCGAGGTCAAGCTTGGTGATAGTTATTACTTCGTTCTGACAAAGTTCAGTGATCTTAAAGTCGCCCCTCAGAAACAGAGGGGTGAGATCTGCCATCTAGGTAAATAATGAAGTTTTCAACCACGAGAAGGTTGCCATTTACTCCTCAAGCAACCTGGTGTCTTATTTCGACTTTGTGTCTTTGGCAATAAAAAAGAAATCCAATTGTAGCCAAACAGCATAAATTAGGAAGTAAATTCAGCGTGGAACTCTAGATCCAACATTGAAGCCCCATAAATGCCTCTTGGTCCATATCGTTCCTTCTTAACCAATTTGGTCCAACCAGGACTTCTAATATAACCGATGAATGAATGCCTTCCCCCCTTTAACCCTTCCAGGTTCAATAGAAACCCAAACCCAGAATGCAAGGCTTGAACATGGTTGAGCATGGTGGAACATGGCTTACCATCACTATTCTTGGCATGTAACGAGATGACTTTCCCTGGGTTGTTGTTGCTACTGTTGTTGCTGTTGCGCGGCTTATAATCAAAAATGGAAATTGAAACAAAGGGAGTGGAAAAATGAGAGAGCGAAAACACAAGAGGCTAACCTCGTTCGTTTCACATTCAAGTCTAATGACCTTTGGCCGAGGCTGCATGGTTTCGTTGGATAAGTAAAAGTACACAAATTTTGAAAAAGAAATTGTTCCAAAGAGAAACAGGAAGGGGTGTCGAGAGATGTGAATGAAGTGGGAAGTGAAGGGAGGACCCTTCGAAGTGGCCGAAAAGCTGCATTAAATGTTAATCTCTTTAAAGCGATTCAGACGTAGAAAAAAAAAATCTCCTT
Organism: Tigriopus californicus; assembly: GCF_007210705.1. Classification (NCBI taxonomy): domain Eukaryota; kingdom Metazoa; phylum Arthropoda; class Copepoda; order Harpacticoida; family Harpacticidae; genus Tigriopus; species Tigriopus californicus. The sequence goes on from NC_081446.1 coordinate 5,010,199, forward strand.
CACAGCTCCCAACTCCCACGTTTTTTTTCGAGCCTCGGATCCAATTTCCTGCAAATCCCTTTTATCTGACTGGAAAAATCACTTGACAATTTTTTTTGGCGCCAAAGAGGAAAAAAGAGCAAAGCGAGGCCCGGTCCACTTGAATAAACGGGAACGTCGTACACGTTGGAGTGTGAATTTCAGATATGCCAACTTTTATACATTAGGAAATTTGCATAAAAATGTGCAATATTTCAGAATCTAGAGCCAATCTCTTAGAAGTGGAAATGAGCCCTTTCAGATGGAACACGTCGTGTCGTCGAGATTCGAGGAATAATGAAGCACAGTTCGACCCTATATTCTGCACGTACAATCTCTCATGAGTCAGGATTCAGTTCATTCAGTTCGTTCATTTAGGTTTCTCTTCATCGAGAATGACGCCGCTCTTGCCATCACAGTACCAGTTCAATGTTGAAGTTTTTTTGGTCAATTGGAACATCCTGAAAAGCGAGGTGTGCTAACAAAAACCTGCATTATTGGGCTTATCTCCTAAGCCCATTTTTCTGCACCATGAGCACAACAGCGAAAAAGTGTGATGAGCCGTCTCCAATTGGAAACAGATCACAGGAATCGCTTTTTTGCTTTGGACTTCGTTTTCTGAACCGGGTGTTGGATGGATGTTCCAACAAATCTAGAAGACCTACTCTGGACACCTGCGGCTGGACACTAATATTGGTCTGAGAGAGAGGAGAGAGAGGGAGAGAGAAAGAAAAAGTGTCTATGACCGAGGTTTACTTTATTATTGGAAGGGAAACAGAGGCAATTCAGTAGAAATAAATGTGTTTCTTGACACATCCTAGGACTCTATGCTGGTCGAGTTAGGAGCCATTATTCTAACTTCAAAACAAGGACATTTGATGCCAATGACTTTACAAAGACCCCAAACCCGTTATGGAGAAATGAATCAAGAATTACCATTTCTGCAATTCAAGTTATTTCGGCATGTGTATGCAAATTTGTGACCAAATAAGCAATGGCACATTAGCACTTCCCAAATTTAGCTTGTGAAGTAATGTCCTAATGATTAATGGTGCTTTTGAGTTAGTGCAACTTTTCCGGTGACTTGAAATAAGCCAATTGATTAGTGATCTGACTAAAGTCTAATGTTCATTATTTTCTCAAAATGTGTTCCAAAGTAAAGCTTCTCTTGCTCAAATTATGTGTCTCACAACACATCACTTCACCATTAAGCCTTACACGTAAATTGAATTACTTCAAGTAAAGGTAATTCTTTGTTCAAAAAGACGTCATCATGGTCTACAAATTGACGTCTTAGGGCAATGCCAGATATGATTCAAGTGAAATTTCACAAATGTATATTTGGATCATTTTGTTTCCTGGATTAAAAGTGATTTAGGAATAAAAATGTGTTTTATTTGTGCATTTTTTTTCCTTTTGTCATTTTTTGCCCACATTAGTGCATTTTATGGCAACTTTTTGGGCTTGATATTTTAAATTTTTTCATAGTCCTAGTTAAAGCGAACGCTTCAGACATTCGGCCCTTAATAATTATCCGATAACATTCATTTGTTAATTGATGTGACATTACATTTTGGAAGATCACCACAATCACAGAATGCATTCGTACTTCACACGCCATTTACTTCGATGGGAGTTTGGAGCATTAATCAATAGTATATGCGAACTAAATTCTTGGAAAGGGCAATTGCGCCTTAATCAAGCAGAATGAAGGCCATTCAAATGCTTTCTCCAACTCTTTTCAATTTGTCCTCAAGATAATGTTCAGGAGACTCTCTGCAATAAAACTCCAAACAAGTAAACCGAAGATGTCAGCCCATCCTATATGAATATTTCATTCCTGCCCTGGATCTTGATGGCAAATACTTTACCAACAAATTGCACTTTTCATTCTCTTTTGAAATTATTGTATAAAGACACTCTCAATTTGACATGTGCACTTGTAAAAAGTTGGAAATCCATAAATGGCAACTATCAAATATTTTGTGTTGTATGGTCATTTCACTCCCTTTTGTTAAAGTTTCCTTCTTAATGTTGAATACAAGTACGTAAATCAACAAACGTGCAGATCTGTATCAGCCTTGTACGAACAGTGGCCAAAGATTAGTGGCAAATAGGCTTGTAGTTTCATATCTACGGACGCACTCAAAAATCTTGTTCTGAGTTCTTGTAAAAAGTAATGTGCCATAGAGCAGGCAAAGTTGGTTGGGCCCATCTCTTTTGACGAACGAGCAGATAAAATTTGGGGAAATTTGAGAATTAGCGGGCTGTCGGTACACAGCTGAATGTTTATGGAAACGTAAGGGTCACCGGCAAACCTCAAATCTCGCGTTGGAAGAGAAAAAAAGCTGCCTTGCNAATTTGAGAATTAATCGTGGGAATCCTGCATATTTTTCCGCGTCGATGCGGATTTCGTCATTACACCAACAGGGTGGAATGAAAAATGGAGGCCTCTTTTGAATGGAGACCTTAGAATAGGATGAATCCTCTTCGACCCATCCCACCGTGACAAGATCGAGGGAGTCGCTGGCTTGGGCCGAGATTTCCGCTTCACCAAGGGGGCTGACTGACTGCCAATAAATGAGCTCATATTTCACGCCTTCCGCTTGTTCCACCCAACGAAACCCGTCAACCGTGGAAGCTAAAACACTCTGGGACTTGGATATCACTCCAAGAATCCAACGTGTGCAAGAGGAATTGGCGGGCTGTCGGTACACAGCTGAATGTTTATGGAAACGTAAGGGTCACCGGCAAACCTCAAATCTCGCGTTGGAAGAGAAAAAAAGCTGCCTTGCATCTTCAACCTGAAAGCGAGCCTTTTTTTTCTCCCGGAGTTGAAAAGAACTTGCAAATGCACAGAGTCGGGAAGAAAATGCCAGCTATTTCCCAACAGGGAGCCCGGTCAACTGACAGCCCGTCTGGGTCCTTGAATTTTCTCAGAGTCGAGGCTGGTGGGGATGTACGGAAATTCTTCTGACACTGGGGGATCCTTTGCTTGAATGTCTACAACTTTGCCCTCCAGGGAGCCCTACTCACTAGATCCTTGATCCTGATATCTACATTTTAGCTATGAACATCCAAAGCAAAGCACGACCTTGGAAGTCCCTTCAGTTCAAACCACCGCTTGTACGAACAATGTTCACCTAATAGAGCGTGAAGTTCTTTTCCTGAAGGTCATGTTTCTCAGCTGGATTTGCGTTTTCCTGAAGAAACATGCATCGATTTGTGACGATCGACAAGACTGGAAAGTGGAAAAGCTTGAATTTACATCCATGGCAAATTTCTGAATCCCTTCCAATCTTTTTGGAACCTTATCGAAAGTAATGTCTGCATAGACCTGCTGGACATGATCAAACCGCATTGCATTACATTTTTGTTCATGAGAAACCTTTGACCATTACCCTGTTGTTACGAGAGTCTGCGTAGAGCTCCATCTGGATCTCTCTCTAACTTATCAGAAGAGACGTACATCAATCAGGAACCCAACAAGGAGATCCAACCTTGATTGATTTACAACAGCTAATCCCATGGAGATCAGCAGCGGGAGAGCGAAGACCTTTCCAGAGTAATCCACCTATTGTCTAGCTAATTCATATGACTGGAGACCATAGTGAAGATACCCCCCGAGACAGATTACCGACTGGGTCGGCCGTTACGACACTTTATCATAAGATTCCCTTCCGTTCCCATCTTCTTTCAGCTTTACTGAAGATTCGTTGTTGTCGTTTCAGGGCCGCCAATTGTCGCACGATCCAGATAAACGAATCATCATGAGCACACAAAGCTTGGTCCTTCAAAAGGTGAAAAAAGAGGCCGTGGGTGAATATGTGTGTCGAGTTGTTAATGCAGAGGGAACTGGCGAGAGCAATCCGGTTCCACTCCAGATCATGTGTAAGTTCGCAACAAAAGTGTTGCCAAAGTTTTGGCTCATCAAATGGCCAATATCTCTAATACTATTTGTTCCCGAATACTGTTCGAAAACTAGATGCTCCAATATGCGCCTCCCAGATGGTGGATCAACTGATTGGAGTCACAGCTGAAGAGAATATTTCGATCAATTGTAGGGTAAGTAAAGGCACAAATTGCGTAGTAAATTGGGGTAGCCTAATATGGTATTGAATGCTAATTCGCAGAAAGCGCATTTTGAGTCGACGACTAATATATTCAGGTGTAAAAAGGAAGACACTTTAATTTCTCAATAATCCGTAAAGAGCTATCCTCCTTCCACCTTCAGCTTTGGTGGATGGAGATCAGTTCATTGCAACTGGGAGATTAAAACCAACTTTTGAACCATTTCGGACTGTTTGTTACAACATGCCTAAGTACGATTTCCTCGCCAATGAAGAAGAAATATCGATGAAATTCCTTATTGTATTTACTGTGTAATTATCATTGGAGTTCCTCCCCAGATTGTCATCTTATTCAAATGCAATTGTGTGCTAAAAGATAATGACAGCTGTCAGGTTGTTTGACTATGGGAATTTTCTTTGTCACTTTTTGATGGAACAAGTTTGCAATGTTTCAAGAGTACGGCCCTCTTGTCTTTGATACACTTTTTTGTTATGGTAAAGACAATGAAATATTTGCTTAAAGAGCTAGCAAGCCTCTATTCACAAGCAGATAACAAGCTTTACCCGGTAAAACATGGCGGTCACAAGACAACATGTGATGCAGGAAAATAAAGGCAACATTCGCCCCCAGAGTGACCAATGGGACCGGCATTACCCTCATTCGATAGTATCCTAAGCTTATGAATTGCTTGCTTATCCGTTAACTCTAAAACAATGGAGCCGAGCGATTTTTTTTTTTAATTTGTTCAAGCAGTTTGTTGAACTCTTTACCATCACAAATTGTTCTCCTTTGAGAGCTCAAATTGGAAAAGTTTTCACATAACGCCCGACTCGAAAGCCAAACAGTGTACAATTTAGGTACCGTAAAAGCGACACTCAGACCATATTGACATTTAAAATAAGAACCCTAGGTCAGTTTTAGAGCTCGTTTCTACTCGCAGAAGATAAATTGGGCTCTGATATGAGTTCGGCTTGATAACTTGGATATTTTTTTTCCTTTTGCCAGACAACAAGGGTTTGTGTTCAAGACCAAAAATGCTGCTTGGTTTTATCCGTTCTTCGAATCCATCGTTGGGTTAACAAGCACCCTTTTCAGACAAACGGCAACTTTGGGTTAAAACTAGAAATGTGAAAAGTTTTCTTGCGATTGAAATTTACAGGTTTGCTCCTTTGTGAACCTGGTGTCGTGGTTCTTGGACAGGAACGTTTCAGCGGTATCGTCATAATCCAATGTTTAAGAGGACATTTGTGCACTTCCGCTGAGCCAAGTTTGAATATTCATAAATCGTGATGGTCCTCAAAACAATCTTAGGGGGACAGTTGGTTATTATGCGTAACCATAGATCCCCCTTTTAGGCACACCAGAAGGAACGGGGACTTTTCCACTGAGTTCCTGGAATGGTTGCACAAAGCAGGAAGTCCCCTTTTGACATAATTTCCCTTTCAGCGTCCCATATTTCATTGACACTGATCTGGGAGCTAATTCTCTTCCACTCTCTCGATCAAAAACGACAGACAAAATATCCTTGCCCATGGTATCTTTTCAATGGAAAAGATGAAAAATTGATCAATCTTGATCGCTTAAAAGGTGACTTGATCTTTTGTTCGAAATTGAAAAGAGTTCGTTGTCCTTACCCACCTCCAATAGTATATTCAAAAGGACAACGTCCACATTCTTCCGGGAGGAGAAATTTCTTTACTATTTTTTTACTCTCAGTCAAAGTCTGACAACGCCACACTTTTGTTCTATCTTATGTGATTTGTGGCTGAATATCATTGTCATCACCATCCTCTGGTGCAGAAAGATATTTCAAGAGAAAGGGCTGCTCAGTGTGCTTCGAAATGTATGTTCTCTTGCCAGGTTATTATAATTGATATGAAATATGATGATGATGTCTTTCCGCCCTCCCTTTCCTTTGTTCCAAAACTCGACCATCTAGTATGTTAGGTATTATTATCCTCACAACTAACTGGTAGTCCTCACCAGCAGCTAGGTCTGTTGGGTCAGCTAGTGTAGAACGAGAGGTCTTGGGAATTGAAAGGGCTCGTTTTTCATTCCAAGTCACGGTCATTTCACTCTATTTCAATCCGACAGAGGCAAAAGAAACACGAAAGAACTACCATTTGATTGTTAAAGATTTGAGTTTATATTCATTCCAGGTGGATGCTTATCCTCCCGTGGTGACCTTCAGCTGGTTTTTCAACAATAGCGAACACCGTGAAACTCTGGAGGAAGATCGGTTTAGCTCGAAAGGGCTCGTGTCCAATCTGGATTTCCGTCCTACCACAACTCAGGATTATGGAACACTTTATTGTCAAGGAGAGAATATCATAGGGCACCAAGTGGAACCGTGTGCTTTTCAAATCGTCCCAACAGGTAAGGAGTGTTGGTGCCAAAACTGTTTGGTATTCAGAATTGCTCGTGCCAAAATGGAGCTGAATATTTCACATTCTTTCCCGTTGCCGTCCTGATTCAATCTGGGACAAAACCCACACCCAACTCGAGATGGTTTAGATATTGAATCTTGAACGAGGCTCGTTTTTATTTTCAAAATTGGACATCGACCCCGTTTTCGGTCCTTTTTCCCCCTTTTTGCATGGATTCGTGGAACGCATTCCACCACAATGCGGAACAACTCAATTTTCTAGAGTAAAAGAGAGGAGCCAGGGAAATGCCATTCAAAATGGGGTGGAACAAGTTTGCCCCAGGTGCGTTCGACTTTCCCTCCCCCAAAAGTATGGCGTGATATCACCTTTTTACGATGGCAATCATTAACATGATTAATCGCATCCTCATTTTCAACATTGTCAGGAACGGTTCAAGAGTGAGGCCAACTCATTCATGAGTTGAATGGATCCAAATTTGTCCCTCGACCCCTTTCCACCCACCCTGGCAACTCCAAAACCGACCCCTTCTTTGCTTTGTGTACGGTATGTGATCATGTGCTTTGTTGGGGTAAATGACTTCAAGATCAGAGGGGTTGTGAGGCTGAAACCCCCAACACAATCGAGGAAGAAATTGGTCTGGTTATCATTGCTCACATGATAACTTTATCACATCTTGTGATCTCAATCTCATGACGAGAATGAGCCAACCACTAAAAGGAGAGAGGCAAGATCAAAATGAAACTGGTACTGAAGGACCTAATTCGTTTTCTTAGATGGAACTAGGGGGAAGAGGAGAATGGAAGAAGGATGCCACAACGCTGTGAGTCTGTTGATAGCTAACTGGGAAATTGTGAGATATTGCCAACCTCTTCTTGACAACTTCAAAGGGCTGGCTTATAATAACACGAGAGCTGAAAGTCACTCTTGGGACTCTGGCTGTCTTTCAGGTCGTCTTGTTGACCTTTTTTGGTCCCATCAAGACGAGCACAGCTGATAGTGACATCAAGAGCTACTCACTCACTCCAAGGGACGTTGTTGTTGTTGTTGTTGTTCTTTTTGTTGTCGTTGTTGTTGTTGTTGTTGATTGGCCCACTTTCTCAGGCACCTCCCATCAGGCTGTTTGAACAATGCGATCCATGGGGAACCGCATTATCCGTTTGACGACCACCCTTGCCCCTAAATGCTGACAAAGTATTAATAAAACACCATCGAAAGGAGGGGAAGGACTTAAGAGTGGCTAGAAGACCCGAATTCGGGTTGGACAGAGGACGTTAATCTTAATCAAAGCGATGGCCTTTATTCGATCTTGCCCTCTGAACCACGTTTGGTGTATCGTGTCCTAAATGGACGGATGGAACAGCTCCACGGGGTGAACGATGTTTGAACAACTCCTGTGGAAAGAGTTAACTTTTTAATGGTCCACACTGCCACTCAAAAGCGTTTTAAGTTCTTCCAAGCTGACAGACAAATATTCGCTCCAAGATTCAACGAAGGATCAATTCCAAGACAGGGAGAGGCCTTGCCTTTGGGAATAAGTTTGGTGATCTTGGGACATGGTTTTGAATGTGCCCTTGAACTTGCCTCTCGCTTAAGAAAGAGAGAGGGAAATCTTTTCATTAATATTCAAGAGAGTGGACCCAGTTATGATCATGATGGCGATAAAGGGTTTTTTCTTCTTCTTCTTCTTCTTTTTCTTTTCCTTTCTCTTTCTTTTTTCGTCTTGAGGACAGGAGCCTTGCTTTGATCAAACATAATAATCAGGGCTTTTTAAATGACATGGGCTCATTTGGCCTCCCGTGATAATCAGTCTTCGTTTGTCGGCAACTGTGGCCATTCATATCTCGTCGAAGCCAAAGAGAATAAACAGACCCACTAGAACCACTACCACTACTCCTACTACTACTACTACTACTACTACTACTACTACTACTACCTTTCTTACCTATCAAACATATTCACACGAAATGGAGTAGCTCATGAATTTGAAAACCCCATTTTCCACTCATCCTCCTTTCTAGGTCGACCAGCGCCATTGACAAAATGCCAGATCTTCTCCAATGCCAATTTTCCCCTCCAAAACTCCTCTGAAAGTTCTTCTTCCACTGCCACTGCCACCAGTGGAGAACAGACCATCTCGTCCTCGTCCTCTTCTCAAGTCAAAGACTCAGCCTCGTCTTCACGGATCCGAGTCGATTGTAGCGAAGGCTTCGACGGTGGTCTGCCCCAGACTTTCCTGCTTGAAGTCTACGAGGCCGACGAGCTGAAGACCAAGGTCACCAATCAACAGCCAAACTTCGAAATCAACAATTTCAATCCGAGTGCCCATACCAAGATGTTTGTCTTTGCCCAGAATGCCAAGGGATCTAGCGAAGCGTACATTCTCGAGGAGGACACCATCATCAATATGAGTAGTAGCAAACACACCAAGCACATGCCCGAGGGTAAGTAACCTCTTGACTACTTACATATACAGTACATACGTATATGCACGTACAAAAGCACCGACAAGACAACAATTGTGGTTCCATTCAAAGTAGTCTCATCCTCACTTCCTCTTCAGAGTACACTTTGACGTAGCTTGTACTGTACATAGGTACATGAAGGGGCCTCATTCATGGTTCGCTAGATGGGGGAAGAGCAAGGCCATTTTAATTGCTTGCGCCAACATGTTAATTTTGAAGCCATGAATGAATGAATTATTTCGTTGCGATTCGGGAGTTCTGGAGGAAGAAAAGATATGGGAAAGTTAAGAAGGCCAAGCTAAAGTAGAACAACTATTATGAAAGGTGCCAACAAAAATAGCTGATAAATCTGACGTCAGACCATGACAAGGCGGTGAAAATGCCCTTCCTCTTACCATTTTCACACACCAGGATTTGATGTAATGACTTTCTATATTTCGTATCTTTCCTCTAAATGCCAAATTGTGGTCCTGAATCGTCGATCGCTCTTGGGATATTTGAACTTTCGTTTTGTGAATTCAGATGACGTTGGGGATTTTGCAAGTTGTTAGTCATGTAATGCTTTGGACGGAAACTGGGTGGGCTTGAAAAGTGTACATTCATTCAAGGGAATGTTCATGTTATTCATTGGATTCTCGCTCCTGTCTGATCCTCTTGTCGCTTCGTCTACCCTCTTACTATTCAGCACTTCTCCATACATTTCTGCCTCATTCACTCTTCCGATATTCCCAGGTTCCAAGTGCGATAACAGGATCCAGTTGGAAGGAAGGGGCCAAGTACTTTCTTGGGGGCCATTTAATTGGATTCAATGTGCCAAACACTCACCCTATAAGAGTTCTTTTGATCCCCTCCCCCTGCCATTTCATTCTTCAAGTTTGCCAACAAAATGTAGTTCATTGCAATTTAGTTTTTGGATTGATAACACCGCAATCGCGGTGGTTAGCGGAGTTGTGCAGATTTTGTTCACACTAATTGAGTTTTAGTACGGTTATTCATTTCATTAATAATCGCAAGTTCTTGAAGCTTTCTGCTTTACTGATTGCTAAATTTCCATGAAATTAGGGGACAATTTCTAATAATTGCGTTTAAAAACGATACCGATGCAAATTGAAATCCCCTCCAAAGGTATTGATATTCCAAAAAGACATAATGTTGATCTCACGCAATGCCAGCATTCAATTCGGAATTCGGTCTTATTCCACCCGAGCCTGGGAATGAACCGAGCTTACAAGTGTAAGCGTTGGCAAGAAGCTCCAAACGAATTTGGAAAAGAACGAAAGCAAATGATTTTGAAGGCCAATGCCACAGTTCCAGATTTCTTGGGGAACAAATGGGTGTTTGAGGTGGTTGCTGGTTGAATGGCTGGCTGGCTGGGTGGTTGTGCAGTACGTAGGTGGTACGATGGTTGGATTTTACCACTTGACAAAACGATCCTCACTTTCAAATGGCTTCTCGTTCTCTTTTGTCTGTCAGAGTGCTCCTGGAATCATTTTCATCCTTTCCCTTCTTCGTCTTTTCTATCCTTCTTTCATCTTCCATTGTTCACTTCTATTTCATGCGAGCAAATTGTGCCAACTTTTTCCTCTCTCTCTCTCTTTCTCATCTTACCGCACATATCGTAGTACATACCGTACTACTCGTGCACTTTCCTTGGTTTTTTTTCTTTTTCTCACGCACACACCCCTACATAAAAGGGATCACTTGGCTCACATGAATATATAGATCTAAGGGCAGAGGGGCAAAAATTTGGTCGAAAAAATCTCGGACTTCCTTTGGGAGGCCCATTTAGGGTCTAAACCGTCAGTGCAATTGACAGGCTCTGGGCTGTAAGGAAACGGAATATTTCTTTCTATCTCCCTTCTTCAGTTTCTTCTTGGGAGTATATGTACGTGCGATATGCTTTCAAAGTCAAAATGCACTCGCTTTATATATTTTTTTAACTATTGATCTCAAATTGGTTGCTAAAGGATTGGCAAAATTGAAACATAACTTATCTTGAATAGCTCTTGGTGAATTCAATTTTCTTCGCGACTGACCATGATTAAGCTATTTTCATTTTATCCAAGCATGTTGACGTCATTCGGGCCTACTAAAGCTGGTTTGCATTCAAGATAATTTAAATCAAACAGCTTTTGGACGCCGATGTTGAAAATGGCACGAATATCTAAAGACTAGGTGAACAGATATGAAGGATATGTGTCGTCTACGAGCTTTTTGATTTCCCTGGCAGACACTTTACTCCCCCTTGGTGAGGTCGAAAGCAACATCACTTCCGACTTGGTACGGGTGGCGTCAACATGCTTGGGGTGAATGGAAATGCTTAAATCATGGACAGCGGTAGTCGAAATTCAATATAAGTAAAGTTCCTCATTAAAAAACAAGCCACACTTTCATTTTTGCAACCTTATGTATCAAACCGATGATTAAAAATATATGAAGCGAATGCATTTTGATTTTGAAAGCACCTCGTACATGCGTCTACTAGAGGCCAAAACGTTGGATAGTATGCATAAAATGGAATTGTCCTACGTATTGGAAACCCCCCCAAAAAGAAGAAAAAACTGCACTAGATCGAGGAAATGTCCCAGATCCGCTATCATCCTTTTCTTCCTTTTTGTAGCATTTGAAATGTGATCACTATGCACTGTCATTGTGCGTCTTGGTTGGTTAGTTGGCTGGTGGCTTGGTTGGTGGGTTAGAAAAAGTGCATTGGAACGTCACTAGATTTTTATGAGTTCATCTGGAGAAAGAAAAAGACGGTGATTTCATACCTTAGGCGTGCGTTTCATCGAGCCTTCTGCATTCATACGCAAGAGAAATGGCAAAAAATGTACTAGGTTTGGGTCCGTATTGGCACAGTGCAGAGAATGAAGTATTTACTCGGCCAAAAGGCCATTGCGCTTGACACGTAAGTGTCACTGCAGATGAATAAACAATCTTAGCCTCGGATTTATCCGGATCCGTACTGTCATTCGCCCTTCTTTATGTCCTCCTTTTTCACCAGGTGTGACCGACTCGAAAGCTGTCACGGGCAGCAAATCAACCTTGGACCTCTCTGGTGCATCTTCGTCTTTGGTGGTCATTGTTACGGGCGTGGCATGCGGAGTGGTCTTCACGGTCTTGGTGGTCTGTCTCCTTGTCACATGCAGGCAGAGAAGGGTAAGTGAGCAATGGGTGAGACTTGATAAAATTTGGAACCGGGTGCCTAATATCAATAAATAACTCCCCACCCAAGAAGGGAGATTGCGGATGTGCTGCAAAGGCCAACAAAGGTCCACTAACTTAATTGAAATCCATGACCGCATGAAGACATGACTCTTTCGTCAACTGTCACTAGACTGACCTCGATTGTGTGCTTGAAACAAAGTCGTTACATCTATTCCCGCGCTGACCTTCTCATCATAATTGGCCTTGAAGCACTCTGTCGTTTTCAACGAGTCCCTCTTGAAATTGCGAATGACAAGTAATCTGTCTGAGCAGTCTTGGGCGATGGGTAAAAAAACGGTTGCTCGATCATGGCACAACGGGAACAACCTAATTGTGAGCGGTTTTTTCTCTCTCAAAATTGCAGCCCCCAGATGGTTCACCTCCACCCAATGCGTCGTCCATGGTGGGCAAATCCAGTGCTTCATCTTGTTCATCGTCATCCTCCTCGTCCATGCTGAGAGAGTCCTCTCGAGCGAAAGGTTCGAGCAAGAAACGCAAGAACATGTCAGAATCCGAAGTGGGACTCATTGCTGGAGGGGGTGAGTTTGGACTCTACTTCTCTAATACACGAACTCATTCAAACTAACTCTTTTCGTGGTGTCCACTCATCTTTAGGGTACCCAACGAACTCTTCGGATGAGCTTTATATGCGATCTCATGGAGAAATGCCACCTCATCATCACCCTGACGGCATTGTTCCTGCCAATTGTAAGTTGGAATGAAAGATTCGGAAAAAGTAGATTCGATGGAATTGATCATACTGAATTCATGGTATAAAGTACATTAGTTGAATCCATTACAGCCTTAACGTCTGGTTCCTATCATTTCTTAAATTCTACGTAGAGTCCGAATTTTCGTTTAAGTTGATGATTGGGGACAAAGCAGTCAGCTCTGTGAACTCACTACACAAATGGTCGGATCTTAATTTTCTCATCACATTTGGCGTCCGATAAGTTGCATAGCCCACCGCATTTGGCACGTCTACCCTTGGAGTTACCTCAATGTCATGATGTACACACACTTTGCACAGGCCATAATTTGGAATAGCCTCATTTGTACTTCGGAGGAGAGAGAGAGAGAGCGCTAAATTCGGCAGGAGTTAATTACCAACTTCTCTCTTCTAATGAGAGCCTGCGGGACGCCCAGTCGCCAATTAACATTAACAATAAGCAAGTACCGAGAGGTTCCAATTTAGATTTCGAAATGGGAAAAGTGCCATCTGTCCTTCTTAGAAGGATTTGTGGGCTCTTTTTTCGATTTTCGGATGGCTTGCTTGGCTGCAGCCACACTTGATAGATAATAGAAAGACGCCGTACACTAAGTACACTCTCTTATAGCCTTGAGGGAGTGAACGGCCTTGGCAGATAAATCATGGTCCGAGTTTATTTATGTCATGCATGCCAGGGGAAGAACTTCGGCCAATCGTAGAGGATCAGACCCTCTTCTTTCGGTCCAATTGAGTCAAGGGGCAACAATGAACCGGATCCTTTTGAACCCTTTGCCCGGAACATGTTCGCGATTGAGTGGAACTTGATCTTCGGTGTGGCCTTGACTTGAAGGCAGAGTAAAGTTGGAGTGCTTGCCTGAGAGATGCACCTTCTGTCAGGTTTGATATGTCTGAAGGCCGACACTCCGGAAGAAATAAGTCTTGTGGACGCATTGTTATATATATACCAATCGAAGTAGCATTGGTGGTCGAACCATATTGCGCCAAAGGCTGTCCTTTAAGCTGGCTTTAAGAAGAGATATGGTTCTTCCAGAAGCAGGAAAAAGTGGTGATGCTTCTCCCAAAACATGTCTCTGACAAGCCTGCTAGGCTTGTGAATGTGTGTCCTCAATGCTCCAAACTCGTAATTTCCGTTTCATTAAAACCAAGATATTTGTTATATGGCCTTCGTCGTAATTTACGGTCTTTGAGATTAGATCTCGCCTTCTCGTTTGGCCGCTGGAAGGAAGAAGGCCACCAGGGACAGTGTACGTATATAAGCTTCGAATGAAATCTCGCGGAGACGTTCACCCACCCACACGTAGGGTGAATACCCGTTCAGCTTTTGCAAACAGCTCCACAAAGTGCCGAAGCAACCTTTTCACTTGCACTAACCTCATGAGACCAGTATTAAGGTCTGGGAAAACCCGACGGTCAGAGAACCCCCGGTCAATTTTTCAATTTTCATTCCTCACTTAGGGCGTGTCATTACAACTCTCTTTCGGCCCTGCATTTCAACTCTTAAGCAAGTTAGGCCGAAAAAGGTCAACGGCCTTGACTGAGTGATCACGAATATCAAAGGGGTCTGTGATTCAAAGCGAATTATTCGACATAAACATATCTGATTTATGAAGCCTTAAAAAGGAAAGTACTCCTTAACATAGGGCAAGAGCAGACGGCCGAAAGAGGTATCATGAATGAATGAAAAACATCTCGTGTTAAGGGCCCTTGCCCATAAAACCTGGCGACTTCAAGGCACTCTTGCTTATTCAAGCGTCATCTGTACCGGTTGTATCTTGATGAAACGGTTCTATTCATAACAATGATATAAAACTGAAAGTGCCTAAATGTTTGGATCGTTTCATCATACCAAGTTTCGTCTTTCTTTCAGTTCCCGCTTTCGGTTCTCCGGAGTGTCCTTCGTCTTGCCAACAAAACCTGTCTGAAGTCCCTAAAGTGAACAATCCAATGCTCACTGATCTCAATTCAGTATCTTTACTAAGATCAGCAGCACATTGCAATTCATCCAATAATAAAACTGGATCCATGCGACATCCCAATAAGGTGAGATACAGCGGCATGAACTGTGATGACAGTGTTAAGCTTTGACACAGGTGTGTTTTTTAATCAAGCGAGAGAAATTTAGACTTCTGATCCATCACCGTACCCTTTGCTTTCAAGTTTGGTATTAAGTAATGGTCAAAAGTCTTGGCCTTGGCCACTTTCAAAGCCACGTGTGTTACTTTTTGCATTCTGCTGCCCATATTTCTTTTATGGGAGGACCCTTTTTCCTCATCCCTCTTTTTTCGTTTCTTCCTTGATAGCATCGAAATTGGGTTAAATCGTGTTCCCAGATTCTCTCATTTTTTTATCTTTTTTTTTTTTAAGACTAATAACTCACTTGAATGGCTACTTCAAATATATACCCTTAATGTATCATGACCTGGCCAAGGTTATCAAAAGTAAATTCCTTTATATTGTCATACGCATAGACGTGTAGAAATATTCTGACCAATTTATATGTTTGCTACGTAGCAATTTAAGAACTTTGAATGGCCGAATTATTGTGGATCGATTAATCTGTTGGTAAACGCATTCTTTTTCGAATTGTGCGACACTTGATATTTCCCTTTTTTACCCGTCTCTCTGTCTCTTTTCTTCTTGACTCTTGAACGTTGTTGCCCTACGTTTTCTGAGATCATTGGGTCCATGGACCATCCAGATGGGCCTTTTGGGTATTTGAAATAGTTCTGAAAGGACATCTGGGTGCTATTTGAAGCCATTGTTGAGTGCTAGTGAGCTAGAAGAGAAGAGGCCTGGCTTCTTTTATTGCTACTTTTAGACTTTTGCGGGCAAGGCCGACAGTCACCGATGGCGGCTGAAGGGTCTCCCTCACAATCAAAAGTTCAAAGTCTTTTTTGAGTGAAGCGATCTCAAAAATATCCCAAGTTTTTCTCTTCTCAAACACAATGAAAGGGCTATGTTTGAAAGTGCTCTGTTTCCCTTTCTTTCAAGGTTCCTCAACCCCCTCACTTGAACACACTCACCATGACCCATCCCGGGGGAGGTCCAGGTGGACTTGCCGGACAAGGTTCCAATTCAATGCCGGGAGTCGAATGGTACCCTCCTCCTCCGGCCAACTGGCAAAACCACGGACCTCAGAATGCTCATGGACACATGGGAGGAACCTTGGGGCGTCATCCTAATAATGTTCGTTACACAGCTGAGGATGGAAACGCCCCAGGGCATCCCCCACCTTATCCTTTGTATCATACCTGTGAACGGCAGAAGAAGAAAGTGACGATCATGGAGGACAATAACACAGAAAGTTCCGTTTAGATAAAGGATCTTTTAGTCAAAGGATCCATATGACATTGACTGATCTAACTTTTAGTAGGAATATTACCAAACTGTTTTCTCCTCTCTCCTTTTTCTATTTATACTGTGTATATTTAAATCTGGCTGTGATCCCCTCCATTTCTAATCCATCTATAAAGAAAGTGTCCCTATATATTAATGTTTATCGAGAATAATAAAACCCATCTATTGAGGACCCGGTGGAATTCGGTCAAACTAAAATAGGTTTTTGATGAAGATCGCATTTTCTTGTTCATGAGACAGATGAAAAATGGGCAAACATTTTATATGGAAGAACCCAATTCAGGACAATAAAAAAATGAATTGAAGAATGCTTCATCAAGGCTTATAATCAATCAATTACGTATGTGGGCAAATGGGAGGTGCACGATTTTTTGAAACAGAACTTTGGCCTGTCTGATGTTGCAATTCCGTTCCTAGGATAGCAATCTGCACACGAATCTCCCTACGATTGCTAATAACTGGACGGATTTCTGATGGGAATGGTTCACGCTTGTTCTCTTTCATACTGTTTTATACCGGATCTCTCATTGTTATTATTATTATTCTACTACTCCCGCTCGCGTCATGTCAGGGTTCCTAGACACTCCTCCATGCCCCGCCCATTCATGGCCATCTCGGGGATAGGCCTTAATGCCCATACCGTGTGGGGGTTCGCCGGTATCGGTGGGGTCTGGACCTTGTCATTGGAGCCTCCTCTGATTCGTCCTGATGTTCTTTCACCGATTTTGGAAGACCTGTTTTCAGGGGTCGGGTCCGTATTCGTTCCTGGTTCCGGGACACGATCATCTTGTTGGACTCGCCGGAGGAATTTCCGGTTTCTCCATTTCAATCGTCCCGACTCCGTCCTGAGCATATAGCTCCAACGCTGCAAGACACGCTCCACGATTTCTCTGAGGAAGTCCCAGATCTTTGTTCCTGGGTTTCGGATAAGGTCGATATCTCCAACCTGAAGAGAAGGAAACTCCTTTGCTCTCGCATCATGGTGTTCCTTGGCCTTTCTCCGCAACGAGGCGGGCCTCTGATCGGCCTCCTGAATCCGGGCACGAAGATCTTGCTGGAAACACATTGGGCTACTTGGAAGCTGTGTTCTCGTTGGTCTCCCGAAGAGTCTTTGTGCCGGAGATAGGCCATCCTTCCTTGAGGTGTTCCGATACTCCAGTAAGGCATGAAGGATATGCTTGGCATCCAAATTCTTCTTAGGGCAAATGATGGCCTTCATCAACTTTACCACGGCTTTGGCATAACCATTTGCTTCATGATGGTACAGAGATGATGGGTCATGGAAAATGTTCCACTTTATTACAAAAATGTGCAAACTCGGCTGACTGAAATTGAGGGCCTCCATCAGTGGTTAGCCACCTAGCCAAGCCAAATTGGGTGGCCCACCTCAACAAGTGCTTTCCCACGTCCTCTGTGGACGCTCAACCAGTGAATGGATACATTTCCGCCCAGCCTGAGTACTTGTCAATCACGACGAGGTACCCTTTGCCTGCGTGATGAAACAAATCCGCTGCTATGGCCTCACCTGGCCAATCCGGGCGAGGGTCCTGGATCAACGGTTCCTGTTGATCACTGGCTTTGCTCTCCTTGAACACCGGGCATTGCTGGACCATGGCCTTGATCTCATGATGCATTCCTGGCCAGTACACGTACTCGCGGGCCCGGGAGAGGGACTGCTCCACCCCTGGGTGGGCTACATGCAGATCCTCCAGAATTGCTCTTTGCAATCCCTTGGGAATCAATTCCCGACTACCCTGAAGTATGACGCTATCCAACGTCAATAGTGCAGTACAAATGTGCCAGAACGGGTGCAAATCCAAAAAACGCACAAATTCTTTGTGCGTTGGGAACCCTTGTTCCACTTGAACTAGCAACTTGATATAGGTCTGGTCCTGTCGTCCAGCTGCTCGCTCCTTAACGAGGGATGCGTCTTTTCCTCGATTTTGGGACGGGTGAAGGAAGTTGATTATCTTGCCCTTGGCCTCCATGATGGTTTTGACGTAATTCTCCACGTCCTCTTCCCCCTCAACATCCTCCACCGTAGGGCTTGCCACTGGGAATCGGGAGAACACATTCACCGTCGTGCGCTTTACTCCCTGCCACCACACTGCTATAGGAAATGAGTAATGCAACTTTTCTCGTAGATGCAAAAAATTCGGGGCGTTTCAATTTCCACCAAGGACTTGGTGTTGATGATCGGGATCAACAGCTTATGATCCACAAACAACTGAAACTTGGTCCCACGAAGAAACAGGTGGGCCTTCTTCACGGCCCAGACAACAGCCAACAATTCGATTTCTGTGGCTGAGTATCTTGATTCTGCGGGCGTGACTGCCAGGCTACCACATTGGAGCAACTTACACAATCGCCCATCAGGCCATTCCTGCCACAAGGCGAACCGAAGCCCACGGGATTGCGCCGCATCGGTCTCCAGGCGGAGCCGTGCCCCAATTCTAAAGTGGGTAAGAACCCTCGGGGACGTCAAAAACTTCTCTTGATGCCCCTCCAACAAGAAATCGACCTTGGGGGACAAAATAGAACGAAGTGGCATGGCTGTGCCATATCTATTTAGCGACGCCAAAACTGGGATAATGGTTAGAAGAGGTTTATTGGAAAATGTACAGCTGATCGAAGGAAATGAATGGTCTAATTGTAGACTCGGACCTTACTCATGGGATTTCATACCAAGAGCAGCAACGACACAAATCATTGAAATATACAACACCTCCCCCAAATCTGCTCTAATTGTAGACCCTGACCTTACTCATGGGAATTGGACGAGTTCATACCAAGAGCAGCAACGACACAAATCATTGAAACATACACCTCCCCCAAATCGATGTTGCCAAACATTCGATTGAACAATGATCACTTGAACAAGAAGCGAAACGAATATAAGGTTTTTATGAGGATTAAGACGCACCTCTCCAATACGGGAAACTGCCTTGAATCATTCCCAAACCGATCATGGTTGACCATGATAGTATCATTAAATCAACGTCTGGGCTGACATATGCTTTCACACAGGTAGATTTGTTCAACCAATTCAACCGCAGATCAACAACCCCATCACAATTAATTCCAGTACCGTTGACGGCTTGAATGAACATCTTCTCTGACGCGTCGATATCCACACCATTGAACTGAAGCTGTTTAGTTGGGACAATACAATCTGTTGCCCCAGTGTCCGGTATAGCAATGGCTTCAAACGTCACTCCAGACGCATCACAAACTCTGATTTTGGTACGTGGAGTGGCTGCTGAACAAGTTTTTTGCACTTGAGTGCTGAACACACTTGCTCGTTTCAACTCGACTCGCATACTTCCACCCTGGTCCTCTGGGTCACTGTCCTCAACAGATTCGCACACCCATTGGAAATGACCACGTTTCCCACAATGACGACAAACTTGATTCTTGGCAGGGCAGTTCGGACCAACATGCTCATGAAAACCGCACCTACCGCATGATCCAGAATCCAACGCACTTTGGGATTTAGTCCAACTTCCGGACTTATCCGGTTTCCGACTTGAACAACGAACACCATTGACATAAAATTTGCCTTGCAAGGCGGCAAGGTTGGCTCCTCCGGCCTCCCACGACTCACACTTGGCCTTTATCTGGGCCAACGTCGGATTATCCATACAAAGGAGTTCTCTCTGAAGATCATGGTCAGCAACTGCAACAATCAACCGAGAAGTAAGGATTTCATCATACGAAATCTTCTCGAGTTCAGCCAAGCCACCAACCAGCTTTAGCCTCACGTACAAGTCACAGAAAGATTCTCCAGGCTTCTGGTCCAGTGTAATAAAGTCATAAAAGTCAGAAAATAAATCCATCCCATAGGACATGTAAAAGTCATGAAACTTTGCTTCCACACATGGAAAGCGGCCAACGTGACATCAACGGTCAATGGGTCGGGTCTCAACGACGAATTAATACGATATGCTGGGTGCGATTCAGACAAACCGAGGCCCAAACGAGTGGCATGATTGGAAAACAAAGGCTTGCATTGGCGAGGGAAAGTACGAACTTCTTGTTCAATTGATAACAGACTACGTTGAAATTCGTGAACGACCAAAGTATCCTCATCTTCCTCACCTTCCATACCAGAGACATCTCCACCAGCACACTGGACCTTCATATGAGACTCCGAAAAAGCCTCGACCTGGGTTTCTACGGATTGAATCTCCTCCTCAAGGCACGGTATCTGCCAAAGCTCAACTGAGGCCACATCCACAGAACGGAAACCCTCCACACGAGACTTCAGGGCTGCAAACGCCTCACGGGCTCAAAACCGGAACTGACCACGTTTTTGTTTCAATCTCTGAAGAGATTCGGGCTCGGCCTTAGGATCCATCTCCAACGTCATTCCACCAACACACAACGGTTGTCCTCAGAATCCGCAAGTTCGTTTACACCGTTTAACTAGATGTTTACCACCACTGCGCCATGTGCCATATCTATTTAGCGGCGCGGAAACTGGGAAAATGGTTGGAAGAGGTTTATTGGTGCATGAACAATGTACAACTGATCGAGGGAAATGAATGGTCTAATTGTAACACTGACCTTACTCATGGGAGTTCATACCAAGAGCAGCAACGACACAAATCATTGAAATATACAATGGCCAATGCCTCAAATTGCTGCACAAGACCGCAGAATGAACGTACAGTATGGCAATTAAGTATGGGACTCAAAAGTAAACCTAATTTTGTCTTAATTGGTTCAATTTCTTGCCCTCAAAATTTGCAAACGCCCTCTGTCAACAATGCTAAACAGCTTTGCATAAACACTCCTAGTCGAAATTTCAAACATAAAGGCCGCTACTGAGCTTCGAAGTGCAATCGTTGAGCTTTACAAAGCAAACCATAGCAACAATGAAATCAGAAAGATCCTTGGGCCGGCCAGAGTGACCACAAAGCTGATCAGGACCACCGTCAATTGGTTCGTGGAGACTGGCAACATCAATGACAAGCCCAGAAGTGGCCGACCTACGGCAAAGTGTACTCCAGAGCTCATCAGAAAGGTCAATGACAGGATCTGCAAGAAGAACAGCCAAAGTATGAGAAAGATTGCAAGGCAGGCTGGTGTCAGCCACACAACTGTCCAGCGGATTGTCAAGCATGACCTAGGCCTCAAGGTGTACCAGAAGTCCAAGCTCCACCTCATCAGTGATGCTACAAGAATCAAGAGGCTGAAGAGGAGCCAAGTTTTGCTTCGTAAAATCAAGCTGGATGACCTTGGCCCAGTGTGCTGGACAGACGAAAAGATTTTCACGGTCCAGCCCATCCACAATTCCCAGACCAGCACTGTGATCGGCAAGAGCTTCCGCGATATCCCTTTGGCAGAGAGAGCCATTTTTCGCTGCCAGAAGCCCGCCTCTGTCATGGTGTGGGCCGGGGTAATATCGGACGGGAAGAAGTTGCCTTTGGTGTTCATTCCTATTGGTGTCAAGATCAACCAGCACAAGTACCGTGACATGTTGGAGTCCGATGTGGTCCCCTGGCTCCAGAAGACCTATGGCGATGCCCCATTTGTCTTCCAACAAGATGGAGCGCCTGCCCACACTGCCAGAATGGTCCAGGAGTTTTGTACAGAAGTTTTCCCAACCTTCTGGGTCAAAGCTATTTGGCCCCCCTCAAGCCCTGACCTCAACCCTATGGACTTCGCCATGTGATCCATCCTTGAGGACAGAGCTTGTTCCAAGACTCATAGAAGTGTCGGGGCTCTGAAACTTGCCCTTGAGCGCTCATGGGCCTCCATCCTCGAGGACATGGTGATCCGAAGCTGCGCCCAAGTCAAAACTCGACTTTGCCGCGTAATCGCCAACAAAGGTGGCCACATTGAAAATGTATAAACAAAATTTGAAGGCCTTGGTCTTGTCTATTTCTGGAATAAAAATCAGCCCGATATCTCTAATCATTTATTTTTTATAGCCAAAAAAACAGAGTCCCATACTTAATTGCCATACTGTACATCCACCTTATTAGTAGGAACAGGAAACTCTGCCAGGGCCTTGAGCAACTCCGGGTTCATCGTATATCTGCGTTGCTGAAGTGGTATCCACACCACACCACCAAAGGTTTGGCGTAGATAAACTTCTTCTTGCCAAGAGTGATGCCCGGGGAGTAAACCTAAGGCTACTCACCCACTCTTGCTCAGGAGCGGAGCTGTGGTCTAGTCCAAGACATATATCGTCGCCTTGTGCTTGAGATTGCCCCTTTCTAAGACCAACCGGATAATACCCCGAGTTTGCAGAGGAGAACGATCTGCTGCCATCAAAATCTCCACTGACTTTGCCAATGACGACTGGGCCGTAGCACCACCGATATTTTCCAGATCTTCGAGGCTCATGGCATTGCAAAATGCTCCAGAATCTGGGAGCCATTCCGCAACCTTGGTGAATTTGCCCAAATGCGTGGTCAGGGGAACCAGTTCCTCCGCCTTGCTTATGGAACTCAACGTCAGGCAGTTCTGTTGGCCTCTTGCCCCCTTGGACTTCTTAATCAGCGAGGGACAAACTCGCTTGTAGTGTCCGATTTTCTGACAATTCAGACACTCTGCTTTGACTGCAAAACATTTATGGACATTCCACATGCTTTGCATGGCCATGTGTTGCTCACGTTGCCCTTCCCCGGGATCGTCTTGGACGACTTCTTGACCTTCTTTTCCTTGTAGGCTGACATAGGGGACATGGCATTTACGGACTTGCCACTTAATTGCTCGTTCACATCCTGGCTTGCTTCCAGATTGGCTTAAAAATTAACGGAAGTGATCGTAAATACTAGAAAAAGATGATTTAGAATAATATAAAGAATTCTATTTTCTGCCATTTTTGCCACTTATTTTGGACCAATTTCTGCCATTTTCTGCCACCAATTTCTGCCAGGTGGTAGAAAATGGCTTTTAATAATTTCTAATCCCTGGGTCTAGCACCGCTATGAGCTAGTTGCAACTAGAGATGCTCTAGTTACGAGTCTAAATTCAATCAACAAACAATGGCGGATTTCAGAGTGAGCGAGAAAAAGTAGCTGGTAAAGTGTCAAAGGGTTTTGAAAACCAATACTATTGACATCATGAGCTTCCTGAAACATTCATGCACCGATTGATATATAAGTGACCCCACCCCATCCTTGCTCCACCCCGTACCAGGCCCTATGGTGCCCCTAAAAGAGAAAAAGACACAGAATGCCGATTTCGTCGATTTTAAAAGTGTGATTTTTAGTGGATTAGTGCCAAATGGCCGTGTTAGACCGATTGGGAAACAAGGTCAGGAGCATAAAAAAACAATGAATTGTCAGGTTTTAGGATTCGGGTACGACTTTGCTAAATAATTATTCTTCAAAATCATTGATTTATGTTTTAACTTGGAGTCATTTGTGGGTCTTTCAGCACTGCCTGATGGAAATAACTGTCAAAACTGCCCAAAAATAAATATGATTTTCAAAAAAAAAAAACCACAATTTAGCTTATTTCTTATGAACAGCCACGGAACTCCTCACCAACAATGAAGTTGTGCCCCATGATGTCTTGATTTCAAAACGTACCCTCATAAGTCTCGGGATTTTTTTTGCCAAGATACAGCCTGAGTATGGCGTGGCCCCAACATAAAGGCCCCAGTATCTCGGGTCCAACCCTGTTCAAAAGTGTCCAAAAATAAGGGTGTCCACGAGTCGAAAAAAGTGTCTAAACGTAAGAAGCTACAAAGCTGAACAGAACTATCTTAAAATGATATTTTCTTTAAAAACATAGCTCATTGATAGTGCCAAAAGCAAAATCAGCCTTCAAAATGGTTTTAGTTTCTCCGAAGGCGGGGTTTGAACCCACCCCTGCTGGGGAACCATGCCGTGCCACTATCAAGTACATTAGACCACTCGGCTACCATGGTCCCTTGGTAAGGGTTGGATATGCTTCATGTACTTATCGTCTCATAAACATGGGAGTATGCAAGGGTTGGGGTTCTGAGAGTTGAGTAGCAGGTCTTGATTTAGTTCTACCCTTGGTAGCATAAAGATTATGGCTGTTGAAAAGCTGAGGCTAGGCGGGTCAACGTATCTTGAACTTTTTCTTCTTTGTCAGTGATTGACTAATTTGGCTTGGACCAACCGATTTTCGTTATTATATCTTTGTTCAGTCCGCCTATTTTTTGTGAACACCTCTTGCTTACTCCAGAAGCAATAGTTAGGATATAGGTGTTGAAGAAAAAATGATCATTACTCTCTTCAACTCATTTTTTATTTTTTTTTTATTTTGCAGAGTGCCTTACCGTTACTGAGAATGGGATTTCCAGCACTCCAAGACAAGAAATTATTAATCAAACTTACTTAACTTTTTTGATATATTATTTGATCAACTAAGGAATTTAAATTGGCAGATCTCGCTAGTCCTTCAATATTGAGACATTGAAGTAGCAGCTGCATGATGAAGTCAGTACAAATTTTGGGAGGTTACTGGAGCACTTTTCAATACAGAAGAGGTACTAAAAAACCAAGACGCAAATCCCAATATTAGACCAAAACGTTTGTAAGGGTTAAAAAATGTATTGCAAAACTACGGAAACCTAAAATACAAAAAATGGCCAAAAATAGCTTTCTTCTTTCAAAATTAGTTTTTATGCATGTTAATGACAAGAGCCAAAAACTGTATTTCTTTGTTTTGCGTGAGATTAGCTCTTAAACTGAACGTGACCATTTTTGCATAATCCTGAACGATTCTCTTTTTTCATTAGAATATGTTTCAACTATTCAGCAAGACTTTTGATGACATGCGTAGGAAATGAGAATATGTATTGTTGGTTCAAAAAAGTCAGCTGTTGGTCAAAAAGGTGCAAAAAACTTTGTTATTTAGGAACGGAGTTCCTTTTTCCGAAAAAGGCATTGTAATCTTTTTACATTTCAAAATAATGTTTTTGGAACGATTCAAAAAGAAAAGAAAAAAAACCTTTGTAACCAGATAGTGAGATTAACATCATTCAAAATTTCTGATTAAGATGTAACATGGAGCGTAGAGCTGCGTTTGGATCCACATCCACAAATCTTTTTTGACGTCATAATATTGCTCAAATTATGAGGAACCAGTTTCATTTTAGGCATGTCCACGGCTTGAGCCCTTACCGGAAAAAAGTAACGCGTTACCGTTACTGTTACCCGTTACTTTTACAGAAAAAGAGGACTAAAAACTCCGAAAAAACGCTTATGCGATTTTTTTTTCGTTAGTAAATGTGGTAACGGGAAGGCTAAAAACCCGTTCCGTAACATTACTTTTTCAAAAACGTAACGAGTTATTTCAGGTCTTGGGCAAGTCATTTACTCAAATAATGCGATGCCGAAGATTTTTAAATATAGGTTGAGTGGTTCTTGTTATATTTTGCGTTGACAAATCCATGACAAATGTATCATGAAAATGGAGTATTACCAATCACAAAGGGAACATTCAACCGTTTTCGTCGCTCAAACCTGTTTGACGCCTCCTCGTTTAAACCAGGACTAAGTCAGTCAGTTCAAGATTAAACATGGCCAAGGACGGCCGAAGCGGTGCTCTTGTCCGGAAGTTTCCTTTTGACTTTATTCCTTTACGGGAAAATGCACAAATTCAGAAGGATTTCCTTGGATACACAAGAGGCTTGGTGCAATGTCAACCTGAAGGATGGATTTTTGGGGGATTCTTTACGGAGCATGCCGAGAGAATCTATAACATGGAAGTTAGGGACAATGACGTGTGGATAGTGAGTTACCCCAAATCTGGTGAGTGGAAGTGTACGTGTATTTAACGTCTTTGATTAACGAACATTGTGATTCACTTAAAATTCCCAAGTACTCTGAGCTATTGCTACAGAGGGTATTATATATATTGCAAGATACTACAGGAATGAAAAAGATGAATAACAGATAAAGCTCGAAATAAATATTTTCGAACATTTTTTGGCATCTCTCATTGGTCTTCGTAAGGACCTTAATCATCCTGCCGATTGAAATCACTACCTTAAAAGGAACCCCTAAAGGTACCTCAATTTTGGCGATTGATCTCCATGTAGCACTTTTTTATTATGGAAAAGAATGTCTGCGAATGGTAGCCCACAGTTTTTGTTGCACCCTCTAAAAAATTGGATTCATTTTAAGGCTTTTGACAGTGAGATCTATGTAGAGACTAGTGGTACCATGTTTACATTAGCATACATTGAGAAAAAAGAATCGCAATACGACGGTTCAATCCAAAAATTTGAATTTTTCTCTTGAATTTAAACATCTTTGAAATTTGAACAAAGCGGTGATTAATTTTACATGAATATCATAATATTTAGTTATTGTGGGTCTCCTGTTTTGTAGGTGGTCAGATGTCTAATCTCGGTAGCGGCAAAATGACTTTCCGTGTCAATGGAAAGGCGGTTGGTCTTTAGGAAGGCGAATTGGAACCTTCCTCCTCTGTAGAGAAAAGTCAAACGGCCCTATCAACTCTTCAGATTTGTGTCAAATCGAAATCCTATGAGTATCCCTCCTTAAAGGATTTGCTGCTTTCTAGCTGGATATCAATTGGCATGCTCAGAGCAAAAATATCAAAAAAGGTGGAAAACACAGCTGAAACTCAAGAACACCAAGTGTGACCAACAATCGGGTCACCTATGTTGTCGGTTTTAGGGCGGCCAAAAAAAGGAGGGACCCAGTTTTGGGACACACTGTACAACATAAGAGCAACCAAGATTATCTAATACTAAGCGAAGTAACATCGCCTTTTTCCACATAGTGCAATTACATTGATCTACTTTACCAACTCTCCAATGTATTTGTAATTTGGGATTGAAATCTCTCAACCACTTCGGCAACAATGTAATCAAGTGTTTAATTATTTTTAAAACGAATGTTCAATACCGATAGCTTATTGGGGGCTATTACTGAGGCCATTCATTGCCAAATAATGTTCAAACAATGACCAATTGGCAACCACGATACCGTTGTCATTAAACAGTGCCGAAGGGCAATGTGAGAAAAGACAAGAAGTATTGCATAATTTCATTTAAAAGTAACATCGGGTGCTTCACATAATGTGCGTGTTCGGTCTTTAGTGGTAAAAGAAGCATGATTTTCTGAATAAGTTGAAATTTATCATCACATATTTTAGTTAAACCAATGCCACATATTGAACAAAGCTAATGCTCAAAGATCAGCATTTTTGTGATGCTTAATGATTTCGCAAATTACATTGAAAATTAACATCTGGAAATTGTAAGAAACTTATTTGGTTCAAATCTTTAAAAATCCTTTTTATAACAATTTTCATTGAATAGGGAAAGAAACTTTTCCCCAAATCTTAGGAAAGCAGAAATAAGACTTAAATTTCTGATTTCCAAAAAGGGGGAAAGGTCAATTTTCCTGCACCAATAAAATGATAATAATAATTCCAAAGAAGATTCTCACGAGCAAGGATAGTATACTCTCCTACAACATTGGAACGTTTAACATCAGCCGACTTAAACCATTACAGGGACAACTTGGATGCAGCAAATTGTGTGGTTCCTGCTAAACAACTTTGATTACCACGTCGAATCCCACATCGACGTGAGAAGCCCTTTCATAGAGTAAGTCTGGTTACAAGACTTTAAAAACAGTTTAGACTTAAACATAATTTTTATTTTTTTTGCCGTTTTTGACCAGAGAAAAAATCTAGTACATACACTTCGTAACTTCCATTCTTTAGCCTTTTTTGATATTTTTAACATTTTTCAATTCATTTGGCCTTTATCAAAACATTATTCATGTTTGATACATTTGGCTTCATTAAACCAGGTTAAAAAAGGTAGTTGTGTCTTGGTCGTGTGTTTTCATTCAAGATAAGTTCAAAATTTTACAAAGACATTACAAGAAGGAGATCACTGTTTCAATTTGTTTTGTATTTTGAGTATTTTGTTGGTTTTACACAACTAAATTCATTGATTTTCGATGAACTTATGTTTCCTTGAGGAACTACATCTTACCAATCAATTGATGATAATTAAAACTTCCACCCACACTCAAGCCTAGAACTCCAAAGCTCAGGCTCATACTTTGTTTGAAGCCTTCTGAAATCAAAATGTATTGCATTGCAAATGAAGCGAATGGTGTATATAGGCCCTAAATCTATTTTGAGATAATACATGACATAAAAGAGCAAATAATTTACGTTGCAGTTCAGAAAAAAATGTAAAATACGCCTTCATTTCAAATGATACCACCCCAGACATTTACGCAAAGGTAGAAATAGTGAATGAAACAACAATAAACAGATAAAAGTCATCGAAAAAAAGTGTACCAACATTTGTTGTCAAATTTTTGCCATTCAATTTTTTGGGGGACAAAATAATATATAGAATAATTGCAATTTTATTATAGTTTTTACAAATTAACCCCTTAAAATCCATATTTTTTTCTCAAAACTCCTTCGTTTTAGGTCATGGTATGAAATCGTAAACAGTTGCCCAAAAGTGACATAAACAGTTCAAAATTTAATTCCAACTAACCCAATCTTCTCTCCGAACCCCTTTTTCGTGACAAAATGTTTAATTGTTTTAGTACAAGGGTAGTCCGCTCCAAGCCAATAACACTAAACTTTTGAAAAATTTTAGCCGGCACTAAAATTTAGGAAATTCAAACAAAACAAATTTTTAGGACCTCAACTTGACCCCCAACTTGTTTTTTTGTTATTTCCACAACATATTTTCCTATGTTTTAAAACTTAGTAATGAAGTCCTTTTTTTTATCATCTTCCGAGGTCTATTGATCTTCCATTTGAGTTTGGCGTCTGCGTGAAAGTTACATTGGGCCTGCATTTTCAATCTCCTCTTTTTGGCAGTTTTGATATGTGCATCCCCAAGGAAAAGTTTCGAGATGAGCTGGATGCAAAAAAGGAAAAGCTCCTGGCGGAAAATCCGAAAGATCCCACGTTGGCCCTCGTCAATGAACAACTTGCATTCATGGATACGACAGGCTATGAAGATGCGCAAAATTTGCCCAAAGATACGCCCAGACTACTCAAGTCCCATTTGCCATTTAGCCTTTTGCCCCCGGACCTCTTGCGAAGAAATAAGGTATCTAGAATTGCATATATATGTAATAGAGCATATATGTATATATGAATTACATACATATAAATATGTTAATATGCATTACATTCATGAGTATGTGTTTTAAAGTTCATCTGCTTGCGTGGTTTTAGAAGTATCATTGAAATGATCGAATCAAGTCAAGGCTTTCTGCGCCCACATTTATTAAAGTCATGCAATGGCAGTAACTCAGACTTTCTTAATACTCTCAGCTCTATGTGCCGGACACCCAATATCTCGTCCTTGTGAAGATCAAGAAGGAAATACTGGTTATCTAGGACACATCTCTTAATTACTGAGAGGATTAGGAAAGCTTGCACTCCTGTCTGAAACATTTTCAAAACTACTCGTCAGAAATAGATGAAGCTCGATAACCATAATCAAGAGTTTCATGTCTATTAACATATCACGTTGTATTGTTCTAGTTCAAGTCGTTGATGAGCTAGGGGTGTGCGATTGAACATCTACAATTATGGAATGTCATTTCAATTTGCTAAGGGCACACAAGCCAGACCTTTTAGTGGAAATGGTCTTGCGTCTCTTGTTTTTTTTTGCACGCAGGTGATATGGTTTGAATGACCATTGTTCATCAACTTTTTGTCTAGATGGTCCTTGGGAAATTTCAACGTAGACTGAGGATAAGTGCAAGGGAACATGTGGGATAAGTAGCTGAAGTGGATCCTCTCTTGAACTATTTCAGACTAACGAAACCTCCAAATTACATTATACGTTAGTAACATGCCAGCAAACGCCCGGTTGAGGTGAGGCAAAATGGACATTGTTCCGCTTTAGAATACATCAAGATCCAAGTCTCAAAAGCATTTATGTCTTGGTTGGGATTGTACTTTTTCTCTTTAGGAATCTCTTAATCATTGTCAAGAAGCTGATGTTATTTCCTTTTCTCTCTTCTCTTTCTTGCGTCAGACGGTGTATGTTGCTCGAGACCCAAGAGACGTGGTAGTTTCTTATTTTCACCATCATCGTCTCATCCGCCATCACGAATTCGTTGGGGATTTTAAGGCCTTCTTCCATTATTTCATCCAAGAGAAAGGTAAAAATGCACTCACTACTTGCAAAGATTGTCTTCAAAAGGCTGAAGCGAGGATCCCACTTCCATTCCAGTCTTATGGAGCCCATATTGGAGACACATCAGTCAAGCGTGGAAGCATCGAAAATCAGATAACCTCCTTTTTGTGTTCTTTTCCGACATGAAAGAGGTGAAAAGTACTCATGATATTAACGAGCATGCAGTGCTTTGATCAAAGCCTTTCCTTTTTGTTCAAGGACTTATCTGATGTGGTGGACCGACTTTGTGCCTTCCTCAAAGTCAGTCTGACTCACGAAGAGAAAGAAACTCTTCTGGATCATTTGAACATCAAGAATATGAGGGCAAACGCCTCTATTGACGATACAGAGGTCATGATTCAATTGGGCCTTTTCAAGGAAAACGAAGGCTCATTCATTCGAAAGGGGAAATCTGGGGGATGGAAGGACTACTTTGATGATGAAATGATTCAAGAAATGGAAGTGTGGAAAGAGAGGAATTGCAAATTGTTCGACGTGCCCATTGAGAAACTTTGGAAATGAAAGCTCAAAGCTGGAAAATGTGAGCTGTTGAATGAAGTATCTTAAGTATTTCGCATGAAAGGATCGACTCGAGATTTGAGTTAAACACCCAAAGCTGATTCGAGAGACAATGAACGCCTTGAGCAATTTCTGTTTCAAAGGCAAAAGTTTCGTAAATTCATTGTAAAAAAAAGAATGTGGTTGAAATTTGGAAACTGTTATGTCGACGAGCGAACTCCCATCAAACAAACGAAAACTTGTTGACATGGCTTTCTTTTATCAAAGAAAAACAACTTTGCTCTAATTTCATCTTGTTTTGTCGGCTCCATCCTTGTATTCTTGCATTCTGCGGAAGTTTATTAAAAGTTGAACAACTTTTGGAAATCCCATCACGTTTCCGGGGATATTACTCATTGAGAACCCACACGAGAGATGCCAAATCATCTAGGATCAATTAGTTCTCTTTGTGACAACAAAAGAATGAAGAAGAGTTGGACAGTTCCAGTTCCCATTTCAAATATCAACCAACTGTTTGTAATTGGATCAAGGTTTTTCCGCTCGCAGGAACCATTCATGAAGAGCGACTCAATGACTGTTTTTCCTTGCCGAAAGCGCTTATCAAGTTACTTGGATTACCATCCCTGCAACATGTCTACAGCGATATTTACACCAAATGATAGAATCCACAAGCATTTTCATATGGTACGATTCCCTCCTGCATTACAAGGTACTTGATCTTGCAATGTAAAAAATAAGACTGGTGTCGAATCCTATCGCACTTGGTTGGCTATAGAACCCTCGTTTTTTGCTTTGTACACTTTACGCTCGGTTTCACCATCTCTCTCATAGTACCCTACGCCGGATTTTCTTTCCTTGCCATTATTTCTATGTTTTTTTTGTAAGTTGGGCTGAAAAATTGATGCCATATATCAATTGCATGGACGATGAAAATTTACTCAGGGCAACTGATCCATTCTTAAAAATTGAAAAAGGTGATTTTTTTTTTGCTATTTGTAACATAAATCATTGAATAAGAAAACAGGTAAAATAGAATTATTAAATAAAGATAGAAAAAAATGTTCACTCTTGTCTCCATCATGTGAACGTTAAAGCAAGGCGAAATAAAGACTGAACGGATTTTAACAAGGCAGAAAAAAATGAAAAACATACGGTTCGTGGAAACTGTCAAGAAAGGAAAGACCAAATGAAAAGAGTTATTTGTGTCACCTCATTTTTCATCATACGAAGCTTTAGCTACAATGAAATACAACATCTCGAATCTCCCTAGATTTCGTAAGTTTTAGAAAACGTAGGCGGTCTGTGCTTCCGCTTGTAAACATTCTCGATCTAGGTCGTTGTAATCGGCACACTTTTGATTATTGTGTGCAAATAATCGAAGCTAAGCCATGAGCAAAACAAAGATATCTACTCGTATTAATTTCAGAGATATATCGTTCTCTGTGATACCAACTTCCAAGGCAAAGCTTCGCTCCTCCGAAAGAAGCTGCGGCTCTGTACGCAAGCAAGCCAACAAATTAGATGTCTTAGACTACCATCGCACTCCTCTGTCTTCTGAAGCTGCGAAGGGTACGCTCTACGCGTAAAAACGACAGACACTAACCTCAGTTGCACACTGGAGCTTCACGTGATCAGTTTGAACATCATGAGTCTTCCTTACACTTTGGTGCCTATCTCGGAGGAGGAAAAGGCCTTCCGAGCCAAGATTTATGGTGGCCCCAAGACCTGTATGGTCGATATGGTGGTGGCCCAGCCTTATGGGATCTATTTGCCCAAAAAGTTTGAGAAAATTGCCGAAGATATTTACAACATGAAAATTCGCCCCGATGACGTGTTCATGATCGCTTTTCCCAAGGCAGGAGGAACGTGGAATCAGGTAACTTGTACACCCTCACACTCCCACAACCAGGTTCGCCTTCCAGACTACTGCCAAGACTATGGTTCTCTTTCGCTTTGCTCCTGCTCTGTTCAATAACTTCCAGGGTCAGTTATGTTGATCTGCAGCATTTCTCTAGCAGATGACCTTGGTGCTGTTTCTGAATTTGGCCGATTCATAATGAAGGAAAATGAGAGCAGAGTTGCGAAATCTGGAGGTGATTGCCCTCTCCTTTATTCGAAAATGCCCTCCACGCATCATTGAGGCATTGCCACGGCGGTCTTCCATCACACTTACCTCCAGTTGGCAAAGTTTCTGAGCTGCCACTATCAGAATATTTCGGACACATCTTTGGCCCTCAGATCACAGTCATTAATTAAGGCCTGCCTTATTTCCCATTTGTATTTGTTATTGTAGGAGTTGTTATGGCAACTTTCCAACGGTCTAGACTTCGAGAAAGGGAAAGAGAACCTGTTCTTCCGGTCTCCGTTTCTGGAATTGACCTGCTTGTGTGGAGATGCTCCTGCTGTTCCCGCCATGGACGACAACGAAGCTATGGATAGGTAATTGATGATTGACAAACTTCTTAACAAACTTAACTGACGTCTGAACGATGATTGAGCACCTCCTCAAGCATATGAGAAACAAAAGCTTTAAGACGAAGCCATAATGGAAAATAACCAAGTTATTCTGATCGCCTTTCACTCGTATCAAGCTCTTACAATTCAATTAAATTTGACTGGAACTTTTCAGGATGATGAAAATCAAGCAAAATTCCGTTCAATCCGTGGCGGACATGCCCTCGCCTCGTGTGATCAAGACTCATCTGCCTTTGGAAATGCTTCCACCCAATCTCTTGGACACGGCCAAGGTTGTCTGGGTCAATCGAAACGTGAATGACTCGGTCGTGTCCTTTTATCACCATGAGAAGCTTCTGCCCGTTCATGGTCTCACGGCTTCTTTTGAAGAGCATGCCAAGCTCTACATGGAAGGCAAGACCCTCTATGGATCATATTGGACTTTCATGCAGGTGAGAACGTTTTGAAACGCATTGTGTAGTTTATGGTCCATCTGCTACAATCGAAAGAGGAATTTACAGGCAATGTGGAAACACAAGGACCATCCAAATCTGAAGGAGATCAAGTATGAGGACATGAAGAACGATCTCAAGGGCACCATCCGCAACACGGCCAAATTTTTGGGGAAAGATTTTCCCGAAGAAAAAGTGGATCTCTTGGTGGAACATTTATCGTTCGAGACGTTCAAAAATAATCCAGCAGTGAACATGAAACCTCCCAAAGGATCAGTCCCAGACGAGGTCAGGGATCAGTTCAACTTCATCCGCAAAGGTCAAGTTGGAGACTGGAAGAATTATTTCCAAGGGGATTTCCTCGAGGAGTGGAACAAATGGATCGATAACAACAACCCTGACTCTGCCATTCCAATGAAATTTGAATGAACTCGGCTTCTCTATTTACAATTATACTTATACTGAGAAGCCCGAAACAGATGGAAAACAATTTCTCAGAAGATTATTTTATTCATGGCATAAAGTCGTTAATACTTGTTACTCCTTAACTAACCACGGAATGGCCATCGGTCATTATTCCTGTATAAAAGTGATCTGAAGCCATTACTTTATCCAATGACATTGAAAACTAGCCTCGGACAGATCACTGTCGACGGATGACGGAGTTTCGTCGCGTTCATCGTACACAATTCGCAAAAGCACGATTCATTCTTAGCATGGGAACACAACGCAAGGAGTTCAGGTGTGAAGGACAAGCCTGGCCAGCCAGCTTAAGACTCAATGAGTGGCATGGCCTCGTTCTCAACTTCCCTCTGGCGGTCAGTCGAGTTGAGTCGAGTTTCGACTTTGAAGCCAACTGAGCCAAGCAACGGAACCAATGCCAAAGCGTCCCTGGTTCACCCGAGAACTTGCAGGACGTGCGTCAGTTTGCTATCTCGCACACATTCATATTGAGGTAGAAAGCCACGTTTGTTTAGCTGCGCGCAGATTGCCTGTTGCAGTGTCCTTTCGAGGATCTTTTTGGCTTGAGCCTCCTTCTTTCCTGGGTTTCACCTACTACATATACATATAACATGACTCTTTATACAGGGGTGCCGTTGGTCTCTTTACTGCAGAGGATGTTACAGCGTCTACTAGGGAGAAACATACCTACATTCAGTATTCATGTTACCCATGTTTTATTGAATGGAAGGAGCGTTCGCTCTCACTTCCACTGGCTACGTGCCAGGTCTCGAGGTGTCCAATTGGTTTGCTCTACCTTTTAAAAGGCCACAGGGACTCGCTAACCCCTACCCGAAAAATAGGAGAATGCATGAGTGGAACCCACCAACTAACAGCTGGGCTCAAATACCGTGTGCTATATGTACGTGTACATAGTGTTTGTAGTACGTACGTGCGTGTGTGGGCCTTGTTAGAAGACCTACGAGAACTTGTAGAGCTTGCTTGCTTGGTTCACCTCTCCTCCTTCTTTTGCTTCTTCCCTCTCTTTTCCTTCTTGTGTCCTCTCCTGGATCGTTGGAGCGTGTCCACGATTCAGTCCCTCGTCTCCCTGCTTGCTCTGGTCTCTCGTTCCCTCTCTTCATCACTGGATCTTGAATGTGCCAAACGGATTTGAGAAAAGGAGGTGGAGGTGAAGGAGGAGGAAGAAGGGGAGGAGGAGGAGGAGGAGCCCAACAACAACAACAACAGGGAGGCAGAGGGAATGAACGAACGAAAGAAAGAAAGAAAGAAAGACAGACAGAAAGAACAGGAGGACAGAGAACGAGAAAGACACGGACCGAGAGAAAACCAAGACAGAGGAGAGCCACTAAACATCACTCGAAAAGTGGGCCTCCCACCACAAAGAGCCAAATATCTAGTTCACAACTTGAATCCGGGTGGCGAGTGATTTCATCAACAATTTGCTACAGGTGAGTGAGTTCAGAGGTGCTCATAGTGCTATGGACTATTTGCTCGGAGTACAAAAATGAGTTGATTAATTGATTAGCGTAAAAAAACATATATATCACATTTGAATATTTGTACTGCCACAATATATTTACACTTGTCACAGTTCTTGATCTTGTACTTTGAAAGTCAGCTCCACATCTTGTGTTCATTTGTATGTACACGTTTCCTTGGAAAACAAAAAAAACCTTTGAAAGGCAGCCGTTTGACGTTAATGAATATGTGTCATATTCTGAACACAATGGTGGGTGGATGCCAAGGCCAGATAGTCTTGCTTTTGAAAGGAAATCCTTTAAGCTTTCCTGAGACTCGCATTAGAAGTAGCCTCAAAAGGAGGTTCATCTCTCGAAAAAACGGGACCTATGAAACAGAGCAATGAGAATGGGATTTTTTTGGGAGTCATCTATAATGATTGCTACAAACCAGCACACACACTTGCTTTACCAAGGTCATCGTTAATTCGAGGGAGCAGCATACTGTTCTACGAGTTGTGCAATCGATTTTCTTATAAACTACTAAAAGAAATGAGTAAGTATTTATTAGCCTTTTTATTGCCATCCTAATGGATACTTTCTGACAGAGACCTTGGCAAATCTTATTTTTGTCCAGTTGAAAGACAAATGCAAATTTGCTTTGAAATAGGACTGGTATTTGCCATGCAATCTGGTGTTTAAGGGATCTTCTAGCACGAAGGCCTGTGAAATGTCTTTTCCCGATTTCGATGGCCTGATTCAAAGTCAAAATGCGATCGAAATAGCTTTAGATCCATCACTAACTGGCATCCTAGTGCGGTAGTGCCTTCTGACGTCAAAAGACAAAATGATCAAGAAAGTTTTTTCTCTTCGTAGTGAGGAGAATTCCCAAGTTTTCTAGGCCTTCATCAACAATTTATTCCGAAACAATTTCCGTTTCTTCATTGTTTTTGTTGGAGGAAAGAAAGAATATCGGAAAACTATTCGTTTTGACCTTTGGTGTTTGTCGCGAGAAGCGGCAAGCGAGGCAAATGCTCGGATATCCGTACTCTGTCGCATTGGTTTTCTGAACACTGGATTAATAACAAGTCATGCACTTCCTAGGTGACTTCGCTCGTGGACCGATTAAGGCACCAATTAGGCCTGGCCATTTGAGTCACGCCAACCAATTCAGGACATCAGAGCGTGCCGTATAAGACGAAGGCCACGAACCGAACATTTCCGTGCGGGCGAAACTCCGCCAATTGTCTCGAAGGCCGAACCGGCCATCGGCTCCTTTCAAGCTGGATTGTTTGAAATTTTTTGTCGCAATGAAAGAACACTCGTGTATCACCTCGGCGCCAGCAGAGAAGCACACCATGCCTCCTTCCATTGCTCACATTCGACCCCCGACGGTAGATATACAAGACTTCTCTGTCCCCACCGAGGCCACAGAGGTCCAAGGTGAAGACGCGGATGAGGTGCTGGAGTTTAGCACGCTCAGTCGAAGGAACTCACCTGCTTCCATTGACATGATGGTCACGGAAGAGAGTAAACCTCGCAAACTCAGTCGGGGGAGTAGCATTAAATCACTCTTTGGTGGGTCGAAGGCGCCCAAAACCACGCCAATGACCCTGTCCCCCAATGGCACCCCCTCAAAGTCAAGCCGTGCATCACCCAGTGGACAGAAGCAATTCCTCCAAGTGGGAAACACGTCATCCATCTTCCGCCTTCCCAAACCCCAAGTGAAGCTCCTGCGGAAGACGTCAAGTGTCAAACAGTTGTACAACTCGGTCCTTCACGCTCTCAAAACCATCGCATCCTCCAGGGATGATATAGTTCCGGAACTGACAAAAACCTTCTTCGAGAATATCTTGCGTGCTTCGGACGATAGCCCCAAACTTGTGGTCACCAAAGTGACTGTCAAGGATGAGCAAGAGTTTGGCCGTCACTTTTGTGCCGAGGTCCATGCCGTCGAAGTCTTTGCCAAGATCAACAACGAGGATATCAAATATCACTTAATCGTCAAGTCACAGCCACAAAACGAAGATGCCCGAAAATTCCTCCAACCAAGCCACACGTTCGAGAAAGAGGTCCAAATGTACGGGCAAGTGTTCCATGACATGGCCAACTTTGTCAGACGTACCAGTGTGATCAGCCTAAACTGCAAAGATAGCGAAGTGATCGATATTCCACGTTGCTACTACACCCGATGGGCTGGAGACGACGACAACATGAAAGAGGATCTCATCATTCTGGAGAACTTGTATCCCAAGGTAAGGAAAATACAAAACCATGAAAAGAGTAAAGACAAAAATCTTTGCAAGATCACGCAAGGATTGATAAAAGCTACGAAAAATGCTTCATTGTTGAACAAAACAAAAGAATGTATGTACATGTACGTAGAAGTCAATGAATGAGGCGAAATCTATGAACGTGTGATGCCTATTCTGTTAAAACATCACTCAGTACGGAAACAGCTTGTCATAATCTAATTCATTTTCGTTTCCATGAAACAACATTTGGTCCTTTGAATGACCTTATTTGAAGTGGACTTAAATCCACTTTGGGCTTATCTCCTCGGGGAAACACGAGATTTACGTCTCTTTGTTGAGCGCAATATGGCACGCAAAGTCCTACCACTGAAAGGTGTATTCTGCATTACTTTTACTCTTGGTCCGATAAAGCAGCTTTTTAGTGTCATGTCCTTGGCAGACCCTTCCGAAAATTTATTATCCGAGAACACGACAAAATGCACTAATGAATGACCACTTTCATGGCGTAGTGAGCACCAAGGGCTTCTGTCGAGGTCCCTTGGTGCAAGTTCTCAAGTTCCATTTAAGATCCAGTACTTCGGAGCCAAAGGCAAAAGAAGAACTATAATTGGAAGGCCTTTGGGCATACAGTAGATAGAGAGTAGTCAGGGCACAGATGAGTAATTGAAACGAAAGCCTTCTGAATATAGCAAGCTTGAACTCAAGTAATGGAAGATGTGAGACATAATATCTAGATATACATAGAAAAAAAATGTTCAATAACATGCCGGCTCACACGGTTTTCAGGTAATATTTATTTAAAAATCCTTCCCATGCCTGAAATTGTAGGGCTTCTCGTTTGCCGTGAATCAAGACGACGGCCTTGATCGACGCCACTCCGAACTGGTGATAAGGGAGTTGGCCAAGTTCCACGCCATATCCTATTGTATGAAGCAAGACCAGAATGATTTCATCCTTGAGCAATACCCCTACTTGGCTGAGGACTCTTTGTATCGTGAGAGTACCGAAGGTTTCACCAAACGAACCATTACCCCTGTCATGGCCAGTTTGGCGGAATTGCTCAGAAACACGCCCGAGTACCAAGAGCACTACGAGTGGTTCGTGGACTTGGCCAGAAACTTTCACGGGATCCAAATGGAGATGGTGCGACCGAAGAACCGCTTCGCCGTGATCTGTCATGGGGATTTGTGGCTCTCGAAAATCCTCTTCAAATACATCCACGTGTCCGATAGTCCTGGCGACACTCTTCCAGCTGAAGTCAAATTTATAGATTTCCAATCATCAAGATTTGCCTCTCTAGCCACAGATCTGGTTCTATTCCTGTTCACGTGTGTCAAGGTGAGGTGCATTTCCGAACTAATCCCGATTATGCAGGACCACCCATTAAATAATTCAAAAACTTCCCGCGTTATAACATCAAGTTCAAAGTCAAAGGCAAGGGGCACTTTGTCATTCAAGCTTTCATCAGGAAACTCAATTTAGGCTCTTTCTGTTTTGAAAAAAAAACACCTTTCAATATTTTATGAGTTGAGCTTGTCGGAACGAAGCCCTGTTAGTCGGCTAATTGCATGCCTAATATATCATCATTATACACGTGCCTATCCTGGTGCCCATCTGGTAATCATAACGATAGGCTTGTTGCATTTCAGACTGAATTGAGGCGAACCATGTTGGGCGAACTCATTAGTTTGTACTACACAACCTTCCTCGTGTCAGTCCGCTCATTGAACATGTCAGATGAACTATTTTCCATGGAGGAACTTTTCATCGAAATAGAAGAGAACATTATGTAAGCGCCTTTCACTTCACTCATCACAACCGAAAGTGTAAAATTGGAACGACCTCCCGCATGCGTTTGACGTACAAATTTGGCCAATTAAAAACGAAAGTACTTTGCTTTTGATCCAAAACTAAATACATTGCCCTATTCATCCCT
>NC_081446.1:5050138-5050241 GCF_007210705.1 Tigriopus californicus
ACATTTTTCCACATTTTACGACTCTCTTGTGACCTTTTTTTTCTCACTATTTTTCACATTTAAGGACATTTTTGCCCTTTTATTGTCTTTTGGGTCCTTTTAA
>NC_081446.1:5050277-5056469 GCF_007210705.1 Tigriopus californicus
CTTATCTGCTTCCTTCTCAACTTCTTGTTCCTTGTTTGGAACCTTTTTATCTAATTCTGTCCAGCATGGTCAGATAAAGGGTTATCTCAGCCAGCACCTTTCAGCAACATTTTTTGGTTTGGGTTTTCACTGTTTTTACTAACCACTGCAAAGTATGTAGTCCACGGCATAATCAAATGAAAGATTGCAATTTGTCTAGTTGTTGACACTCTACAATATTTGGTCTACCAACGAATTAGATAAATTAAATTCAGCTCTCTTTGTATCGGTTGGGGAAAGTATTCCAGAAAAGAGTCATTTATTTACCATGACGTCTATATCAATTGCAAACGTGTACTAATTTGGAACATGCAAAGTAAAAAAAAGGTAATTTTCT
The DNA here is from genome assembly GCF_007210705.1 of Tigriopus californicus. Lineage (NCBI taxonomy): Eukaryota > Metazoa > Arthropoda > Copepoda > Harpacticoida > Harpacticidae > Tigriopus > Tigriopus californicus. The sequence goes on from NC_081446.1 coordinate 5,050,654, forward strand.
TGTGAACTCAATGTAACCAAGAACAAACAAATGGGTGCCTAGATTTTGTAACAAATAAAAATGCAGCAAAGAGGCTAAAAGAGGCTAAAAAAGGCTAAAAATGACTTCTTCTCCATTGTACAACAATTTTTGCATGATTGCAACTTGTTTTGTTTATTTACACGTTTTTTTCATTTCCACAACCTTTTTTAAGTTTTGACAACTTTTTTCGTATTTTTCTCAACCTTAAGACCTTTTTTAGGTTTAATCATTACACATTTCATTGCTTTTTTACAACAAATTCTAGCTAGGCATTTGGTCCAATCGAGGTTAACATGCAGTAACCATTCCACTCTTTAACGTACAACGAGGGGGATATGTTTTATTAGAAGGGCGAATCCTTGGAACCGAAGTTTAAATGATAAGTATAAATGATTAAACAGACGGCGGTAGCAATACTATACCTATGTGTATTATTATTATTATTATCATCGTCATCATCCTGTACTCTCAAAAGAAGTGATTTGTGAGCTAAGAAGTACAAACAGAGGTCTTCCTGAATTGGAGCTCTAAATATGGTTAAATTCGAGAGTTAGCTTTGAATACTGACAATCTGGGAAAGGAAAGGATCAAACACATTGATATTAAGGTACTCGCTCCTCCGGTAGATTCGAGTCTTATTCTCATGGTTTCATCAAATATGTATGACATGACGCACGGTTTCACGTTTATAGGTACCTAATAGATATGGATCTACCGTAGGTACAGGGTCATTCATATCACACGTTACACTTCATTCAAAGCTTCAAAAAGCACACTTCGTAAGAAAGATTGTGATTTTCAAATTAAGCGTCTAAAACTTCTAGCTGTTGTGATTAAGAAAACAAAAACAAAAGAAAGCTGAAACAAAGAATGTGTTGCAAAATGGAGGAGATGCACTCGGCCATTAGCAAACTCTTACATTGTTGCTTCAACCCGACTGACATCTCCAGATCCCTCAACTGCAATTGGATGTTAATCTATTGGACCAAAAAATACTTGTATCATCAGGAGGAGTCGAAAAGAGGATGACCAAATAGAAAACAGATAGAACCAATCAATTGGTTCGAAATTTGATGCCAATGATCACAAGGAACCCGGTCAAAATGTTCTTGGAAAAAATTGAGTTTGTTCTTGATGAACCTTTAAAATTGTTGTAAGTGTAACGTTTGATGTGAACCACCCTGTATGTCTGTTCGAATATTCAAACATCCATACAATGCTCAATTGCCTCTATCAAGGGAAATGGTTTGGCTGGTGTAGGGCATGTTTTGCACAAGCGCTCTTCCTTTTCAGCTACGGGTTTTTAGAGGGCATCTGGTACCTGGATATCCTTCATAGCGGCAATGTTCCAAAAACAGGATCCTCCAATGATGACGAAGGCGATGACGACGACGGTGATGACCTAGAGTAAGAATCAACTTATTACAGGTTATTGGGTGAAAAATAAAAAGGCAAACTTTCCTTGTAGTGCACGATCAGACTTGGACGATGGTCGTCAAAGATATCTGGACTTCTTAGACGATGGAACACGGAACGAGGATGAGCATGAAGCAGCACAGCTCAAAAGATGGGAAAAGAAGCTGCTACAAAGTGAAACTAAAGATCAGAGAGACTACAAAGAAGAATTCTTTGAACTTCTTAACGAGGTGAGTCTCGTTAGTTTTACTATTGGTTTCGCTTACCATTTTCTTTGAACTTCTTAACGAGGTGAGTCTCGTTAGTTTTACTATTGGTTTCGCTTACCATTTCATTAGTGCAACGTTTTTACTTACAGCCAATTGTATAAGATTTTATCTATTTTTTGTTCTTGCATTTTGTACAAAATTTGAGCGAATCGCATTATTCCCGAGGGAACAATATAAGAATGTGTGATACCTCGTCTGTACGGCCAAGGCGGATTGTTCTTGCATTTTGTACAAAATTTGAGCGAATCGCATTATTCCCGAGGGAACAATATAAGAATGTGTGATACCTCGTAAATCAGGAAGCTTGTTGTTAGCATGGAAATTGGAAACCTTACCAAACTGATCTCACGATAACCTTGGAAAACGTTTTTCGCTCAGCAATGGAACGAGCAAACATTATGGATCACCGATCTTGGAACCTCTACAATCTCGTTTGTCCTCAAAAACTCAATGGGAAGCCAAAGGGTGTCTCCGTTTGAGGTCTGACTGGTATTTGCATAGGCTTACATACGTAGATGGGTTGTTTTTGAAACTTGTATTGATCTTTCGACAACGGTTCAGGTTCCGAATTTGAAGAGGACAAATATGAAGAGAAAGCGGCATTCCATTTGTTTAGTTGTTGGATCACCATGGACTCTTTTCTGGTGGATAGGGCTCTGTAGAGTTGGTTCTCGCTAATTTCAAATTGGTTTAGGGGAAAACAAAAGAAAAAGATAGGATTGACTCAGAAATGCATTGACGAAATATCCACCGACTTCCATTGAAACCACCGGGATATGGGGTGTACCTAACTACCTAAACTGTTTGCGGCACAAAGAAATGCAAATGTTCCCTCGTTCTTTGGCCTTTTTGACGAACCTGTTGGCATGATATTTGCTTCTGGCAGCCTTGATCGTATTTTCGACTGATATACGCACTTTGCCGGTAAGTGATGATATTTGACCTTCGGAGAACCATGGTTTTGATTGATTGTTTCTTTCTACCTAAGTTTAGTGGAAATCAAAATTGTTGAAATAAGAATTACGTCCTTTTATGATTTATGAACGACCTTCAATGGTCACGAAAAAGAGATCTGCAAAATACCCCATGACAAAAGGTTAAAGTGTTATAGTTCTAGCTCGTTGGTTGTTGATTGTTTTTATTATGATAACTGGCCCTCGATTAGGATATGTTAGTTGTAGGAATAGGAACCATTTTTGTGTCAAGCCCGATTGGTCCTGATGAGATTTAAGTGGCAAAAGCGAAAAGAAACAGGCCAAAATGATACTAGAGAAAAGAATAAATCTGAAACTAGTCATGCCCCCACTCGTGTCATCCGAGATCAAATATGCAGAATGCGTGGGCAAAACTGCTCACCCTGGAGTCATCTGCAATGACTTGGATTTTATTCGTTGCTATTCTTTATATTTCCGCTAAAATTCCTTGAAACTTCCTTTATCATAAGAGTCTTCTTTGTTTGAGAGTTGCTATGCCACACACAAAGATTGCAATTTGCCATAGTCATGAATCCGACCTTTTCTGGAGCGAAGATCCCTTTCAAATCTGAATACTAGATCTGATTCATATCTTGACTGAACATTTTAAAGAAGAAAGAAAAACCTATTTTCGGTTTCTTTGTCTAGACAAATACTACAATTATGTTCTGTTATGTGAAAGGTTGGATAATCGATTCAGCGCTCAGATGAAAGCCAAAGCGAATCAGAGATTAGACGGACTTCAATTTGGTTAAAGTGACTTTTAATCCGACCAACCCAACATGCTCTCGTTCATTTTTCAACTACCACCTGAACATTGAGCATGCCCGTAAATGTGATGGTACTTAGTTGTATCACCCCAAAAGATAAAGCCAATACTCCGATTGCCCTTGAGAAAAGTTGTAATGTGTACGGTATGTGTGGGTGTGTGGGTGTAGACCGATTTGATTTTGCCATTCCACCTTTTACGCTGAAAGCTTTTGGTCATTTTCCACCTCTTTGGGTAACTTGAACACCTTGAGTTGATTGGATCCCCGAAATAGACCTGTCCTTTGTTGGGGGCCTTCCCTTTACATCAAAAGAGGATCGCGACGTAGTCACCGGACAAGTACATAGAGCAAGTCAATAGGGACCTGTCGGTGGAGCTGCTGAAGGTTGCATGAAATCCCTTGAGGATCCAATTCCATTAGAGTACAATGCAATGTCTTATTTGGTGCTGAAATACCTTTGAGCCACTTTGCTGGTCGAGAGGTTTTTGGAATTCGATTAGGAGAGCATAGTCTTCATTCTTAAACCAATCCGTTATTAAACCGTTTGTTATAGTGTATTTTAAGAAGTAAATGACCCGGGTACTTTTTTGGCCTCGAAAGTATTTTCCTGACGAAAGCAATTCAACTTTCAGGTATTATACGACATTTCGCCATTCGCAATTGTTTACTTACAATGGCATTTCTGTGATTTATATCTGTCCTCGAAGTGTAAAAACACTGAAGGTCAAGATCATCTTCACTAAAGAAGCTAACCTTCAATAAAAATCGACAGAAACGTCATCAGCTTTGAGCTCTTAGGATATTCTACTCGTCATTCAATGGTAGAAACAATGTCTGAAATTGTTTGGCATGGTATTTACAAACACCGTAGCTTTAGAGTGGCCCAAACGCACACCTTACTGAAGAATTGCTCCAAATGAAACGAGAGCCTCTAGCTCTCTTTGGTCTTTCATTGTCGTTTTCATCATCGCCTAATTCTCACGGGGACAGAGGACATGCGGTTATAAATAGTTTCCTGTTCCCACCAACTTACACACCCGCCCAACCAACCAAGCAAGCAAAGCAACCAACCAACCAACCATCTGGTGTTCGTTTGGTTGTGAAGAGAACGAAGGGAAGGAGAAGTGGGATTTTCCTTCCAATAGCGTTCTTGTTCCCAAGCACTTAAGGTGGAAAATGAATTTGTGGTCAGATCGAAGAAGACACGTTTGACAAAAGGTGGGACAATGCGGTCCAAAACAGAACTTTTAGCACCCCCAAAACTTGACAAATTTAGAGCATGGAGAAGAATCTACTCAGTCATTTTATGTACTTATTATACTGTGGTACACATAAGGTTGACGAAGCAAATGTTGCTTGAACAGTTCTAATAGGGTGTAGGAGCTTTGAAAGGCCAAATGAAAAAAATAGTTCAGAGTTAAGCGCAATATCAAAAATGTTCAACGTGGGAATTTGAAGACATGGCGTTCGTTTAGTATCTTCTACAATAAACGGAAATAACCTACAGAAGCAAATGGAGCAAAATGGGAGCAAACGTTAGCTGTCAAAAAGGCAACACGTAATTCTTTGAATTAGCTTTTGGTTTAAGTAGGAAAACCACTTAGTCAATGACTACTTTTGAAACCAGGCAATCTACTATGCGGAAAACGATCCATACTAAGCGTGATTTTGATCGAAATATCGATTTTTCATAGGGATACTTTTTTTAGAGGTACAAATCACAGACCCCATTTCTTATAGACGTGTAATGCACAAATCATCGGGTTCATGAGTTTGCCCATTAAAGTTATTCAAAGTCATGAGTAGTGAAGTAAGTCTATAATATAGGTCCCTTGAATCTGGTTTGAGTGGAATTTGAACCAACGAATCTCATGGCATTGAGAATAGCAGATAAATGCTCAACCTTTACTCCACGGATGCTTGGCTTAGATCTTGATATTTGTTCATAAGACAGGACCAAGGAAAAACCAAAAATCCTTGAGTGCTCAATGCCAAAATGGATCCATTAGTAGCTTGTCAAATCCACAAACACGAACGCGTCATTTTCATCAATTACCTGTTACTAGAATCGTTACACACCTGTTTGCAAGCCTAAATTTGGATCTGATCTTTTCCAGGTTCTGTTCCTTCAAGGGAAATCCTCAACTCTTCCCACAGAAGATCGGAAGAGCTTGCGGGACACAAGTAACAGGTTTCAAGGGAGGAATTCCTTTACCAGCGCAATCACACCTTCTTCGGAGGGAGGTACCAAGAACTCCCTTTCACCCACTTTGTCCTTGGCTAACTAAATGGTGGGACCATTGACAACTTCTGATCGAATGCCCCCAATCACTCACCCAATCGAAACCTCACCAAGAACAACATTT
>NC_081446.1:5056505-5056850 GCF_007210705.1 Tigriopus californicus
ACAATGCAATGTCTTATTTGGTGCTGAAATACCTTTGAGCCACTTTGCTGGTCGAGAGGTTTTTGGAATTCGATTAGGAGAGCATAGTCTTCATTCTTAAACCAATCCGTTATTAAACCGTTTGTTATAGTGTATTTTAAGAAGTAAATGACCCGGGTACTTTTTTGGCCTCGAAAGTATTTTCCTGACGAAAGCAATTCAACTTTCAGGTATTATACGACATTTCGCCATTCGCAATTGTTTACTTACAATGGCATTTCTGTGATTTATATCTGTCCTCGAAGTGTAAAAACACTGAAGGTCAAGATCATCTTCACTAAAGAAGCTAACCTTCAATAAAAATCG
>NC_081446.1:5056891-5057516 GCF_007210705.1 Tigriopus californicus
GCATAGGCTTACATACGTAGATGGGTTGTTTTTGAAACTTGTATTGATCTTTCGACAACGGTTCAGGTTCCGAATTTGAAGAGGACAAATATGAAGAGAAAGCGGCATTCCATTTGTTTAGTTGTTGGATCACCATGGACTCTTTTCTGGTGGATAGGGCTCTGTAGAGTTGGTTCTCGCTAATTTCAAATTGGTTTAGGGGAAAACAAAAGAAAAAGATAGGATTGACTCAGAAATGCATTGACGAAATATCCACCGACTTCCATTGAAACCACCGGGATATGGGGTGTACCTAACTACCTAAACTGTTTGCGGCACAAAGAAATGCAAATGTTCCCTCGTTCTTTGGCCTTTTTGACGAACCTGTTGGCATGATATTTGCTTCTGGCAGCCTTGATCGTATTTTCGACTGATATACGCACTTTGCCGGTAAGTGATGATATTTGACCTTCGGAGAACCATGGTTTTGATTGATTGTTTCTTTCTACCTAAGTTTAGTGGAAATCAAAATTGTTGAAATAAGAATTACGTCCTTTTATGATTTATGAACGACCTTCAATGGTCACGAAAAAGAGATCTGCAAAATACCCCATGACAAAAGGTTAAAGTGTTATAGTTCTAGCTC